>NW_025999805.1:1200000-1800000 GCF_019419815.1 Pyrus x bretschneideri | reverse complement strand
AAAAACTGATATTGTACATGTAATAGATAAGAATCCACAATACAAAAGAAAGAAAACACATTCCAAGGCTGATTCGAAAATTGGAGGTCTTCTGTTATCATTTGAGGATTAGGTACTTCTTGCTTATAAGTTTCTCTTTCAAATTTTAGTGCATTGTCTAAGGAGATAATCTTGCATGATGTAATCCATTAAAAGCTTTGAGCTTAATAATCTAATTAACCATATCCTTGATAACATCGTTGGTGCTCTCTTCCAAATGTGATATACTTTCACCCTTCAATAATTGAAGTTTATATTGACTCAGACTGGATTATTTAGTAGTTTTAAAGATGGAGGCAGAAAAAACAATGGTAAAAATATTGAGCCATTAAA
Organism: Pyrus x bretschneideri; assembly: GCF_019419815.1. Taxonomy (NCBI): domain Eukaryota; kingdom Viridiplantae; phylum Streptophyta; class Magnoliopsida; order Rosales; family Rosaceae; genus Pyrus; species Pyrus x bretschneideri. The sequence continues at coordinate 1,799,628 of NW_025999805.1, read as the reverse complement.
TGTCAGCGTGCAGTTTTGATTGTATAGATTGCCATCAAATAAAAATCAAAACTCATACTTCCTTTGCAAGACCCAGGTTTCACAGGACAGCCGCAATTAATGTCATTTCTAGTGAAATGGAGGACAATGTAAATAGTTGTTCAGTATTTAATTGTTTTGATGATTTTGATGTTGTAATAATTGCTTTCCCTTTACCTTCAACACTGAAGCTATCCTATGAATGTTTCTATTAATTCAAACGTAAGAATTTGAGTTTCAAAAATGACTTGGCCAAATTTGGTAAACTAATAAAGTTGTAAGCTATCTCATAAGAAATAGTGAAATAGGTCACGCAAATAGCCATACTAATTGCTGATATAAAAAAGAAAAAAATACATAATAAATAATAACATACTTACCAAAATTGTAAGGACTGAGCCAATAGCTAATACAGGAAGCCATAGATTGTCATTCTTTTGATTCCCATTTTTTATTTTAAAATAAACCTTCAAACAGAAGGCAACTGCTGGGCCGGCTACAAGGATTGTAGACAGAAGAAGAGATGCAACATCAGGACCAAAAATTAATCTCCCGCCACAGAAAAACTTCTGATAAAACCAATAAAAATTCCCGTCAGTGCAAGTACACCAAACTGGATTGGAGTTTTAGCAATATTCCACCAGTCATACTACTGGCATATCATAAACCGAAAGAATAGTCCATAAAATATTCTGTTAGGAAAGTATTTCAAGTAATGATCAATTGTGCCACATCAAGTAGTGAACAATAAATTCAATATTATACAACTTGAAATAATACGTGCATTCATATATCCACAGATATAAAGGAAAGGAGTAAAATACGCAGCATGATACGATAAATACAAGTAATTTGAATGTGTTTAGATTTAAATTTAGATTTTCTTGTTCTTCATTGATATAGAGGTACAACAAATCAATTCCTCAAGCCATATTTTCTTCTGAATACATTTTTCAAAGGCTACTGATGAATCATATATGACACTACAATCTATCAACAATCGGTTGCAGAGGTAGGTTCTAAATTTGGGGCACAGTTTAAGGCCTTGTTTTGTCTCTAGGACTGAATTGGAATGGATAACCAATTATATTGAAGGTATGTTGAAGAACAAAATGAAAAATTATGTCCAACTTGAAGGTGGAAGACGGATTAATTATTAAGGAAACTTATCCCTTAGAATCGCCCTAAGAACAGAGGATTAGAAGGGAGAAGTTCTCTTCACGTCTAATTTCCCTCAAAATGAAATATCATTCGCCTCTACCTTTAATATACCTTGAATTTTATAGTTATCCAATCCAATCCAATCCAATCATAGAGACCAAACAAGGTCTAAAAGTATAGGATCTCTATATAGGTTCCACAGGTGTCGAGAAATTGGAGGGGGCCAAGGGCATCTCCAGGGATATGAATAGCTCCGCCCCTGCTACCATATTATATTATACATATCTTTATCTATTTCTCAGTACATATGTAGCTGGTGGGCAAATTCTTGCTCAGAAAGTAAGCACACTAGAGAAAACACATGATGAAAGAAAGTAATTACACAACCGTATTAACATGAACTCGAAACTCTGGACCTTGACCGAGAAGATATCTGTTTAATCAAGTAAAAGTAGTGTAGCTAGAGAAAGGGAGTATCTTAAGGGAAAGCAACAGCTGCAACTCAAATTTAAAGACAAAAGCACACAAAAAGAAAGAGGAAATGAAAATCAATCACAGAGGGAATTACCATAAAGTCATAATCTCATCATCTTCTTTCAAATTGGAACAAAACAAGGAACACGAAATGATAAAGCAATTGAATTGATGTTGATCAAAAAGCAGTCAAAAGTGAAAAAAAAAGTGAACCCAATTGAGAGAGAGAGAGAGAGAGAGAGAGAGGGAGAGAGAGAAACTCACATTGCTTCCTTTCCAAACTTGGTAGAGCCTACTGGGTTTATTCTGTGCCATACCCAGCTGCCCAGAAATGTTGTGTTCTCTCAACTCCAACACCCTCCTACCTCCATCACAAATTCCGCTTCCTTCCCTCCACTACAAAATCAACAGCACCAGAAGAGAGAAAACCCACCAAGGAAAACCAATTTCTTTAAACAATCATGGACATGCAAATGAGCAGTTGAGGAGTGAGAGAGAGAGGGAGGAGAGAGAGGTTTTGGGTATGGGATGAAATTCAAAACCAGCTGTCTGGGTTCTGAGACGGATTGTACCAAGAGAAAGGAGCAAAGATTCTCTCTCTCCCTCCCTCCGTCTCTTTCTCTCTCTAACTTCTCCTCCCTAACACGCTGCCAACGATGACATCCAGGCGGATCTTCCGATATTCTCGCGGCATTTACGCGCTTAACCAACATTTTTTTCATTTCTTTCCTTTTCTTTCAAACTTATTTATTTTTATTATTAAAAATTAATCACAATTTATTTTGTTTTGCGTTTCTACACAACGAGTGCTCAGCCGGTACACCAGTCCAAACAACGTGCTGTCACAACCTATTCCTTTTCTCTAATTTTTTTTTATATTTTTTTATTTTTTTATTTATCCTGGTCGTGCATTACAATATTCTTGTTTGTGATTTTTGTTTGTTTTTCTGCTGAAATTACTAGTTGGTCACATTTTTTTTTTAAAGATACTTACTCATGAATATCTTACAGATTTATTTATTTTTTATTTTGACTTAATAATATTTCAACACATATTTTATTATTTAAAAAAATAGGATTATGTACTTAAAATTCAACAACCTTTTAGTCATTCTAAATTGATATCAACTTTTTTAAACATTCTAAATAAGAATCCAACCTATTAAAAATATAAAATATATTAAGCCTAGTTAAATTTCTGTGAAATTAACTATGACTTACTTTGTCTCCAAAATCATAAAAAGTCATGGAAGCATAGCCTCAACCAACCACCCTATCACGCCATCACCTCCAAACCCAACGCATAACCACCAACTCCATTCTACAACTCAAGCCACCAATGTGGAAGCAAAAAATAATCTCAAAAATCCTACAGGTGACACGTGGACTTTTAGCTAAGAAAGACGAGATTGCCTTTATTAAATAAGCAAGGCATGCCATGCGCAGCTTAGCTTCCTAAGACATGCAGACAACAAACTATGACTACTTTGAGCTCCACTGTACATGGAAAATTTCAAAGGAAAAACCTGTCATTAAATACATTCCTAATTGAAGACAAACCATATCAAGTAAGCAATCTCAATCACCTTTATTCTAGGATATTTACTATTATTTCCAAGATATTATTTACAAAATATTTTTGGAATATTCTCACCAAAATCAACCCTAATGGCCGGCCACCTCCTCTATAAATACCCTATTTCTCCATAAAAAATGGTAGAGTTTTTCTATACACAGAAAACCCTAAAGACTCACTCTTTTCAGAGAGACTAATGATAGAAGCATATTTATGCTACTTTGATATGTTGTTTCCTTGCATTTAGTTAGCTAATTACTACTTAATAAGTGTTTTAAGCTATTTTCGTGTGTTTGTAGGTCCTAATGGCAAAGTTGGCAAGAAAAGGCAATTTTGAGCCTTTTGGAGCAGTTTTGGGCATGAAATGGATAGCTTGTATATGGAGCAAGGTGGATGGACAAATTTGGAGTCAAAAGAGGCTAGGAACATGCTACAAATGTGAAGAAACAAGTTCAAGACAAAGAAGATAAGGAAAGAACAAGAAATATGGAACATTATCCTAGCAACCTTATCTTATCCAAACCTTATCCTATCTTATCCTAACCTAATCTTGTTCTACCTTATTTCCAACTGCAAGGGGATCTAAATATATGGCTCTAGAACACCTTATCTGTTCCTAAAAGGGTGCCGCAACCTTCCCCCTTTACTCCTTCTAGAAGTACCAAAAATCTGCCACAAAATACATAGTTTCTAGAAGCCCTAATTTCTGGCGAATTTCCCTAACCTTTTCCCTCTTGATTTCTGAATTGAATTGGCCTTATTCCTTGTGGATTTGGATTGTGCAAACCCTTTTTAGAAATTAATTAGGTTTTGACCCATTTCTTGAGGCCCAAGCCTTATGCCGCACCCTAGTCCTTCTCCCACCTGATTTCTACCAAACCCTAGACCTAATTATGATTTCCCTAGGGTTTTTCCGTGCATCATATATATATATATATATACACTTATGCCGCACCAAAGAGGAGAGAACCTAGAGAGAAAATTAGAAATTGAGTTTGTGCTGCAACAAGGAGAAAGAAAGAAGGGAGAGCCTTTGTGTCGTGCCTATGCCCAAGCTATTGGGAGTGTTGGAGCATCTCTGGGGTGTCTTCTATCCTTGTTTTAGTTTTACAATTATGTTGATTTCGTTGTTAATTTCTGCAATCATGTGTAACTAAGTTTTTCTTAGTTAGAGGTGAATTCAAAGTCATGGACATATGTTTTATATGAATTGATTTCCTCCAGTTATTGTTTCTTGAATTGTGAATGCAATTTACTTAACTGATTTATTGAGAACTTGTTCTTGTGTGTTGATTAAGGATGCATACTTAGTTTTCATGCATGAATTTGATGCTAGAGTATAAGGGAATTTCACCTAATCGTTATGAACTTATATTCACAAGTAGTAAAAGTCACTAGTCATGATTGTATTAAGTAAATTCTAGGCAAGAGTATCATGCAGTTCATAGTTACAAATGTCTTGTCAATGCTTATGATTTTCACAAAGCTTAATAATCTTTGATTGTATCTCTATTATGCTATTCATGTAGGGAACTTGATAAGAATAATTTGGTTGTCGATGTGTATTCCATCCAATTCAATGAAACAAGGAAAATCTGAAAGTTAATTTGTGCTTCTCACAATTAATTTGGGGCATTGTCATTCATGGTTTAAAGGATAATAACTGAAAAACAATTTGTGTTTCATATGTGCATGTGTGGAGAAGGACCCTCTAACTAGCATTTACCCATTCAATTCAACCAATTTAGTGTCTAATCTATTTAGTTTTGCAATCTGCCTAATTTAGTTAATTTTGTCAAAAATCAATCCCCTTTAATATTTAGTGTTTTAACTTAGTTAGAATTTGTTGAAGTTTAGTTCTATTAGTGTTTAGAGTCAAGTTAAGGTCAAAATTTGTCCAAAAACCCCATTAGTTCTTATTTGTGTTAGTTTTGTTTCAATTCGTCATAATCTGTCCATATTGAGTCTTTTTAGTTCAATTTTCGTCCAAATCACTTTCTAGGATCTGTTTTGAGTCAATTCAACTTAGTTTGTGTGTTTTGAATTTATTTAGCTTGTTTTGAGTTGTTAAAGTCTAGTTTAGTGTTTTTGAGTCTTATTTGTGTTGATTAGCATCCCTAGTTAATCCCCGGTCTAGAACAATCCCTACTTGCATATATACTACAATTGTCAACAATAGGGTTTAATTTGTGTGTCAAGTTAATTTACACATCAACTAACTTTGGCATCAAAGATCCATTGACCAAACCACCCCTCACTCATCGGGGGCAGGTGAGGCTTTTGGTCTTTGATCAAAGGTGTTGATTGTTTTGCAGGTGTATTTTCATCAAAGCGAAGAACGGCGGAAATTTGCATCGACAAATTGGTGCTTTCATTGAGAACTTGATTCAAATGCTTGAAGAAGCCTTTCGCATTCAACGTTTCTAATCTTCTTCGCTCATTTGCAGGTTTTCCCACACATTCCAACTCCTAGAATTTTTATATAAATTCTTTGAATAGCCATGGGGAAGAAATACAATGATCGGACATTCAGAAACCATGACGAACGAAACATCTTATGTTCAACAATTAAGACCAGACGATGGAGATCGTGACATGGCCGCATGCCATCACTCCTCGAGACTCACCACAACAAGAATCGCGGCACTATCATCGGTACCACCGTGGCCATGCCAGCAACGGCTACCACAGTGGCCCATAGAGAAACTTTCACCCACGATGAAGAGCAGTTGCTGCAGCGCAAGTGCTAGAAGCAGCTCAGACCTGAGCCTTAGAGGTGGGCCAATTCGCTGCCACTGCAACAACCTAAAGCCAAATGCCAGCAGCAGTAACTTAGCACGCTCAAGCCCAAGCTACATAGCAGCACTAACCCCATGCTCGAGCCATCTTGCAAGCGCCAAGCCCAAGCTCACACCACTGAGCAGCCCAAGACGCACCTAGAAGAACAAGGGTTGAATGTCCATGCGCCCCGTACGCAGCCCAGCCCATGAATGCAGCCCAGCTCATTATATGGCCCAACAGACAACCTAGACTGATCCAATACCATTTCAACCGTCCCGACTTTAGATTTCTAGACCGCCGATTGAACAAGGGGTATTTTCACCCTGACTTTCTAAAAATTTAATCCTTCTCGGCTCAAATCTTGCATTCGAAGTCCATTACACTTCCATCACCCATAGAGAAGCATACCATCCAAACTCTTTCACCCTGAATGGTGAACAACATATGCCTCGACAAGTTGCAAAATTGACAAGCGCCCTTACACAGCAAACGAACTTGGTGAGATACAGCATGCCCCAAACAAGGTGTCCTGAAACAAAACAAGGGTAGATGACATCCCTCTTCAACAGCGTTGTAGCAAGCAGCCCATCGACTAGTCGGGAACCAAGATTCTAGGTAACGTACACTTCTGATTGGGCCCTCAGGGATATTGTATACTCTCGTCAAAGCATGCGGATGAGCCTGCACTTCTGACTAGGCCTATGAGCAGGCATACATTCACAGTCGAGGCCATACTTCGATGAGCAACATGGAAAACCTTTTAGGCAAAGTGTCCATTTGCGGCTAGGCCTATAAGGAGCATCATCCACCTCACATCGAAGTAGGCAGCACATCGGATGGAGAAAAACAATCACTCAATCTAGGTTTTTTTATTTTTAGCCAACATGCACACTTTGGGTCTTTTTAGCCAATATGTATGCTTCAGGTTTTCTTGACTTTAAAAGAGCTTAATTACTTTTCTTGTTTTTTGCCAATATGCACACATTGGGTTTGTTTTTTAAATGATAAATCAACTTTGTGGAGGATGTTTCAATGCAAAGGCAAATTGTAGAATGAAGTTAAGAGTTTGAGGATAATTGTGTCCAATTTTTTCTGAAATTTTCTTTAAGCCAATCGGGTTTTTTTTTTTTAGTCAAAACTGCAAATATTTAGAAGAATATGGATTTGAAGACCTTTCTAATTTTTCCTGGAGACGTGGATATATGCCTGAAAAGTTAATATATAAATGGCAAGTTTTCTATTTTTCATAAATTTTTTAAAAGTCGGATTAACCCTAACTCAAGCGTACAAGTCATATAACGTGTTTCCCGCTCAACTCTAATTTGTGTCCTTAGTCATTTTAGTAGTTAATTTCATGAGTGATGTGTTTGTTTTTTAAAAAAAAAAAAAGACCAGTTGGTGGTTTTGCCGTAGTAATCCACCATTCTGGAGGCTGGAAAGACTCACAGAGGCATTTCAACCTCCCCTATCTATTGTTATGTGATTCACTAGTGCCAAGAATTCAACACAGGACGTGCCGTGTGAAATATTTAAATTCGTCCCCAACTAGTGAGTCATCCCGTGATGGTTTACGAATGATATTGATTAATTAAACACTACAGGGACTAAAATAATAGCGGTCCCAATTTGACGGACCCCTTTCCTTGCACCGTTGGATTACACAAAATTTGAAATCCAACCATCTAGATTGTGACACGTGGCATGGTAACATATCAGATTTTTCAAAATCCAACCCTTCAGATTGTGACACTTGGCATAATGATAACATATAAGATTTTTTTTCTTATTACTTTTAAATTTTTTTTTTTTTAAAAGTAAACAAACGTGGACCATTAATTTGGTAATCGAACAGTTCAAATTGTGCCATGTCATCTAGCCGTTTGGGGATGTTTGAATTTTTTTTTACCCTTGGAAATCCAACAATCCAGAAAAAAGCCGTTGAAATCCAATGACCTACAATTATCCTTAAACTTCTGTGCTTCCAGCAACGGCTACAGATATCCTTGTCCATGTGGGCCTTGTCGCCTGCAAGGTTGTCGGTGATGCACCTCCCATGTGCATGTGTATTGCATGCGCCTGCCCAAATTTTTTTTATAATATGGTTGATGTCGGCCTTGCATCATTCCCCCTCAGGCACTCGGACCTTGGACTTGCGCCTTAGCTCTTCCTCGAGCTCCCCCTCAGCCCAATAGTCCGAATGGGCTGGAGTTACTTGCGCCTTAGCTCTTCCTCGGCTCCTTCTCAGCCCAATAGCCCGAATGGGTTGGAGCAGCCTGTCCACAAGGCTAATGCCCATGCTGGAGATGCTCTAAAAGGCATACAATGCATCAAATGGAAAAGATGAAAAGTATTGCAAATGCCATTTTCTTATGCTACAGCCTACAAATAGCCATTGGCCCTTCTTCCTTCATCGTCATTCCTTAGTGTCACCCACCCCTTTTGTACATATTCAATTTCATTCCAAACAAAATTCACATTATAACAACTCCAACGCTATCTTTTAGGCTGACCCAAGGCCTAAAAAAATAAGTTGGCACCTAAAAAATCCACCTACCCCTAAAAATAGGTCAGCCCAAAGTCGTTTTGTAGGTCGGCCCAAAATGGGCTGAGGTAGGAATCGGCCTATCTGGCGTCATGCTGACGCCAGCGAACATATATTGTTTTTTTTTTTTTTGCGTCAGGCGTGTATCCCCGACAAGGCGACATGTGTCGAGCACCCGCTGCAGGTGCACTAAAGGGGCACGGGATATGGGCAATGTGGCTTGGCTACGACTATTGGATTTCCAACAGTAAAAGAAAATTTAAATTTTAAACCTAACGGCTAGTGACGTGGCAAAATCTGGGTCGTCTGACTCTTAGATCAACAATCCAGATTTTTCGACAAAAAATCTAATAAAAAAAAAAGGAAAATGCCAGAATTATTACCATTGGCAACCTGTCCAATTTTGGGCTATTGGATTTCAATCATTTTAAAATCCAACGGTCCAGATTAATTAACTTAATAAAAATTATTAAAAATTGTTTTAAAATATAGAAAAAAATAAAAAAAATTGTTAAAGATTGGTTAAAAATCATATCCGAAATTAAAAATAATTTTTTTTATTGGAAAACTAATGGAAACACCCAAAAAAGTTTCCTTTTAATCATCAAGACAAAAGTTTTCAAAAATGCCAATGCTACCCTTCAAACATCTGTGCAAAAATGGCCCAGTATTCAACAAAGTTCATGTGGTCTTCATCAAAGAATAGATCCAAAATAAGAGAAAGGAGGGCTAACACTTTCAGATAACATTTGAATGCAAAAGATAAGGTGGCAAACATTGCAGCAGCCAAGCTAACATGGATTCACATGAGCTTCATTAAAGCAAAGACAAGTCAATCAACTTTCAGAAACAGTGTACTATCACTATTCAAAAAGTTGTAAATAGTTGAAAAGTTATTTTGTCATTTAGGAATTAGATTTTGTATATAAGAGAGCTTTTCCTCCCGTGCAGAACACAACTTAACACCAGATACACGCTATACTTCAATCCTCATACACTCAAGCATCCGAAACCTTCCTAGCATCCTTTGTAAACATTCTATATATCGTATACAGATTCAGGCAATCTCCAAGTCTTAAGTAAGTTTTATTTTCTTTCTTTAGTGTTTTTTTTTTTAAATAAACTTCTAGTCCAAAATAGGGAAACACTATTGTAGTTATATTATTAACCTGCTAAACTGACGATCATACTTTGTTCGAGCACTCTGTCATAGTTGAATGCTTGCCACACAAATAACTGGACATTAAACAGGGTACCTCTGAGTTCAGCCATTAAGGTCTCATACTTGCATTGTGAGTGGCTGTCATGTTGAAACATGTCAAGTTCCATGTGCAAGGTTTTATGTCTAGTTGTTATAATGGTCATCCGACTATTTAACCGAGCTTGCTATCCGAATTCGGTATTAGAGCCAAGTTTAGCATTTTAATAGTATAATTATAATAGTAAAGTACATTGAGGACGAAAGTCATTAACACAACTAATATCACACTTGTTTAATTTTGTATGAACAACAAATATTATTATCCTTGTAGACCATGTCAACCACAGCCACCAGATATTTATTGTCCTAAACACCCAACTATAACTAGCATAAAGAGAAGATTGATGCGAACTAAGTAAGCACACAAATTAAAACCCTCTTGTGACAATTGTAGTAAAGATGCAAGTAGGGATCGTTCTAGACCGGGGATTAGGAGGGATTACTAAATCACTTGGAAACTGACTCAAAAACGTAAAACAAACGTTAAAAACACTAAACTAGACTCAAAGAATGCAAAGCTAAACAATAAAACACTAAAACAAATCAACAGACTCAAAGAATACAAAACGCTTATAAACACAAACTAAGACACTTTCTAACTAAATTGGACACTAAAGTAAAGGGGGATTGAGGTTTTGACGAAATTAAACTAAATGCAACGATTGTAATTTAAAGGCAGAATGTAAATATGAATGTGATGAAAATATGGATGAATGCTAGCTAGAAGGTTCTTCTCCACACATGTCACACTTGCATACAATTTGATTTTCAGTTGGTCTTTCGATAAATTATGAAACTCGACACTCCAAGTTAATTAGGTCCGCTTAAATTAACCTTCAAATTTCCCTAGAATCATTGAATTGGATGAATATGCATCGCAAACAAATTATTCCTAACAAGTTCTCTATATGAACAGCATGATAAAGATACAAGTTAGAATCATTACGTTCTTTGGAAATTATAAGCATCGACAAGGCATTTGTAACTATGAAAAGCATGATACTCTTGCCAGGAATTCAATTAACACGATTGTTTATAAGCAACCTCCACTACTTGTGAATATAAGTTCATAACTATTAGGTGAAACTCACTTATATTCTAGCGTCAAATTCATGCATGAAAATTAAGCGTGCACTCTCAATCAACATACATAAATAAGTTATCGATCAAGCAGTTAAACAAATTGAATTCACCATTCATGAAATTCCAACCAAAAGTAATCAATTCATATTGCAAGCATAAACATGGTTTCGAATCACCCCCTAGCTAACTAGGGGGATTTAGCCTCTCATGGTCACAACAAGAAAAATAAAATTGAATTTAAACATAAAGAACAAAGGATGGATTACACCTAGAACGCCCAACGAATCCACTTGAATTTCTGCGCGTCTAAGTCCTCTTTCCTCTTCTCCTTGATGCGGCAGTGAGGTTAAATGGATGATTTTGATGTTATTTTGGGTTGGGGATGGATTTATGGAGGTGTAGTGGTGCGGCAATGGTGGGGAAGGTGTGGAAAAATCTGGAATTGGCTGCACAGTTTTTGGGAAAATATGCGGCTGTTTGTGAAAATATGTGGAATCTCAATTAGGGTGCGGCTGTTTAGTGTGTTAGGTTATGGAATGCTTTTTGCACGGCTGCAATGGGAATTATGGAGTAAAAGAAAAATGGCTGAATGAATTGCCACGGCTGGAATGGTTTTTTTTAATGGTTATGGAGTAGTGTTGCGGCTGGAAAGGTTTTGAAGCTAGAATGGGAGAATAATAAAGAATGGTGGCTGCCGCTGGTTTGGAATGGAAGGGGCTGCTGCGGCTGTGATGGAAATTATTTTATGGTGGCTAATATGAATAATGGAGCAATGGGAGATGCGGCTAGAATGGTAGAACCTAGGGTTTGAAAAATGTTTTTGTTCCAGAAATTAATCCCTAGCTTATTTTTATTAACTAAAATAAATTCAAAGGCTTCTAGAATTTAGGAAAAATCAGAAATTAAAGGGGGAAGATTAAAATGGTGCGGCTAGGGCCTTGGTTTTGTGTCCTAAAGCGCCTACAAGGACTTCAAAGTGGCTAGAAAATACGGACGTTTAAGATTAGGAAAGATTACCAAAACGGGAAACTTATGGTCAACTTTCCTAAAATAGGAAGCCTTGTTTGAGTAGGATTCTTCGTTTTGGTAAGAATTCATCGTTGGCGTAGGAATTCGTCGTTTCTTCAAGTCTTCAACTCATTCATTCCTCTTTCGCTCCAAAAGACTCCAATTTGCATCTTCTTGCACACTTTGGCCTTATAATCTGAAAATACACAAAAGTGGCCTTAAACACTGAAATAGATAAGTAAACACAACATAAATGCACGAGAACAAGCTAATTAAGTCGCATGAATATGCGCCTATCAAATTCCCCCACACTTAACTTTTGCTAGTCCTCGAGCAAAACAAAACAACTTAAAGAAAATAAGACGAAACAAAACAACAAAACATAACCTAATCCTTCCAACGTTTGCCTCAGGGATTTCCAATGAAACATGACATGTCAAAAATCATTACTCACATAGCTTTTAGTCTTCTTTCCCCTCAAGCACATACTTACTCATAGTCACCATTCACTAGTTCGCATTTAATCAATTAAAACACATTTTGAATGTAGTAACATGCCTTAGAGAATTCCCTCAATTCCTCACTAGTTATGCACTCAATTTTCACTCAGACTTTCTGACTACACACCCTACACTAGTTATATGTGAGAAGATTGATGTAAACATGAAAGACTAGTACTCACATATGTTATAACCAAGAACGCAATTTCTGGAATAATTAAACGTGTTTGGATATGATCTCATGAATGGAATGCTACTACTTAGATGCGAGAACCAGTGACACCATATGCTCATACCAAATTCAAACTCCACAATTGAAATGCACAACACTCAAGATAGAAGTAGAGGGTTGTAATGGGGCTTGGGGTGTTGGCTAACAAGGAAAGGTAGGGATAAACAAAAGTTCTTTAAGCAATAGTAAGTAAAGCAATGAAATTAAGACCTAGAATTCCCTTAGAATGCAGAAATCAACTTTTAGACAAATGGGGAAGATTCAAACAACTCTTAGGGCCTAATTCATTGTTTTGGGCCCTTACTTCAACAAACAATACTTTTCAACTCTTTTTCAGTTCTTTTTTTTTTTTTTTTTTTTTTTTTTTTTTAACCATGCGTATGGCACATAAACTCATATCAATAATCCTTCCCCCACACTTATTTTCTGCAACACATTAATCAAAGGGAATTCATTCATGCTTACTATGCTTCAAGAACAAGGGTACGGATGGTCCTAATCTAGGCTAGGTGAGGATGATATGGGTTAACAAAGAACATGGGCTAACATAGCTCAATGGGGTTAAACTTAAACACAAAATGAATGAAGGGCACATGGTTGTTTGGCTTTGATGGTGGTCACTACACAACTTCATCTTGAATATGTGTTATGCAAATCAATGACATGCTTTGAATGAAATGGGCATGAGTTCTAGCATTTGGAACTAAGTGATAAAACGCCTTCTAAGTAGTAACCAAGCAAAGAATAATGAGATCATGCAACGACTTTAGAAAACAATGACGCACAGATTATTACTCTCCAAATAACGTTTAGGCTCAAGTCTCACAGGGATGTAGCGTTTGTTTAAGTTCCTTCCTTCAAGCATGTTACAAAAACTAATTTTTTTCTTTTGTGATTACATGTGAATTCGTAAACTATAACGACAACCAAGCATAAACCAAAGAGTATATCAAACGTCCAACCATGTTTGTAACTTTCTTTAACCATCATGCAATTAAAAACCAAATCCTCATCATTGTGTTGGAAGGTACCCTACGACACAAACAACCACACACAAACAACTCTTTTTGGGTTTTTCAAAACAATTTTTCAAATTTTTATGGAATTTTCGGATTTTTAAGTCAACACACACTCAAACACTCTAAAATAGCTTAAAAACACTTAAAAACAGCAAAGAACAAGTTTAAACATGTTAGGTGGTAATACCCTACGATTTTCAGGCACAAATATCTCAAAACAGAATGTTACCCCCCCCACACTTAAACTAAACATTGTCCTCAATGTTTTAAACACAATTAAAAAAATTACACAAAGCATAAAGTAAGCAACAAAGGGAAGGGTTTAGGGACGCAAATCTGAGTGTGGAGCGATTCCCAAGTTCTTCCTTTGTTGATTGCATGGGTTGCCTCCCACGAAGCGCTTGCTTTAACGTCTTCCAGCCGGACGAAACCTTCTTTTACTCCTCACTCTGGCTCACGGAATGGAGGGTTATGTCCTCCACGGTATACTCCTTGAAATTTCTCGTAGTACGGCTCGATGAATGGGAGGGGATAGTGATCCTCCCTGATTTTGGTGCTTGGATTCTGACACTCCATGTACATGCTCCCACCACCTTTAAATTGGTTTTTCACCTGCACCATAGAAGGTAACAACCTATTAGTGGAAATAGGAATTGAGATTGGAATTGAAGACTTACAAAAATAGTGTGGTGAGGGCTCAAAAGTGGCCGCCCTATCAACAATGTTTCTATTTGAAGTTTCGGCCATATTTGGTGGTTGTAGGGCAATCACTCCAAGTTCTTCTCCAACGGTAGTTCTCAATACATCCTTCGTGGTAAGTGTGGATCCTTTCGGCCCTTTGTCCTTAGACACATTTACGACAAAACAAGAATGGCTATCATTAGGAGTCTTAACAGAATCATAAACATTGAATTTAATTATGTCACCACTAAACTCCATTGTTAGTGCTCCCTTGGCCACATCAATCTTCGTTTGAGCCGTTTTCATGAACGGACGGCCTAGCAAGAGTGGCAATGATGGAGCATCGCTCGAATCCTCCATTTCTAAGACATAAAAATCTGCAGGAAAGATGAGATGATTGACCTGCACTAAAACATCCTCAAGGACTCCCTTGGGATAAACATTAGAGCGATCTGCCAACTGAATTATAACACCATCTTGTTTTAACTCACCAAGGTTCATAGATGCATAAATGGAGTATGGCATGACATTAATAGAAGCACCTAAATCTAACATGCATTGTTTAAATCTCGTGTTTCCAATTGTGCATGGTATAGTAAAGCTCCCTGGATCCTTACACTTTGGAGGCAACTTTCGTTGCAAAACCGCTGATACATTTTCACTCACTTTCACAACTTCTTTGTTTGCAATTCTTTTCCTAGTTGTGCATAACTCTTTTAGAAACTTTGCATACCTGGGCACTTGCTTAATGGCATCAAGTAAAGGAATGTTTACTTGGACTTTCCGAAACGTTTCCAGAATGTCTTTTTCCTGCTCCTCCTTCTTTGTTTGCATGAACCTACTAGGAAAAGGCACATTGAAAGGAAAAACATTAGTCGGAACCGAATTTGACACATTCTTACTCTTTTTAGCCGAATTAGACAAGTTTGGATCAATACAAACTTGCGGCAAAGGTGGAAACACCTTTGCCGTGGGTTGGCCTATCTCCTCCTCTTCGATTCTCAATTTTTCCTCCTCTTCGGGGCTTGATGGTGATGGTTTGGATGTAATGCCAACTTCTTTTCCACTTCTCAAGGTGATTGCGTTGGCCGTTTCGAACCCTCCCTTTGGGTTTGGAATGGTTGAACTAGGGAGTTGTCCGGGATCTCGAAACTTACCTACAAACTCGGCAATCTGCCCAATTTGTTTCTCAAGTTGATCCACCCTCTTATCTTGGTTTTGCATAGCCTTCGCTTGATCTTCCTGCCCATTAGACAACTTCGTTAGTATCTTAATAAGTGTATCATTGTCTAAAGAGTTACCTGAACTTGTTTGGGCAGATTGTGGAGGTGCTTGTGTGGGTGCGAATGGCTTGGTGAAGAAGCCCGGAGGTTGTTGCCTAAAGCCCCCTTGTTGTGGTGGTTGTTGGGGCTCTCTCCATTTGAAGTTTGGGTGGTCTCTCCAACCCGGATTGTAAGTGTTCGAGTACGGGTCGTTCCTTGGTTGGTTTTGACCCTGAAATCCAATCGCGTTGGCGCTTTCCCATCCACCATTTTCTATGAGTTGCGGGCACTTATCAGAAGCATGTCCTTGGATCGAACACACCCCGCATACAACCGGTCCTTGCATCCTCATGCCTTCGGCCATCTGAGACACAATGGACGTAAGATTAGCTAACTGGGAATGAATATCGGGGGTGGAACTTACCTCATGCACTTGATGCCGTGGGGGTCCTCTTTGGCCTACTCCCTCATATTGTTGAGCGTTCAACGCTCGGTTCGCGATCAAGACCTTGGCCGCCATGGGCGTCTTGTCCACTAGTGCTCCACCCGCCGATGCGTCGAGCATTTGTCGTTCGATTGGTAGGAGCCCCTCATAGAAGTATTGCAGAAGCAACTCCTCCTTCATCTGATGCTGTGGACATGAAGCAACAAGAGATTTAAAACGTTCATAGTACGTAGGAAATGACTCACCTTCATCTTGTTGAATGCCACTTATCCTTTTACGCAAAAGGATGATTCGAGAAGTTGGGAAAAACTTCTCCAGAAAGGCCCTCTTCATGCTCTCCCACGTTGTAACGGTTCCGGGAGCTAAGTCATACAACCAATCCTTGGCTTTGTCCATTAAAGAGAATGGAAAAGCCTTCATCTTCAGAATACTTCCGTCTACGTTGACGGGAGTCATACTTGAGCACACCACCTCGAATTCCTTTAGGTGCTTGTTCGGATCCTCCATGGACAACCCATGGTACTTCGGAATGTGGTGGAGCAAGCTTGACTTCAACTCAAACTCCTCGGTCTTCCCTTCGGCCGGTGGGGGATATTGGATGCACAAAGGTGCTGCATTAGCCAATCCCGAAGCGGAAAGCTCCTTAAGTGTCCGGTTGTCTACGGCCATGTCTTGTGGCTCCTCAAAGATCCCTGCCGTGGCCTCTTCTTCCCCTTCTAGGCCTTGTTCTTCAAGCTCAGGTTCCGGGCTTGGTGGATTTGATTCGTGATGCTTCTTCCTTCGTCTCAAAGTCCTCTCAAAATCACTGTCAAAGTCTGAGATATGCTCACGAATCAGTTGAGAGCTCCGAGTCATGCACTAGTACCTAACACAAGGAAAACAAAACAAAATCAGAAACTTCAACAAAATAAATAAATAAACAGAAATTAAACAATCCAAGGGATTAGCAAAGTTGCTAATCCCCGGCAACGGCGCCAAAAATTTGATGCGAACTAAGTAAGCACACAAATTAAAACCCTCTTGTGACAATTGTAGTAAAGATGCAAGTAGGGATCGTTCTAGACCGGGGATTAGGAGGGATTACTAAATCACTTGGAAACTGACTCAAAAACGTAAAACAAACGTTAAAAACACTAAACTAGACTCAAAGAATGCAAAGCTAAACAATAAAACACTAAAACAAATCAACAGACTCAAAGAATACAAAACGCTTATAAACACAAACTAAGACACTTTCTAACTAAATTGGACACTAAAGTAAAGGGGGATTGAGGTTTTGACGAAATTAAACTAAATGCAACGATTGTAATTTAAAGGCAGAATGTAAATATGAATGTGATGAAAATATGGATGAATGCTAGCTAGAAGGTTCTTCTCCACACATGTCACACTTGCATACAATTTGATTTTCAGTTGGTCTTTCGATAAATTATGAAACTCGACACTCCAAGTTAATTAGGTCCGCTTAAATTAACCTTCAAATTTCCCTAGAATCATTGAATTGGATGAATATGCATCGCAAACAAATTATTCCTAACAAGTTCTCTATATGAACAGCATGATAAAGATACAAGTTAGAATCATTACGTTCTTTGGAAATTATAAGCATCGACAAGGCATTTGTAACTATGAAAAGCATGATACTCTTGCCAGGAATTCAATTAACACGATTGTTTATAAGCAACCTCCACTACTTGTGAATATAAGTTCATAACTATTAGGTGAAACTCACTTATATTCTAGCGTCAAATTCATGCATGAAAATTAAGCGTGCACTCTCAATCAACATACATAAATAAGTTATCGATCAAGCAGTTAAACAAATTGAATTCACCATTCATGAAATTCCAACCAAAAGTAATCAATTCATATTGCAAGCATAAACATGGTTTCGAATCACCCCCTAGCTAACTAGGGGGATTTAGCCTCTCATGGTCACAACAAGAAAAATAAAATTGAATTTAAACATAAAGAACAAAGGATGGATTACACCTAGAACGCCCAACGAATCCACTTGAATTTCTGCGCGTCTAAGTCCTCTTTCCTCTTCTCCTTGATGCGGCAGTGAGGTTAAATGGATGATTTTGATGTTATTTTGGGTTGGGGATGGATTTATGGAGGTGTAGTGGTGCGGCAATGGTGGGGAAGGTGTGGAAAAATCTGGAATTGGCTGCACAGTTTTTGGGAAAATATGCGGCTGTTTGTGAAAATATGTGGAATCTCAATTAGGGTGCGGCTGTTTAGTGTGTTAGGTTATGGAATGCTTTTTGCACGGCTGCAATGGGAATTATGGAGTAAAAGAAAAATGGCTGAATGAATTGCCACGGCTGGAATGGTTTTTTTTAATGGTTATGGAGTAGTGTTGCGGCTGGAAAGGTTTTGAAGCTAGAATGGGAGAATAATAAAGAATGGTGGCTGCCGCTGGTTTGGAATGGAAGGGGCTGCTGCGGCTGTGATGGAAATTATTTTATGGTGGCTAATATGAATAATGGAGCAATGGGAGATGCGGCTAGAATGGTAGAACCTAGGGTTTGAAAAATGTTTTTGTTCCAGAAATTAATCCCTAGCTTATTTTTATTAACTAAAATAAATTCAAAGGCTTCTAGAATTTAGGAAAAATCAGAAATTAAAGGGGGAAGATTAAAATGGTGCGGCTAGGGCCTTGGTTTTGTGTCCTAAAGCGCCTACAAGGACTTCAAAGTGGCTAGAAAATACGGACGTTTAAGATTAGGAAAGATTACCAAAACGGGAAACTTATGGTCAACTTTCCTAAAATAGGAAGCCTTGTTTGAGTAGGATTCTTCGTTTTGGTAAGAATTCATCGTTGGCGTAGGAATTCGTCGTTTCTTCAAGTCTTCAACTCATTCATTCCTCTTTCGCTCCAAAAGACTCCAATTTGCATCTTCTTGCACACTTTGGCCTTATAATCTGAAAATACACAAAAGTGGCCTTAAACACTGAAATAGATAAGTAAACACAACATAAATGCACGAGAACAAGCTAATTAAGTCGCATGAATATGCGCCTATCAAAGATTAACATACATATCCAAAAGAATTAGCAGGACTTTGAAGAAACAGAAGTTTTATCTTAGTTATCTTGAACATCCTTCATTTATTAGTAAATATAATAATACAGAAGTGCAACATAAAGTTTTAGAAGCAAAAAGAGCAACATATCAAGTTTTAGAGACCTTGAGAGAAGAAAAAGAGTTTTTAAGAAACCAGTTAGCTGTAATTTTAGAGAAAGGTAGGCTGTAGTTTATGATAGATTACCTTAATTTAGAAATTTGTGAACCTCAAAAAAGAGAAATAACCTTAGACCAAAATAGTCTAATTTGTTATTTTCCTTTGAGAAAACATAATCATATTTTGCATAGTGAAGAAAATCCATAAGCCAATAGTATCGCAGATCTTATTATTAGTCAAACAGAAAATATAAAATTAGAAAATAATAAGTATAATCATTTGTTAAAGCATTTTCAGAAAAATATCATAAAAACAATTAGACAAAATTTAGATTATATTACATCTCAGCTAGAAGATAATAATAAAAATATTCAAAGGTTTCCTAGCAAAAGAGAGATAAAAGTGCTTGTTGACCTCATAAATAGTAAGCCTAAGCAAGTAGAACTCAAATCATTAGAAATAATTGAGCATTTAAAATTAGAAGTTCAAAAAATTCAATTAGCGCAAAAAGAGTTGAGTGAAAAAGTGGATAAGTTACATAATAAAATAGATAGATTATTAGTTTAATGACTTATTTTAGAACTAGCAGAAAATATATCCAAGCTTTGAAAGAAATTAGTATGCGAGATAAAGAACCAGTAGGTTTAACAGATTTTCAACACGAGTAGCTAATAGTAATATTCCCATTAGGCAAAATAATTTAATTATTCAATTAGTTTTAAGTTTGGCTGAAAAATTAGATCAAGTTTGTGGACCATCATCCTCAAATAACACAAGACCACAAGGCAGAAGAACACAATTCAATAGCATAATGATACACCATGGACCTCCATCATTCAATGGATTCCAAAATAGTATAAGCAGATTAGCATCATCACCAGTACCCACTTTCAACTTTAATGGCACTCTTGTTGAAGGAATCAGAAATCCAACTCTGAGGTATAGGTCAAGGGTACCAAAACTCTCTGATAGGCAACAGGTTATTCCAAATCAAACAGCCAAGCATGAGGCTAGGTCATGAAAAACTAATTAGGGCCATGAGAACAAGAGTTTGATAGCTTTAATTTTAATTTCCATCAAAGCCAACATCATATTCATTATCTTGAGCACAACCTTCAAATTATTTCTAGAGATCATGAGTCATTGCTTAGTAAGTTTACCAAAATGAACCAACAACTCCAATATCTTAGAATGAAGCAAAAGGCAAGTGACACCTTGAAAAGAGAATAGGTTTGGAAAATGATCAGCATAAGAATAAAGAAAAATAGATTATTGACCCCAAAGAACAAGAGGTTAATGAGCCCATAGAAGAGATTAAGATTGAGCTCTTAGAAGAAGACATTGAAATGGAGCAACATCAAAATAATGAGCAGTATTAGCATCTGAGTGACAAAGAAAAATAAGAAAGATATGAAAGTTTTCTTAGGGACATATCTTTAGACTTAATAATAGATGGTATCCTATTAGAAGAAATTTCAAAAGCAAAATTAAGAATAATGCCACTAGATATGCAAAATGAGATCCTGAGTAGAGCATCACAGTCCTTGAAAGAGTTACAATTACAATTACAGTATATTTTGTATCAGTCCATCTTTGATCCAAAACCAGGAATGAATATTATTACCAAGATATATCCACCATGTCTTTATGATAATACATAGAGTTGTATTTGTAAACTAGAGGTTAGCATAGCTGTGATCAGGATTAACACTTGAGATTTTAAACCATGACATTTTAGTTATGATCATCATAAAAAGTATAATGTAGTAGAAGTTAACCCAACCTTACTATTAGAGTTTGGCTATCTTGATAAAATCTTTATTAACCATATTTCCTAACTATAATCATTTCTTGAAAAACTTATAAAAGTAGCAGAAGATTATCTAGAACAATGGAAAGAAATTTGCATAAGTTTTATTAGTAGTTCTCCAAATTAGTATGCACATATGCATAAGGAGAAAGGTATGCATATAGCCATGATTAATGAAGAGTCATTTAGATTATCCTCTATCTCTCTACACAGGTGGACTCCTCCGTACAAAAATATTCTAAGATTTCGAGGGATTCAAATGCTAACCTTAGATGAGTGTGAAGATTTTAGGTATGATATATTACTAGTAGCAGAAGAAAAAGAAATACATATTTACAGTAAGACAAAACTCAATCATCAGCCTTATTGGAAGCCTCAAATTTTCAAAGAAGAAACAGAAAATATGTATTACAAGGTGAAAGAAGATAGAGAAAGAGATACAGAGCTAGTAGAAGGCGATGAACAGTATTAGAACAATTTGACAAAAGAAGAGATGCATAACATCAACAACATGATGAAATCATAAAGAGTTGGCAACAAATTAACATAAGTTAAATAGTATCATGTAAAATAATGTATGTTCAAACACAAATGTCAACATCATTGTGGACTTTGCTACAATAATGAAATAATGACATAAGAGTAAATAAAGAAAAGAACTTGACCTATTTTGAACTTTTCATACCTAAAATGTCATTTTGATTAAAAATAAACAGTAAAATATCATTTTTATTAAAACTCTCTTTTTTTTATTTATATTTTATAAAATAATTAATAATATTATAATACGAATTAACTAGATTTTGGATCAGCTTATTTTTCAGGAATGAAAATGTATTAACCAATTACTGTTCTTTAAAGTTAATTACTATTTACTTGGATGGATTAAATAAACTTTGGATTATTTCATTTTTTAGAGGGGAACTTTCTCTTACTAAATCAATATCAGTTGTCTGGTGAATTCCAGTATCCAAAGCAAGCTTAAGCTTCGTCCCGACGCCATCTGTTATTCTGTGCTGACATTATATGGTTATGGTCGTTGTCGCCCACCTCGGGTACAAATGAACACCATCAATTTTATCCAACCCACCGCCGCCGTTGCCTCCGTACCTCCTCCCCCTCCTCCCTCCTGTTCTTCTCTTCCCCTACGCCCCTTCTCTCACTCCCCTTCTCCTCCTCCTCTTAAACCCTCACTAAACCCTCACCCTTCTCTCTCACTCTCTCTCTCTTCTCCAAGTTCAGTCCCCAAACTCAAAACCCAAATCCAATTCCAGTCCCTCCCATCCCCACAACCCCTCTTGAATTCAAACCCTCCCAATGACCGCCACCAAACCCACAAATTCCTCCACCATTTAATTCATTTGCTCCGCCTCTCCGCCCGTCACGGCGACCGAGAACTCGCCAGGGCCGCACACGCATCAATTCTCAAGCTTCAAGAAGATACCCATCTTGGCAATGCCCTCATTTCAGCTTATCTCAAGCTGGGCCTTGTTTCGGATGCTCACCTGGTTTTCCTAAGCCTTTCCTGCCCAAATGTTGTGTCTTTCACTACTTTGGTTTCGGGATTTTCCAAGGCGGGTCGAGAGGAGGAGGCTGTGGAGCTTTTCTTCCAGATGAGGAATTCGGGTATTAAGCCCAATGAGTACAGCTTTGTTGCAATTTTAACTGCTTGTATTCGGGTTCTCGAGCTGGATTTGGGTTTGCAAGTTCATGCCTTGGTGGTCAAATTGGGGTACTTGGATTATGTTTTTGTTTCGAATGCGCTTATGGGTTTGTATGGTAAATGTTTGTGTTTGGATTATGTGCTTAAACTGTTTCATCAATTGCCCGAGAGAGACACGGCGTCTTTGAATACTGTTATGTCGAGTTTAGTGAAGGAGTTTATGTATGATGAAGCATTTGAGTTGTTTCGTGAACTGCGGCAAACGGAGGGGTTTGGAGTCGATCATTTCACAGTTTCAACCCTTTTGACTGCCTGTTCTGGGAGCAATGCTTTCAGAGAAGGTAAAGAGGTTCATGCTCATGCTATCAAAATTGGTTTAGAGGCCAATTTGAGTGTTAGCAATGCCCTTATTAGGTTCTATGCTGTGTGTGGGAGTGTAAACGGTGTGAATGCTTTGTTTGCGAGGATGCCTGTGAAGGACGTTATTACGTGGACAGAAATGATTACAGCCTACATGAAATTCGGGTTGGTAGATTTGGCTATCAAGATGTTTGATAACATGCCTGAGCGGAATTCTGTTTCTCATAATGCTGTACTGGCTGGTTTTTGTCGAAATGGTGAAGGCTTGGGGGCTTTGGATTTATTTACAAAAATGTTGAAGGAGGGAATGGAGATGACAGACTTCACTTTGACAAGTGTTGTTAACGCTTGTGCCTTGCTTAGGGATTGTAAAACCAGTGAGCAAATCCATGGGTTAATTATCAAGTTTGATTTTGGGTCAAATGCTTGTATTGAAGCTGCATTACTTGATATGTATACAAGGTGTGGTCGGATGACAGATGCAAAAAAGTTGTTTCATTGGTGGCCGCCTGAGCAGGATAGCTCTGTACTTTTGACATCAATGATTGGTGGATATTCTCGAAATGGGCAACCGGACGAGGCAATTTCTCTTTTCCACCTCCATCAATCTGAAGGAAGAATGGTTATGGATGAAGTCTCATCCACTTCACTACTTGGTCTTTGTGGAACTTTAGGGATAAATGAACTGGGGAAACAAATCCACTGCCATGCTTTGAAGTGCGGTTTTCTAACTGATCTAGGAGTCGGAAATGCCACAATTAGCATGTACACTAAGTGTTGGAACATGGAAGACGGAGTCAAGTTGTTCAATACGATGCCCACTCATGACATAGTTTCATGGAATGGTTTGCTTGCTGGTTATCTTCTCCACAGACAAGGCGATGAGGCCTTGGCTGTCTGGTCAAATATGGAGAGGACTGGCATAAAACCGGATCAGATTACTTTTATTTTGATTATTTCAGCATACAGACACACTACATCCAATTTAGTTGACGATTGTCGTAGCTTGTTTCTCTCCATGAAAACTGTTTATGACATCGAACCCACCTCAGAGCACTTTGCCTCCTTTGTTGGTGTTCTAGGGTACTGGGGTCTACTGGATGAAGCAGAGGAAACAATCAGTAAGATGCCTTTTGAGCCTGAGTTTATTGTTTGGCGAGCTTTGCTTGACAGTTGTAGAATCCAAACAAATACAACCATTGGAAAAAGGGTTGTGAAACGTATCCTTGCCATGGAGCCCAAAGATCCATCTGCCTACATACTTGTATCAAATCTCTACTCAGCATCTGGAAGATGGCACTGCTCCGAAATGGTTAGGGAGGATATGAGGAAAAAGGGGTTCCGGAAACACCCAAGTCAAAGTTGGATCGTTCATAACAACAAGATACATCCATTCTATGCAAGAGATAAATCCCATCCCCAAGCAAAAGACATATATAGTGGATTGGAAATACTCATCTTAGAGTGCATAAAAGCCGGTTATGTGCCAGACACAAGCTTTGTTCTTCATGAAGTAGAAGAGCACCAGAAGAAAGATTTCTTGTACTATCACAGTGCAAAGTTAGCAGCAACCTATGGCCTACTGACCATGAAGCCTGGAAAACCAATCCGCGTAGTGAAGAATATCCTCCTTTGTGGAGACTGCCACGCGTTCTTGAAATACATGTCGATTGTCACAAGAAGAGCAATCTATGTCAGGGATGCTTCCGGATTTCATTGTATTTCTAGTGGTCAGTGCTCATGCAAAGATTATTGGTGACTGGTGAGTTATCGTCGCCTCATATTTTTCTCTAATTTAAGTTTAAACCGTTCCTTTTGGTGGCTAATTAAGTATTTTGGTGACATTGTAACATATTTGTATTTAAAAGCGTAATTTTCCCGTAGAACTGAATTACAGATTAGTTGATGAACTTCTGAATTCTTCGGGCAGAAAAGAGAGAAACCCTAGATATCACAATTAGGCGATTCATTTTTTACTGTAAACTGCAAATTCTTACATTCTGATAAAATTTCGTTAGCAGCAATAAGTGTTAACTTATGTTATATGGAAGAAGCTGAAATTTGTTGAAATGTTGTGATATGAGGCAAAGCTAAGTACTTCGAACAGATTTGTTGATTGATTGATTGTCAAGTGGTATCACAACATTCTTGACATGGTTTTACGTCTAAAAACCCAAGGAAGTTGAGATTCCATTATAAAACGACAATTCTCGGTATAAGTACACAACAACATTCATGACATGGTATTCCAACTCGTTATAATCACACACAAGATTTGGCAAACTACCCATGTCGGATTTATCTTATAGTTTTAGTTTCTAAACTTTGTCAGTATACTATAGGGATTACTAGTGGAAGCTGGATACTGATGCAGCGTCTGTCATTGTTTGCTGCACGTGGTATAGAGCTTCTGAGGATTCATTCTGTTCATCGTCACTCCGGCATGGCATTTACTTTGATCCTTTTTAGAGTTTTACTGTTTTGTTTCTTATTCCTAGGTCTACTTTCAACAAATCAAATGCATGTTTTAGTAATAACTCGCCTAGGCTTTGTCGGGCAGGTGCGCATCAGGGCTCATTCCCTTTTTGTTTAAAAGTTGCAAAAATCTGGGAAAAAAAAATTGAGTAAATTACATTTTACTACCTCAGGTTTGTAGTACAACATTTTTAAAATATTTCACTTTTATACATCAAATACTATTTTATTTCAATATAATACATCAGTTATATTTTCCATTCTCGCACCCTCCATCACCCAATCCCTAAAACCCATTTGACGAAAGCGGCGACGTCGGCGGCACCAGGGAGTTTGACTTTCGGGGTTTTGACGAGGAAGCCGACCCCCATGTCCTAGAATCCATCACCCTCCTTAAAGCCAACGGCTTGGATCTCGATAAACTTTGGAAATTCGGCATCGATTCAGAGATTTTTGTAGATGAACAGATTTAAATTCATTAATTTAGTGATTTATACAAAAAAAAGGGTCACTCTATTCATTTAAAAGTGAACACTGTATGAACAGTTGAGCAAGCTTATGCCCTCAGTAAATAACATAAAACCTGTCAACTATTATAGCAGAAAGAAATAAGAGCTCATAGAAATGACGGTCATAATTACATTTACATTGGTCTTTTACAGATCGCAGTAAAATCATTAACAAGAAGTGGGCTCAACACCTCTATCTTGTTATGTCTCCAAGATGTAAGATTCATTGACTTTAGTGACAGCATTCTTGGAATGATCGAGTCAAGCCTATATAACTGGCCAATCCATTTCAATTGTTTCCCAGACCTCATAGTAAGCCTAACAGACCCACATATCTTAAAATCACTCACATTAAACATAAAAACCTCTGTTTATCAAGTCTTGGAAGGTGTCCAATTTTCAGAATCCATTACAAGTCCACAGCTATAAACATGAACTTCCAAGTCATAGCCAAAAGTCCTAGAAAATACACTTTATTAATCCAAAGTAATCAAGAAAATGCCAATATCAAAACATGAACTTCCATGCCACAAATCGCCAGACGTCAATTTACCATCAAATTGGTTCCTAATTAATGAAAGTAAACTAGTTGATGTTCAAAACAATGTGGTCAATCTAGACAACATAGAACAATGATGCAGTTAAAATCAATTTCAACACCCTTGCTAGGAAGTCGAGTGTCAAACTTCAAGAATTAAGTCAATCAACAAGGTCCAAAGAACCAGTTAGAAATTCTTTTTTCTGGATCTACTTCAACATACATATTAAAACGTGACCGAAATTAATTAATGATTTAATAAATATGAGACTCAAATCAGTTAGGACAAACTCTTAGGTTGCTCACCCTTGCTATGAAAACCAAGTCCAAACCAAAACTACCCAAACTCAAGAAGATCTGATTTCACCAACAACAACTGATTTTGAAGTAAACCAACAATTATTAGTTTTGAACAAGCCATTTAAAATACATTGGAAATCATTAAAAGCTAACGTCAAAGCAGGAGAAAATATACCAAGGAGAGAAACATTCAGACAAAGTTACACCCAAGATAAAAAATTAGATATTTAAAAAAAATGTAAAATTTTTATGAATAAACACAAGATTGATATATTCTTCTTCGATTTTGTTGAAGAATATTATGAATAAAAAAAGAAAATTGGGTTAAACAAGACAGAACAGTAATTTCTTTGAGTCACCCTCCACAAGAAACAATACTAATCACCACCTCAAATACAAAGTAACAGCCACACCTTGTAAAATCCCTAAAGAAGATTCATGAATTAAACCAGTCATAAAACAAAACAATTTCACAAACCAAAGCCTGCATGTCATAGGAAAACAGTTAGATAAATTGAAAGTAAAATAGACAAACTACCACAACAAAAAATCATAACAAAAGAAAAATCCCTAGTAAATTTTCGATGTGCTTATCCAGTAAAATAGCTCTAAAGACAAACTCAACTAGTGAAAAATAGACCAAAATGTTGAAGGAATTAGAAGGGGAACAAAACACCATTAATGTAGTAAGACACTAAGGCGTTTGTTTGCCCTCACTAAGTTGGATTGGACTGGACTGGACTAGCTATTAGTCCAATACTGTGTTTGTTCCATGCTGGGACTAACATTAATGAGACTAAAGGAGACTAGCATGGACAAAACCCTTCACTAAGAGGTCTTAGCGAAACCCCTCACTAAGAGGTCTTAGCGAAACCCCTCAATAACCATGGGACTAGCTAAGACTATCCTCTTTTTCTCGTCCTCGTCATGCTCAACGATCACTCCCGACAGACTCCTCGTTATCTCCGGTCACGTAGATCAATCATTAACTTTCCGACTCTCTTTCAGATCCATTTCAGAAGCAACTTTCATATAAAATATACCAAATTGAAGCTGGGAGTGACAAGATTACGATTTTACCTGAATCGAGGCTAAAATGTGGTCGAATGTGGTCGGAAAATGGCCTGGAAGTCTCGGCTTGTTTGGGCTTCTTCAAATCCATGACAGATTCGAGCATTCAAAGCTAAGATCTCGGTCCAGGGATGGTGATGAATTTTTTGGCGGTGCTAACTTCATCCAATTTAACGAGGGTTGGCCGGAAAACACATCGGGAAACCTGCAACTCGTCGGGAAAATTGAAGCCATGAGGTTCCGTTCGAACAACGCATAGCTAGAGAGGGAGGGAGGACAGAGAAATAGAGATTGAAATCAATAAGGAGTTTGACCAGGAATGAGAAAGAGACATGAATTGAGAGGTCTAAGAGGAAAAAAAAGAGGGAGAGGGTGGGACGATGAGAGAAGAGGAAAAGAGTGGGATGGAAATGGTAGAAAAAGATGGAGAAAAAGATAAGATCATAATAAAATATTAATAATTTATATATTAAATAATATAATATTAGAATTTGTTATTATCCAGCTTCTTAGTCCAATATTGCACCAAACGCTTCACTAAGTTAGTCCAATTTAGTCTAGTCTAAGCCAGTCCAACTTAGTCCTTGAAGCTAATCCAGTCTGAGATAGTCTGGCACAACAAACGCCCCCTAAGGATCACAATCAGAAATAACCTCTAAAAACTTAGAATCAAAAGACAGTAAAGCAATCGAAAAATTGGAAGAAGCTTTCCAAAATTTCAAATTAAAAAGAATAACAACCAAAGGCAAAATAAATCTAACTAGTCTTTCCAAGAATTGGTATCCAAGGCCAACACATATGGGTATTCAATTTGAAGAAAGAAACTTCCACAGTCAATTCTCAGTGTTGGTAGATAAACTCTATAAATGGAATATAGATGGTTTATCTAAACAAGAAATTTTAAACAAATTGCAACATGTATATACGGTTGCTAACATTTATGTTACCAATCATAATCTCAGTCAACCAGAAGTTGTTGATCTCTTAATCACTGGATTTACATGAATGTTACATTCATGGTGGGAAAAACATCTCACTGAACAATCTAGAATGTAATAAAACATGCAGTAAAAAGGGATGAAGATGGAACCCCTATATTTGATGAAATAATTGGTATGGGAGTCCCAGACGCAGTCAACACATTTCTCTTCACAATAATTGAATACTTTATAGGAACACCAAGTAACGTAACCTCCGGGAATACATGATCAACTAAGTAATCTAAGATGCCCCATCTTAAATGATTTTAGGTGGTACAAAGATGTTTTTGTTGGAAATGTGCCCTAAAACCAATCATATGATGATACTTTACGGACATTTCAAACTAATGTAGTTTAAATGTAAAGGGCAAAGATTATTGTTTGAGCCGTCTCATATAAATGTTATATGCTTAAACGATAAGTCCAAGGAATATGTGATTGGAAGAATGCGATCTAAAGAAGTTAGATTCATGAGACCATTCTTTCGTTGACACATCCTAAACGTTCCTGATCATAGGATTGTCAATTGGGCATTGACAGTCCGTTAAGATTAGTACGTGCTATGTCTTCTCTCAGGGAGAGTGACTAGTCTCGAGTCATTGGTGTGTGTGACATCAAGACAAGTACGTAGGTGCTCAATAGAGAATGAGTTCACTGAACACGATCAACGAAGAGTTCTCATATTCATGTCACATGAGAACTCATGGTTGGGATAATGCAAATTAGTCTTTTGACCTGAGGCATCACAGTTGTCTTGTGGTTAGGTCCTTAATCTTTGATTATGTCAAAGTCACTCCATCAGGAGGGTGTCCACGGCATTGTTGGGGTTAAGCCACTTAGCCATGGAGGCAAGTGAATGCGCAACAAGGGATCTCTAACCTTCAAACTGTTTGAGGGAGAATACTCTATGATATGATTAAGAATCTTTGGCCAAAGTATGAATGAGATTTAGGAATGTGTTCCAAATCACATTCAAGGTAATCATATAAGCACAAGACTCACATTGGATAGTAGACATGAATAAACTATCAAACCAAACAATGTGGTCAAGAGTATTGTATTAGAGAAAGACCGTATTGCATTTGTAATCCTAAAACTGAATAGGTTCTCCACCTCTTCTGATTAGCTTGGGTAACCATGACATGCTGCTAGGCGTCAACCATGGTTTGTGGAAGCCCTAAAAGTGTATTATCACTAACGGGAGAATTGAAAGTAAGTTTCAATTCACAATCGATTTGAAAGAGTTTGAATCGCCCACTGCCTCGCTAAAAGGAACCTAATGGATCGTACACCGTGTAAGGTAGAGATTGAAGATTCAACGGAGATGAGTAAGAATAATTAAATGGTTTAATTATTTATGGCAAGGATTAATTAATATGATTATTAATCAAACGAATAAGTTCGTTGAAGACCTCGGGATAGTTTTGGACCTTAAGGCCCAATGGGCTTCGAACGTCAAGTCCATTGACTTAAGTTGTATGACAACTTAATGAATAATGATTCACAAAGGCCCAAATAGCCCAATGAATACCCTAAGGCCGGCCATTTAGAGAAAGAGTGGGTTTTGACTTATTTACAAGTTTGCCACTCAAATGAATTAAGGTATAAGTGTGACTTAATAACCAAAATTCATTAAGGTTTGTTTATGGGGAAATTGGAGAAACAAAAACTCTCTTTCTCTCTAGAAATGGCCGGCCACACTTGAGGAAAACATCTAGCAATCTTACTTCCTCAAGGTCACTCATTTCTTCTCCAATCTTACCTTGGTGTGGAGACTTAGAGGTTCTCAATTTTGGGAACTTGGAGAAACCTTTTCATCCATCCAAATCCATGGATCTAAGATGCAAGGAATGAAGACCCTCTCTTTGGGTGATTAGCCTTTGCTTATGCAAAGAGGAATCTACAAAGGTATTGATTTCTCAACTCACTTTGTTTTGAGTTGAGTCTTGGTTCACCTATCTACTAGGCTTTGAAGTTTATGGGTTAAGTTTTGTTTTTGAGTGCATATAAACATGATTCCGCCTTTTAATTGTTAATTGCATGTTGTTGATGTTGCTCAAATGAACTTGTTCATCACAAATCTTCTTCAAGTGGTATCAAGAGCCTAAGTCTAGTAGTTGGTGAATCCTTTTGGGTTTTGTAGTTCATAGTTTGTGATTTGAATGTTGTAATTGTTACAAGCTTTATTCTTGCTTCTTTGAATGTAAATTTTGTTAGAAAATTTGCCATCTCAAATGTTGTAGATGTAGTTCATATGAGCATGAATTTTGGAGCTAAAATTTGGTGCCATGTTTTTGGGGAAATTCGGCCAAATCCAAGGGGTGGATTTTTGGGTTCTTGTTTGACTTGTTAAAGGTGTTTTAAAGTGACTTTTGGAACCCCTATGTACCCTAGTATGGTTGTATGTTATTTCCCTTAAGTTTGAGTGGTTTTGGTATGTTTTTGGGTGAAGAATGTTCATGGAGCTCTTATGGGTTTTCATGGATGTTCTTCATTGTTCTTGATATGTTCTTGCCAAGAACAAAAGGTTTGGTGTTTTGATTCAAAGTTTTGATTTATTTCATAAAGTTTTTGTTTTGAAATATTTCTTATGTTTAAATATATTAGATATTTGTTTTGAAAAATTAAAGAAATTTTAGTGGGTAGGTATGTAATGATTTATTCCATTACACACACCCCACTTACAAAAACTTTGAAATTTTTTTTATTACTTTGCTTCAAAACCGGCCACCCTACTCAATTAGGGTCCTTGTGGGGCTTTTGTGCAATTATATAAAGTTTTGATACTTTTGTGTATTTGCATTTTGACCCAAAAGTTTACGTTTTTACGTAAAGGTCCAAAATCACTAAAAGGACAAATTGTTTTGCTCCTTTAATGAAGTTTTATTTTTTGTGGAAATTTTTGGGTTCTAGTTGTAATTACATGAAGTAGTGGACTTTTGTGTTTTTACAAAGTGATCCCAAAAGTTTAAGTTTTTATAAAATAGCCCAAAAGTTGAGGTTAATTGCACTATGGCCCAAACAAGTTGAGGTCATAGCATTTTGGCCCAAATTAGGTAGAGAACAAAAATTGTTTTGTCTCTTTAAATGAGAATTGGATTTTCATTTCATTTAGCTCCATTTAAATCAATTCTATGGATACAAAAACCAAATGAAAATGTTGCATTCAAGTTTAATTAGTTAAAGCGTTAATTAATTAAAGAAAGGGTGATTATGAACCTAAGCCTACTATAATTGAGCTATGTGAAAGGCCGTTTCAAATTTGTTTGAACCATGGGAATGTGTAGATTAAATTTTGGTTGTAATTTGATATGATCAATTGTTGTAAAAGAGCATAAGCTCTTCTTTACTTTAAAGTAATTTGATTTGATCAATTGTTGTAAAAGAGCATAAGCTCTTATTTACTTTGAAGTACTCCTTT
Organism: Pyrus x bretschneideri; assembly: GCF_019419815.1. Taxonomy (NCBI): domain Eukaryota; kingdom Viridiplantae; phylum Streptophyta; class Magnoliopsida; order Rosales; family Rosaceae; genus Pyrus; species Pyrus x bretschneideri. The sequence goes on along the minus strand of NW_025999805.1, from coordinate 1,767,270 downwards.
CTTGTTTTATTCGATATGCATGAAATTGGAGTAGTTGGGTCCAACGCCCAATAAGACAACACGCCTTAATGTGATTAAACGCGTAACTAAAATCAATCACCATCCCTAGACCGAGATTCAACACTAGGCTCGTGTTGAATCGAATCAAAGGTTCATAGTCATCCTAAGGCCCTAAGGCAACTATATAGTCCATCAATGAATGCAAATCTTATGTTAGTAGTACCATATAGTCTTGCTTTAAAAACCGTTTTAAAAGCATAGTGGGAGTATTATATACTACTAAATCAATCATATGGACCAATAGTTGTAATAGGACCAAAATGTTTTAATTGGATTAAAATGTATGTTTATATGTGATGAGACCTAAAACCCTCAACAAACCATTATTAAGTTGATAAGCGAGAGATGCTTTGAATATCTCTTCGTAGGCCTTCCACCGTGGTGGGCTCCAATCGTTTGTGACTCATGCACCGGCTTCACCCTATAATGGGGAAGTACAAAGTATGTGCTTATATCCAGGAGGAGTCCATAAACATATGATGAGGTGAGTGTAGACAACGAGTATGACCAACATGATATAATTATGAGGTTGTGCTTGAACCTCTACATAAACTAAGCGTGGTGGGAATAACTTAACTAAGTGCAATGGTGCCAACATGATATAATTCTGAGGCATTCATTTTCTAGAGGCCAAACTAGATGGGTAATTACAAGAGTTGTAAATGACTAAAGTGTTATTCTCTCATCATTATTTTTGCTAACCAAAATGATATAATTCTGAGGTGGGCTTGGTAATGGTGAGTCTCCCATACCCTGCTAAGAGTTCAACAAAACTCTCGAATTCCGATGAGGGATATGGAATTTGCCAAAAATAGTGGGTGGTGCTATTTGATTTAAAGATCCGAATCAAATGGCTTAAAATCAATCAATTTATATTCGTTATGTATTTGTTTACCAATATATTTGCAAACGCTATCCAAAACTTGACAAAGAAAAACCGAACGCTTTAGTTTCCGAACTTGGTACCACAATCCCATAGATTGTCTTGAATGGATTGTAAAAGTACCTAAGTAGTCTCATCCTCACAATCTTCCTATTGATAATGTATCAAATGGAAGAACATGTTAGATAAGTCTACCATGAAGAGGACAATGCAAACTCTAGTGCTTGTCTCTTTGTTACACGAACAAGGAACTTGAGAAGTAAGCACAAGGGCATGGACACTTTATGTGCCATGATTCTTCACTTACAAATTGTTGTATGAAGAAATGAGAGTTGCCTTGAACAACTCTTGAAAGTTTGTTATTATGTTTAGAACATATTGGTTGGTTGACAAAAATAGTCCATTTATATGGACTTATGATGATTTTGAATCATTGAGTGTTGAAGTGTGAAACCACTTAACGAGACGGAAACTAGGCAAGGACTTCACCTTTGTGTCCCTATCCTAATGGTTCACTAAGTTTATTGTAAACTATATAGTGAACAATAACCGCACGCTCTCCAAATCGTTTGATGTGTATAACACATTTGAAATAAGTTTCAAGAGAGATAGTGGGAGTTTAGGGACCATGACTATTGTAGTCAAAAGGGAAGTCAAATGAAGAAGGCAAAATAACTCCATGGGAACAAACTTTCTTTATGAAAGGATGGACATTGGAAGGGGTATTTGCAAGAAATGTCTTGCAAGTGTCAAGAACACACCTTTCGAAGGTGTTGTAAAATGTTCTTGAATAATTCAAAACAGTTGGTTCTTCTACTTGAATACATGATTCTGTATTAGCAACTATGTTTTACAATCGTTGTAAAAGTGTGGCTAATAAGAAGTAGAAGATAAATGAGAGAAGAGAAAGTACTTCACATTCGAAACGTGAATCAAATATAGATCTATGCGAAAGCGGATTGTACTTACTTCCTCATATGAACTACCAAAGAAATAGGAAAAACCAAAGATTGTCTTTACGTCCCAATTTTAAGGAACTTAATTCCGTCACTATTGTAGAGATGGATGAATGTTTTGTTTGACAAAACATTGTTCTTTATTAATGAATGATTAGATTATGGTAATCTAATTAATTGTCTCTATAGTAGAGATTGTTTAAGAATATAACGATGCTTAAAACCCAAAAGGTTGCGAGGTAGTGACTAATCCCACTGAGTTGTGACACCTCTAAAACATAAATTACGAGTTGGTAATATATGGATGCTTTGGATAGTTAGATCCGGATCCAATGCCTTCTTGTTAAAATTGTATAGAGGCGAAATGTTCGAATCTTTATTCTTTTGGAAAGAAGAAAGAATCACAAAGTTGTTGAGATTAATTCACTTAGATGTTAGTGGCTCTTATCCACAACATAATACTACTCATGTTGTATGACATTCACCGAAGATCACTCTTGGTTGGACTATAGTTTGTTTTGAATAAACACAAGTCCGAATACTTTGCAAAAGGTTTCAAAGAATTCAAGAAATGTAAGTTGATGAGTAAGACGTCTAAAGTATTTACCTCCTTGGATTTGATCCAAGGAAAGATAACACTTTAGATGAGTTTCCTTGAAAGATATCAAGGAAAATAGCATCATAAGATAATGAATTTCTCCATTAGGAGAAGAACGAACTTGAATAAAATTTAGTTCGTTGGATGTTATCTATTACCCATATATAGGATATATATACTTCTAAAACAATATGATTGTCAATTAGAAGATCTTCCAAAATTTTCATAACTCCATAAGATGTAGTTGGAAAGAAAGACAAATCTTAAACATGTTAAGATTTGGGGTTGTGTGCAAATAAGCAATATTTGTTTGATATGATCAACAAATATAACAACCTAGTTCCTACACCACAAGCTCCAAGGTAGTCGAGAAGGATTTATAAATCGTCTCAGTTGAATGGTTTGAACTTTATGACTATGTCATAGAGTTACACCTCTTAATTCGAAAGAAATAAGAATGAAAATCCTTATGACTACACTGAGTGTATATATATGACATATACTCAAGGAAATGGTAAAGTACCATTTGAATCGAAATAATGAAACCTTAATAGCTAATCGGTAGCTTAAGGTGACTACACTCAAAGAAAATGGTTGACTTTGAAGAAACCGTCTTTGACATAGTCTTAGTTTCAATTAATTCGAAGATTGCTAGAAACAACTAAATGGTGATTTAATGTTTGGACATAATATGGGTTTCCGAAACCATTATCAAGATAGTCTTGATAATAAATGTCTAAAACTAAGAATCACAAGACATATAAGTTGTAGAGATCCATCCATCATGAATCTCAGCAAATTAGTAGGAGCTATAAGCATGTTATGAGAAAAAGGATCAAATCGTTTGATTTCTCATAAAGATGTAAAAGAATCTTTTGTTTACTAGGTTTACAAAAGATTAGTGGGAGTTAATCATATTCCTAAATTTGAATATATATACATGATATATATTAATTTTGAAAATGAAAGGAATTCTTCATCGTTAAAGGTATGACTCCCAAAGAAATAATGCGTAAATAGAATCCTTTATGCATACGCAGAAAGGTGATTTATGTATTACATATTGTATGAAAACATTGATATAAGTTGTACCTAGAACGGTACAAGATGATATCAGTGCAAGCCCAGGATCAGAACCATGGCAACTGTCAAGTGAATCCTTAGGTATTTAAGAAATACTAAGGATGGATTCCTCAAGAATGAGGAAGAATTAGAGTAACGTAATGGAAGCGTAAATGTATTAGATTATGAATCTAATCCATCATAGAATATCTCTTCATTATGAATGAAGTGATAATGAGATATCTCTTTATTATGACTAAAGAGATATTTGGGTGGAAACGTTAAAAGTAAATGACTTTAATGTGTTCCATCATGTATGCAAAATATATTGCCATATAGAAGCTTACAACATTGTTGTTTGGATGGGAAAGTTCATTCATGAACTCTCCATTCGGTTCCAACCAGAAAGTGTATGACACTAATGGGGCGATAGCTTAAGCCAGGGAATCAAGGTCTCATCAAGGTCCGAACTCAAATGAGAGACTGAACCACATGATTGAGAATCATGTATAATGGTGACGTCGTTATTCTCAAGGTTGCTTCTATGGATAACATATAGATATCCATTGTTTAGGCCTACTACTCAGCCATTTATGAAATGAATTACAGAAGAGGTATCATCAATGATGACTAAGCTGATTGGCTCTAGTGCAAGTGGGAGATTGTTGGAAATGTGCCCTAAAACCAATCATATGATGATACTTTACGGACATTTCAAACTAATGTAGTTTAAATGCAAAGGGCAAAGATTATTGTTTGAGCCGTCTAATATAAATGTTATATACTTAAACGATAAGTCCAAGGAATATGTGATTGGAAGAATGCGATCTAAAGAAGTTAGATTCATGAGACCATTCTTTCGTTGACACATCCTAAATGTTCCTGATCATAGGATTGTCAATTGGGCATTGACAGTCCGTTAAGATCAGTACGTGCTATGTCTTCTCTCAGGGAGAGTGACTAGTCTCGAGTCATTGGTGTGTGTGACATCAAGACAAGTACGTAGGTGCTCAATAGAGAATGAGTTCACTGAACACGATCAACGAAGAGTTCTCATATTCATGTCACATGAGAACTCATGGTTGGGATAATGCAAATTAGTCTTTTGACCTGAGGCATCACAGTTGTCTTGTGGTTAGGTCCTTAATCTTTGATTATGTCAAAGTCACTCCATCAGGAGGGTGTCCACGGCATTGTTGGGGTTAAGCCACTTAGCCATGGAGGCAAGTGAATGCGCAACAAGGGATCTCTAACCTTCAAACTGTTTGAGGGAGAATACTCTATGATATGATTAAGAATCTTTGGCCAAAGTATGAATGAGATTTAGGAATGTGTTCCAAATCACATTCAAGGTAATCATATAAGCACAAGACTCACATTGGATAGTAGACATGAATAAACTATCAAACCAAACAATGTGGTCAAGAGTATTGTATTAGAGAAAGACCGTATTGCATTTGTAATCCTAAAACTGAATAGGTTCTCCACCTCTTCTGATTAGCTTGGGTAACCATGACATGCTGCTAGGCGTCAACCATGGTTTGTGGAAGCCCTAAAAGTGTATTATCACTAACGGGAGAATTGAAAGTAAGTTTCAATTCACAATCGATTTGAAAGAGTTTGAATCGCCCACTGCCTCGCTAAAAGGAACCTAATGGATCGTACACCGTGTAAGGTAGAGATTGAAGATTCAACGGAGATGAGTAAGAATAATTAAATGGTTTAATTATTTATGGCAAGGATTAATTAATATGATTATTAATCAAACGAATAAGTTCGTTGAAGACCTCGGGATAGTTTTGGACCTTAAGGCCCAATGGGCTTCGAACGTCAAGTCCATTGACTTAAGTTGTATGACAACTTAATGAATAATGATTCACAAAGGCCCAAATAGCCCAATGAATACCCTAAGGCCGGCCATTTAGAGAAAGAGTGGGTTTTGACTTATTTACAAGTTTGCCACTCAAATGAATTAAGGTATAAGTGTGACTTAATAACCAAAATTCATTAAGGGTTGTTTATGGGGAAATTGGAGAAACAAAAACTCTCCTTTCTCTCTAGAAATGGCCGGCCACACTTGAGGAAAACATCTAGCAATCTTACTTCCTCAAGGTCACTCATTTCTTCTCCAATCTTACCTTGGTGTGGAGACTTAGAGGTTCTCAATTTTGGGAACTTGGAGAAACCTTTTCATCCATCCAAATCCATGGATCTAAGATGCAAGGAATGAAGACCCTTTCTTTGAGTGATTAGCCTTTGCTTATGCAAAGAGGAATCTACAAAGGTATTGATTTCTCAACTCACTTTGTTTTGAGTTGAGTCTTGGTTCACCTATCTACTAGGCTTTGAAGTTCATGGGTTAAGTTTTGTTTTTGAGTGCATATAAACATGATTCCGCCTTTTAATTGTTAATTGCATGTTGTTGATGTTGCTCAAATGAACTTGTTTTTCACAAATCTTCCTTCAGTTTTCATGTCTAGAGTAATGCTTAGAGAAGACAATAAAGAGTAATTTTGGAAAGAAAAATACATAAATGGATTACCAAACTTATTTGCACACAAAATTAGGCAAGTTTTAGTCAATGAAGAAAGAATCATACCATATAATAAGTTTACTTATGGAAATATTATTAATATTATCTGGAAGGAAGGATTAAAAATGTGTATTGATATGAAAATAACAAAACAAGTCAACAAAGATAAATTAATAGCCAAATATGAGTTAGGAACATTTTGTGAATAGTACGGTTTACCCCTTATTGCTTCTTCTAGTAAAAAGAAAAGAGTAGAAAGATATCCCTGTAAATACCCAAACAAAATATATCACAAGTATGACAAAAGAAATAAATATAAGAATTTTAACACCAATAAATTCTATGAAAAAAATAAACCTAACAAAAATTGGAAGAAAAAATCATTTAGTAAAAATTATTCCAAAGATCAAAAACAAAGGTAAGTGTTATAAATTTGGTAAGCTAGCCACTATGCAAACAAATGCACAGTCAAAAAGGCAATTAATCAGTTAAAAAATTCTGAAGAAGAGAAAACCGAATTAATCCAAGTGCTAGAGTTAAAAGATACAGACCGAAGTGAAAATGAACAAGAATTCGATCCTAACTCCTCATAGTCAAACCATTCAAACAACTCTGACTCCCTAGACATTAATATGGGTTGCAAACATAGTTGTTGTAAAACAATTTCAGTCTTAAACAAACAAGAAGAACAAGAGGGTTTACTAATTGAATTAATTAGTAAAATAGATGATCCAAAATTAAAATCTCATTACTTGAAATAATTAAAAAAATTAGTAAGCCAAGAAGAAGCTAGCATCCACCAACAGCGAACTCCGCAAAGTAAATTATGTCTCATTACAACCTTGGAAAGATTTAATAAACCAAAAAGGAAATTATTGTTAAAGATTTACAATACGAAGTAAACAAAATTAAGAAAGAAATAAAAATCCTTAAAACAAACAAGCAAGAAATTAGATCACATCTTAGCTTCAGTCAAACACAAAAATTAATTGAACAAGGATTTAAACAAAACAATGAATCAACTTATTCCTAATCCGATGAAGAACCAAGAGAAAACAACCATGAAGAAAATGAAAAAGGATCGACCAAAAGTTTAATTTTAAGTTTACTTAACAAAATTAGAATCAGAAAATGGTATTCAAAAGTCAAAATAATAATTGAAGATTTCCGATTAGAAACAATTGCCCTAATCGATTTAGGAGCTAATTTGAATTATATTTATGAAGGAATAATTCCAACCAAATACTTTCACAAATCAATTGAAATCCTTAGCGCATCCAATCATTCACCAATGCAATTAAATTATGAAATACAAAAGGCACACATTTGTCAAGACAATGTTTGTTTTAAAACACCATTTGTCCTTGATAGGAGCATATTCATGCGACTTAATTAGCTTGTTCTCGTGCATTTATGTTGTGTTTACTTATCTATTTTAGTGTTTAAGGCCACTTTTGTGTATTTTCAGATTATAAGGCCAAAGTGTGCAAGAAGATGCAAATTGGAGCCTTTTGGAGCGAAAGAGGAAAGAACGAGTTGAAGACGTGAAGAAACGACGAATTCCAACTCCAACGATGAATTCTTACCAAAACGAGGAATCCTACTCAAACAAGGTTTCCTATTTTAGGAAAGTTAACCCTAAGTTTCCCGTTTTGGTAACCTTTCCTAATCTTAAACGTCCGTATTTTCTAGCCACTTTGAAGTCCTTGTAGGCGCTTTAGGACACAAAATGAAGGCCCTAGGGCCCTTAACATCCTTTGCCGTGGGCTTTAGCCCAATTCTCTTCCCTTGCCGTGCAAGGGGGGGCATTTAGGCCCAAATCCATGCTTCTAAACCCTAGCCCTCTAACCTTGCACCCATTCTACCCTAATTCCCTCTCTAGCCGTCACTTTCCCATTCATTCCCATTCCTCCCCATAAGCCATTCAACCTAATTCACACCCCATTCATCCTTAAGCCGTGACCCCATTCATTCACCCTAAATCTGCCCATTAATCCCCTAAGCCGTGCATTCCACTAACCCTAAAATTCCATATACAATCAGCCACCATCCCATTTATTCCCTCACAAGCCGTGCCCCCATTTAATTATTCAGCCATCTATATACCCTTATTCACAAGCCGTGCCCCCATTTAATTATTCAGCCATCTATATACCCTTATTCACAAACCGTAGCCACCATCAGGGATTCTCTCATATATTTTTCCATCCGCAGCCACCATCTACCATTTTTTTTATTCCTCATTCATTCTTCAAAGTGGGGATCATTCTGACCCTAATATTTTTATTTCCTCAGCCGTAGCATCCATTAGAGGATTCTATTCATTCTACACATTCACCCTAACCAAACCCGTGCAGCCACTACAAAACAACCATCCTGCCGCAGCCACCTTCACCCATTTTTTCTTCTCTGCCGCAGCTTCCTCCACCTTCCCAGCCACCTTCCAAACCTTCCAACACCACCCCATAACCTTGCCGCACCACCAAACCTCCCTAAATCCGTCCCCAACCCAAAACAACATCCAAAAATTCCCAAAAACCTCACTGCCGCAGCAAGGAGAAAAGGAAAAAGAGGAGCTTGGACGCGCCGAAATTCACGTGGATTCGTTGGGCGTTTTAGGTGTAATCATTCCTTTGTGCTTTATGTTTAAATTCAATTGTATTTCTCTTTTTGTGGACATGAGAGGCTAAAACCCCCTAGTTAGCTAGGGGGTGATTCGAAACCATGTTTATGCTTGCAATATGAATTGATTACTTTTGGTTGGAATTTCATGAATGTTGGATTCAATTCATTTAACTGTTTGATTGATAACTTGTTTGTGTATGTTTATTGAGAGTGCATGCTTAATGTTCATGCATGAATTTGACGCTAGAATATAAGTGAGTTTCACCTAATAGTTATGAACTTATATTCACAAGTAGTGGAGGTTGCTTATAAACAATCGCGTTAATTGAATTCCTGGCAAGAGTATCATGCTTTTCATAGTTACAAATGCCTTGTCGATGCTTATAATTTCCAAAGAATGTAATGATTCTAACTTGTATCTTTATCATGCTGTTCATATAGAGAACTTGTTAGGAATAATTTGTTTGCGATGCATATTCATCCAATTCAATGATTCTAGGGAAATTTGAAGGTTAATTTAAGCGGACCTAATTAACTTGGAGTGTCGAGTTCCATAATTTATCGAAAGACCAACTAAAAGTTATTTTGTATGCAAGTGTGACATGTGTGGAGAAGAACCTTCTAGCTAGCATTCATCCATATTTTCATCACATTCATATTTACATTTTGCCTTTAAATTACAATTGTTGCATTTAGTTTAATTTCGTCAAAACCTCAATCCCCCTTTACTTTAGTGTCCAATTTAGTTAGAAAGTGTCTTAGTTTGTGTTTATAAGTGTTTTGTAATTCTTGAGTCTTTTGATTTGTTTTAGTTTTTTTTTATTGTTTAGTTTTGCATTCTTTGAGTCTAGTTTAGTGTTTTTAACGTTTGTTTTACATTTTTGAGTCAGTGTCCAAGTGATTTAGTAATCCCTCCTAATCCCCGGTCTAGAACGATCCCTACTTTCATCTTTACTACAATTGTCACAAGAGGGTTTTAATTTGTGTGCTTACTTAGTTCGCATCAAATTTTTGGCGCCGTTGCCGGGGATTAGCAACTTTGCTAATCCCTTGGATTGTTTAATTTTTGTTTATTTATTTATTTTGTTAAGGCACACATTTGTCAAGACAATGTTTGTTTTAAAACACCATTTGTCCTCATAAAAAACGTCTCAGACCATATCATTTTCGGACTTCCTTTCATAGCCCGTATGTATAATTTTACAGTACATTATGAAAGAATTTCTACCATTGCTTTGGGTCAAGAAGTAAAGTTTAAATTCTCTTCCAAAATAGAGCTCAGCAAGATAAATCAGTTAAATAAAAATAATATTTCAAAATAAATCAACATAATTGAAAGAAAAACGCAGCACATCGGTTATTTAAAAGAAGAAATAAATTACAAAAGAATTGAAGAACAATTAAATAGTAAAACCCTTACAACAAATAAATAGCATATAGTCAAACTTGTTGAAGAAATATGTTTAGATATTCCTAATGCATTTTGGCATAGAAACAACATATGTATAGTCAAACTTGTTGAAGAAATATGTTTAGATATTCCTAATGCATTTTGGCGTAGAAACTTCATATAGTCAAACTTCTTTACATCAAAGGATCCAAAGAAAGGAAAATACCCACAAAAGGTAGACCAATCCAATGAGTCAAGAAACTATGAAATTTTGTAAAAATGAAATCACAGAATTACTGAACAAAGAAATAATTAGAAAAAGTAAGTCACTTGGTCATGCCTTGCTTTCTATGTCCTAAAAAATGTTGAATTAGAAAGAGGTACTCCAAGATTAGTCATTAATTATAAACCGTTAAATGAAGTTTTAGAGTGGATAAGATATAATCCCCAATAAAAGAGATTTAATAAAAGGATTTTTATCACAAACGGTCCCTAACATTCAAAATCAATAGATTTGGTTCTTGATATTCGATGCCACACATCAATGTGGTCATTTTGTCAATAGTCCGTTAAATTCTCCGTTAAAAATGCACGTGCTGTCTCATGTGACCCTTTAAGAGAGGGCATTTTCATCCAATCACCACACTTGTTGAATTCAACAGCAAACATTTATCGACTCACATGCTCACTCGACCTTTTCCTTTTCTTGCTGAATTCGGCGACAAACATTTATAATTGTTTAATTTCGAAAAATTAAATTGAGGCCTTTTTCCACTAAAAAAAATGCCTAGCCATTTTAGTAAATGGTTTTGTGCAAAATGCTAATAGCATATTATTCCAAAAGAAATATACCAAATGACATTTGTTCAAACACATAAGAAACAACATTTATTAATTTGCATATTTCATTGTCAATAACATATCGTTCCAAAAGAAATAACCATTGTTCATAACAACATACCTGTTCAATTCCAAAAGCATTAAACAACAACAACATCTCATGTTTTCAAATGCAAAAACCAAAATCCTTAAATATGTAGATAGTTTTCAAAGACTTTTAAAACACAACTAAGCTGCCATTTTTTCACCAAATCCTTCAAGGCTTCCGTGGCTTTCCTCTCTTTGCACCAAATCCTTGGTTGAGTGAACATGTTGAACCGATGGAATGGTGGGTTGTAAACTTGAAACCATACCTCTTTCTTTGTATGTACCTTTTCCCATGGCCCTTCCTCTAACCACTTCGCTGTCCCTTCCCACCTACATACTCAAGTTATAAATACACAACTTCACATTATAAAAATTGAAAATAAAAACGAATTAGGCCACATCTTCCGTATCTTCCGCGTACCTTATTACAATTAAAAAAAAATACAAAGATTTCTATTCTTCAAACTTCACACATACCTGTCTTGTTTGAGTTGATGTAGGCTTGTTGTTAGTAGATTGAGTTATTCGTTGAGTGGATTGACTAGTCGATGCTTGATTTTGTTGCTTTCCACATGTCTTGGAAGTATGGTTTTCTTGTCCACATGACCTACATGCATATGGTTTGGTATAAATCCATCTTTTCAACTTCTTCCCTTCATGACTTGTAACTGGGGGCTTTTCACCAGGATCTTTAGTCCTCTTTTTCTTTGGTCTTCCAGTTTGTTTCTTGTAAATGAGAGGGTCAATTTTGATGGTCTCATTACTAGGCTTGTCTCATTGATCTTGGCTAGGCAGTGGTGAAATAACCAGTGCATAAGTCCTTAGGTATGTTGGTTTACTTGTAACAATTATCAACATACAAGGCAACATCTTGTCCCTTCCTCAAAATATAGGCAATATCATGAGGACATGGGATTCCACAAAGATCCCATCTCCTGCAAGAACAAGTTTTAGCACCCAAGTCAAATGCAAACTCTCTTCCAAAAAGGTGTGAGACGATGTTTCATATCTCCAGCTAGATATGCAATGCAATGCCCACTTTCATACTTGAATTTTTCAACAAATTTCTCAATTCTTGGCCCCACGGATCCTTTCCATTTCAAGGCAGCAACTCTTCTGTTTGCCATCCTTTCCCTTTCTTGGCACCACATTACTTGAAGTAGTGCCCTTGTCACTTTCACTAATTGCCTTCTCATTCTTGTCAACAATATATAATTCAACTACCTTATTCTTTGGCATATCATCGATCAAATATGTCAGTTGTGCATCACATACCATTTCTTCAAATATACCCACTTGCAACTTTTTATAGTGGCTCAACAATAACCATTCCAATGTCATTGAATAACACCAAAGCAGTAAAGCTATGCAATCTTTAATACAAAATGACAAAAGAAAGGGAACAAGACCACAACAGTACATATATTCATCACCTACCTTAACCCCACATCATCTCAAACTACACAAACCCCACCAATAGAAATCAAAGGTATGAAGAAGGGCTATTGGAACAATCAAAAGTATAAAAAAATCATGGAAAGAAGATACATAATACTCACCATATTTTGGAGGCTTTTCAGGTTTGCAAAATTTCTCCAACATACTTATAGGTCACTAAAATTTTCTCACAATCCACAAAAATTCAATGATCCTTCACGAAATTCAGAATTTTAGAGTCCTATTCTAAGTAAAACTAAATCTCTCTCGCCAAAATCCCTATTGCCAAGCCCTAGTATTTACACATCTCTTTAACCAAAGAAGGAAAAGGCATTGGCAAAGAGGGAAAAGGTGGGGCTAGTGACCCAATTAGTGGGTGAGGCAAATTTACGAAAATATCCTCCATTAAGGGGTCACATGGATCAGCACATGCGTTTTTAATGGAGGATTTGATAGATTATTAACGGAAGGACCACATTGATGTGTAGCATCGAATGTCAGGGACTAAATTTCTTGATTTCAAATGTTAGAGACCAAAATGATGAGTTAAGCCAATGTCAGGGACCATGTTATATATTTCAAGAATATATATATATATGATTTGGTGCTGCATTGTGCAACATGTGTGGTGCTGGAGTGAGCAGCATATGTATAGTCGGCAACCCTTTACAAAAGATTGGGTTTCATTCAACTGTATATTTTGTTGAATGGTTGCAACTTTTGATTAAAAGACATGATGCTTACTCAAATTTTATGAGTAGAATTAAAAGATGTAATTAGTCGAATTTATTTTCTGAAAATTCTAAATAGAAGACATGTCTTTTGGATCAACATTATTAAGAAGGGTTGTATATCTTTAACTAAAATGAAAGGACTCGATGAACGGGTGATTTAATGCCTATAAATACCTATTGTGGCATAATGTTTCACACACAATTTCAAAAATTTATCTACGGTCCTTGCTCCCTACTCTCTCCATCGCATTCATATAGTTTATTACTAGTTATTTCTAAGGGAATAAAATTTGGTTTTGCTAATTAAATATTCCGTACTTTGTTGTATCCTAGAAGTGCCAAGAACCCTTTAGCAAACTCATTCGAATGGGAGCAAATAACACTTTAAGGAAACGATTCAAGTCGTACCTCAAAGTCATCATTCGGATTATTCTCTAAATTTCTACATTTACTCTAACAATCTTAAAGTGTTATTTTCATCATGAAGAACAAATCTGATAACATGGCTTTGAAGATTATCAATCAAGATGTCTACAAGCTAGACAAATTTGATGAATCAAATTTCATCTGGTGGAAGGACAAGATGTGTTTCATGCTTACCATTGTAAATGTCATATATGTGTTGGACCCGGAATTGGAGCCTATTCGTGAACCAAGTGACAAAGACTCGGACAAAATAGTTGCCGATCGAAAGAAGCGTGAAGAAGATAAATTGGTACGTCAAGGACACATCTTGGGTACATTATCTGATCGCTTATATGACTTGTATGCACACATTCAATCTCTAAAGGAAATTTGGGAAGCACTTGAACACAAGTACACAATGGAGAAAAGAGGTACCGATAAATTTTTAATGTTCAAATATTATGAATTCACTATGTTTGATAACAAACACATCCTAGACTAAGTTCATGAATTATTGGTCTTGGTCTCAAAGCTTCATGAACTTAAAATAGTTATTCTGGATCCTATGATAGTTGGGGCTATTATGGCAAAATTACCCCAAACATGGAATACCAAACTTCTACACATGGTGGAAGATATTAGTTTGGAGGATTTTCAAAAGGGTATTCAAATTGAAGAGGAAACTCAAAATCGTGATAAGAATTTTGCAAATCAAGATTCCTCTAAAGTTCACATTGTCGAAGGAAACAAATATAAGAAGAACTTCAAAGTCAAAATTGACAAGGGGAAGTTTAGGAAGACCAATTCTAATAATAATCAAAAGAATGCAAATCATGTCTGCTACCATTGTGGAAAGAAAGGCCATTACATTCGTGATTGTAGACACAGAAAAGCAAGGAATATGCCAATAAGACCAATAGCACAAATATGGTGGAAAACTCTAGAATTGATAACATTTTTGCAATGGTATCAATGATGCATATTGACATGATTACCGAATTGAATATGGCAGTAGCAATAAAATCCTCCGATTGGTGGCTCAACTTAGGGGCTACCATGCATGTGTGCAATGACAAGGCATAATTCAAAACATATGAAGCATCAACAGACAATCAAGAGGTTTTAATGGAGAATCATAATTCCGCCAAAGTTCTAGGAAAAGGAACCGTTGAACTTCAGTTTACTTCTGGGAAGAAATTGACGTTGCTTAAAGTACTGCATGTTCCAGAAATTAGAAAGAATCTTGAGTCTACAAATTTATTATGTAAGAACAGAATAAAGACTGTTCTAGAGTCCGACAAGTTAATAATGTCGAAAAATGGGATGCTTGTAAGGAAGGGGTATTCTTGTGATGGGAACTTCAAACTAAGTATTAATAATAAAGTGAATTCTTCTGCTTATATTGTTGAATCTTCCTCTCATTTATGGCATTTATGTTTAGCACATATAAATCTTAGATCTTTAAAATACATGCGCACGCTTGGTTTAATTGCTTGCAATGATGATTATAATGATAAATGTGAAACATGTATTCAAACAAAAATGACTAAGAAACCTTTTCCAACTATTGAAAGAAATACAAATTTATTAGACTTAATACATTCTGACATATGTGAATTTTATGGGGTTTTAACAAGAGGAGGAAAAAGATATTTTATCACATTTATAGATGATTGTTCTAAGTTCACTTATGTTTATTTATTGTCTAATAAAGATGAAGCTTTTGAGTGTTTTAAGCGCTATAAGGCTGATGTTGAAAACCAAAAGGGAAGGAAAATTAAATGCTTTCGTAGTGATAGAGATGGTGAATATTTTTGACATGAATTTGATATTTTTTGTGAAAAGCATGTTGTTGTACATCTAAGAACTGCACCCTATACACCACAAGAAAATGGCTTGGCCGAAAGGAAAAATAGGACACTCACTGAAATGATTAATTCTATGATGATTAATGCTAATACTCCAAAATATTTATGGGGTGAAGCATTGTTTACTGCATGCCATATAGACAATAGAATTACAACTACAAAGACTCATGTGTCACCATATGAAATTTGAAAAGGAAGAAAACCAAATTTGTTATATTTGAGAGTATGGGGTTGTGTAGCCTTTTGATAGGAGCATATTTATGCACCTTAGTTTAGCTTGTCTTGTGCATTTAAAGTGTTTTTCCTTAGTAAAGTAGCCTTTTAAGCTAGTTTTATGTATTTTCAGGATTTAAGGGCAAAGTATGCAAAATGATGCATTTTGGAGCATTTTGGAGCAAAATTGGGCTTGGAATTGATAGCATATGCTTGGAGCAAAAGGAATGGACGAAATTGAAGACCTAAAGGAGGATTTGGAGTTACATCCTTTCCTAAACTAAGTAATAAAGCCTTAGGATATTTTCTGCCCAATATTTCCCACCATAGCAGCACCCTACATGCATTCACTCTTCATAATTCACTCACATGCTCTCCCATCATTATTCCACACCTCCATTGCAGCCACCAACCAACCTAGCTGTCACCCACATGCTCTCCTATCATCATTCCCTCTTTAACCCATTCAGCCACATCCATGCACTCTTCATGATGGCAGCCACCAACCAACCTAGCTGTCATATTCCCTCTTTAATCATTCATCCACCTATAAATAAACATCCATTGCAGCCACAAAACAACCATTCATTCATTCACCATTCACGCCAGAAATTCATCCCCTCTCTATAATACTTCACCATTCTTTATATTTTTTGCCCAAAAATAAGCCTTGCCATCCCCTACATCCATCCCTATCCTAAACACATCACTCTACACCATCCATAACCCCCAAAATTCACAACAAACCCGTGCTTAGACCTTGTACCGCAACGAAGAGGAGGAGAAGAGTGCTTAAACGTTCATACAATTCAAGTTTGAGTTGTTGGAATTTTTAGGTGCTTTCCTCTCCTTGATTTCAATGGTTAATTTCAATTCTCTTTGTTTTGTGCATATGAGGAACTAAACCCCCCCCTTGGCTAGGGGGGGATTCGAAATACATGTTTATGCTTGCAATATGATTTGATTACTTCCAATTGCATTTCATAAGTTGTGAATTCAATTTACTTATCTATGTGAATTACATTGATTTGTGTGTGTTGGTTCAGAGTGCACGCTTAATTATCATGCATAAATTGGATGCTAGGATATAAGGAAATTTCACCTAATCGTTATGGAATTATATTCACAAGTAGTAAAGGTTAGGGGTGGGCACGGTGCGGTTCGGTGCGGTTCCACCCCTAAATTGGAACCGAAACCGAAATATATTAACGGTTCGATTCGGTGTGGTTCCACTTAAATTTATTACTAGAACATTACGGTTTGGTCTACACCGGTTCCGATTCGGTTCTTGCCGGTTTACGGTTCCTAATAATAAATTATTTGAACACCAAATCATTATGCATTCAAATACATCTTCTAAAATTGATTACATAAAGTTGCATACAACACATCTTTTTTAATGCAAATGTCTTTGTTAGTGGCACCAAGTCAACAAAAAGAGACAACTAAAATACATATGCACTGGTCAATTAGTCAACAAACAAAAAAATGATGAAGCAAATTGCAGGTTTTCAGACTTCAGAGAGCAAGCAAGAAGCAGCAGCTCCTATACACAATTTTTCAACCTATTATACCATGACATGTGTGTGTATATATAATTTATTTATTTATTATTAATAAAACGGTTCGGTTCGGTTCGGCCGGTTCTTGGTCATTCGAAACCAGAACCGGAACCGGTTTGAACGGTTCTGTTCGGTTTTTCACTCAAAGTTGACTTTTCCGGTCAACACGGTTTTTTTCGGTTTTTTTTCTTACGGTTCGATGCGGTTTTGCGGTTTGGCGGTTTTTATGCCTACCCTTAGTAAAGGTTGATGATCTCAATCGCGTTAAGTAAATTCTTGGCATAAGTTTCATGCAATCATAGTAACAAGTGCTTCGTCAACGCTTATGGTTTTCATAGAACTTAATGATTCTTGCTTGTATCTCTATTATGCAATCATGTAGGGGACTTGTGGGGAATGTTTTGGGTTGTCGTATGCAATCATCCAATTCAATAACGTTAGGAAAATCTGAGGGTTAATTAGTGCAATTCACGGTTAATCTGGGGCGTTGAGAATTCATGGTTTATTGAAAAGCAATTAGAAATCGTTTTGTGTGCAAGTGTGACATGTGTGGAGAAGAACCCTCTAGCTAGCATTTCATCCATATTTTCATCAAATTCATCTTTACAATCTGTTTGAATTACATTCTGTGCATTTTATTTAATTTCGTCAAAAACTCAATCCCCCTTTGCTTTAGTGTCCAACTTAGTTAGAAAGTGTCTTAGTTTGTGTTTTTAAGTGTTTTGATTCATTTTATTACCCAATTTCGTCCAAAGTAGTCAAAGTGCTCAAAACTGCCTAGAAAGTGTTTTTAAGGCT
The DNA here is from genome assembly GCF_019419815.1 of Pyrus x bretschneideri. Taxonomy (NCBI): domain Eukaryota; kingdom Viridiplantae; phylum Streptophyta; class Magnoliopsida; order Rosales; family Rosaceae; genus Pyrus; species Pyrus x bretschneideri. Next base: position 1,749,219 of record NW_025999805.1, on the reverse strand, counting down.
GTTTTGAGTGTTTTGGGTGCTGTTTGAGTCTTTTGGTTTGTTTTAGTGTTTTAAGTGTTTAGTTTTGCATTCTTTGAGTCTAGTTCAGTGTTTTAAACTTTATTTTACGTTTTTTAGTCAGTTTCCAAGTGATTTTGCAATCCCTCCTAATCCCCGGTTAAGAACGATCCCTACTTATATTTATACTACAATTGTCACAAGAGGGTTTTAATTTGTGTGCGTATAATTCTCACATCAAATTTTTAACATGTCATGTGCATTGGAAATCCCTAAGACGATTGTTGGAAGGTTTAGGTTGTGTTTTACTTGTTTAGTGTCGTTTTGTTTGTTTGTTATCGTTTTGTTTTGCTCGAGGACTAGCAAAAGCTAAGTGTGGGGGAATTTCATAGGAGCATATTTATGCACCTTAGTTTAGCTTGTCTTGTGCATTTAAAGTGTTTTTCCTTAGTAAAGTAGTCTTTTAAGCTAGTTTTATGTATTTTCAGGATTTAAGGGCAAAGTATGCAAAAGGATGCATTTTGGAGCATTTTGGAGCAAAATTGGGCTTGGAATGGATAACATATGCTTGGAGCAAAAGGAATGGACGAAATTGAAGACCTAAAGGAGGATTTGGAGTTACATCCTTTCCTAAACTAAGTAATAAAGCCTTAGGATATTTTCTGCCCAATATTTCCCACCATAGCAGCACCTTACATGCATTCACTCTTCATAATTCACTCACATGCTCTCCCATCATCATTCCACACCTCCATTGCAGCCACCAACCAACCTAGCTGTCACCCACATGCTCTCCCATCATCATTCCCTCTTTAACCCATTCAGCCACATCCATGCACTCTTCATGATGGCATCCACCAACCAACCTAGCTGTCATATTCCCTCTTTAATCATTCATCCACCTATAAATAAACATCCATTGCAGCCACAAAACAACCATTCATTCATTCACCATTCACGCCAGAAATTCATCCCCTCTCTATAACACATCCATACTTCACCATTCTTCATATTTTCTGCCCAAAAATAAGCCTTGCCATCCCTTACATCCATCCCTATCCTAAACACATCACTCTACACCATCCATAACCCCCAAAATTCACAACAAACCCGTGCTTAGACCTTGTACCGCAACGAAGAGGAGGAGAAGAGTGCTTAAACGTTCATACAATTCAAGTTTGAGTTGTTGGAATTTTTAGGTGCTTTCCTCTCCTTGATTTCAATGGTTAATTTCAATTCTCTTTGTTTTGTGCGTATGAGGAACTAAACCCCCCCTTGGCTAGGGGGGGATTCGAAATACATGTTTATGCTTGCAATATGATTTGATTACTTCCAATTGCGTTTCATAAGTTGTGAATTCAATTTACTTATCTATGTGAATTACATTGATTTGTGTGTGTTGGTTCAGAGTGCACGCTTAATTATCATGCATAAATTGGATGCTAGGATATAAGGAAATTTCACCTAATCGTTATGGAATTATATTCACAAGTAGTAAAGGTTGATGATCTCAATCGCGTTAAGTAAATTCTTGGCATAAGTTTCATGCAATCATAGTAACAAGTGCTTCGTCAACGCTTATGGTTTTCATAGAACTTAATGATTCTTGCTTGTATCTCTATTATGCAATCATGTAAGGGACTTGTGGGGAATGTTTTGGGTTGTCGTATGCAATCATCCAATTCAATAACGTTAGGAAAATCTGAGGGTTAATTAGTGCAATTCACGGTTAATCTGGGGCGTTGAGAATTCATGGTTTATTGAAAAGCAATTAGAAATCGTTTTGTGTGCAAGTGTGACATGTGTGGAGAAGAACCCTCTAGCTAGCATTTCATCCATATTTTCATCAAATTCATCTTTACAATCTGTTTGAATTACATTCTGTGCATTTTATTTAATTTCGTCAAAAACTCAATCCCCCTTTGCTTTAGTGTCCAACTTAGTTAGAAAGTGTCTTAGTTTGTGTTTTTAAGTGTTTTGATTCATTTTATTACCCAATTTCGTCCAAAGTAGTCAAAGTGCTCAAAACTGCCTAGAAAGTGTTTTTAAGGCTGTTTTGAGTGTTTTGGGTGCTGTTTGAGTCTTTTGGTTTGTTTTAGTGTTTTAAGTGTTTAGTTTTGCATTCTTTGAGTCTAGTTCAGTGTTTTAAACTTTATTTTACGTTTTTGAGTCAGTTTCCAAGTGATTTTGCAATCCCTCCTAATCCCCGGTTAAGAACGATCCCTACTTATATTTATACTACAATTGTCACAAGAGGGTTTTAATTTGTGTGCGTATAATTCTCACATCAAATTTTTAACATGTCATGTGCATTGGAAATCCCTAAGACGATTGTTGGAAGGTTTAGGTTGTGTTTTACTTGTTTAGTGTCGTTTTGTTTGTTTGTTATCGTTTTGTTTTGCTCGAGGACTAGCAAAAGCTAAGTGTGGGGGAATTTCATAGGAGCATATTTATGCACCTTAGTTTAGCTTGTCTTGTGCATTTAAAGTGTTTTTCCTTAGTAAAGTAGTCTTTTAAGCTAGTTTTATGTATTTTCAGGATTTAAGGGCAAAGTATGCAAAAGGATGCATTTTGGAGCATTTTGGAGCAAAATTGGGCTTGGAATGGATAACATATGCTTGGAGCAAAAGGAATGGACGAAATTGAAGACCTAAAGGAGGATTTGGAGTTACATCCTTTCCTAAACTAAGTAATAAAGCCTTAGGATATTTTCTGCCCAATATTTCCCACCATAGCAGCACCTTACATGCATTCACTCTTCATAATTCACTCACATGCTCTCCCATCATCATTCCACACCTCCATTGCAGCCACCAACCAACCTAGCTGTCACCCACATGCTCTCCCATCATCATTCCCTCTTTAACCCATTCAGCCACATCCATGCACTCTTCATGATGGCATCCACCAACCAACCTAGCTGTCATATTCCCTCTTTAATCATTCATCCACCTATAAATAAACATCCATTGCAGCCACAAAACAACCATTCATTCATTCACCATTCACGCCAGAAATTCATCCCCTCTCTATAACACATCCATACTTCACCATTCTTCATATTTTCTGCCCAAAAATAAGCCTTGCCATCCCTTACATCCATCCCTATCCTAAACACATCACTCTACACCATCCATAACCCCCAAAATTCACAACAAACCCGTGCTTAGACCTTGTACCGCAACGAAGAGGAGGAGAAGAGTGCTTAAACGTTCATACAATTCAAGTTTGAGTTGTTGGAATTTTTAGGTGCTTTCCTCTCCTTGATTTCAATGGTTAATTTCAATTCTCTTTGTTTTGTGCGTATGAGGAACTAAACCCCCCCTTGGCTAGGGGGGGATTCGAAATACATGTTTATGCTTGCAATATGATTTGATTACTTCCAATTGCGTTTCATAAGTTGTGAATTCAATTTACTTATCTATGTGAATTACATTGATTTGTGTGTGTTGGTTCAGAGTGCACGCTTAATTATCATGCATAAATTGGATGCTAGGATATAAGGAAATTTCACCTAATCGTTATGGAATTATATTCACAAGTAGTAAAGGTTGATGATCTCAATCGCGTTAAGTAAATTCTTGGCATAAGTTTCATGCAATCATAGTAACAAGTGCTTCGTCAACGCTTATGGTTTTCATAGAACTTAATGATTCTTGCTTGTATCTCTATTATGCAATCATGTAAGGGACTTGTGGGGAATGTTTTGGGTTGTCGTATGCAATCATCCAATTCAATAACGTTAGGAAAATCTGAGGGTTAATTAGTGCAATTCACGGTTAATCTGGGGCGTTGAGAATTCATGGTTTATTGAAAAGCAATTAGAAATCGTTTTGTGTGCAAGTGTGACATGTGTGGAGAAGAACCCTCTAGCTAGCATTTCATCCATATTTTCATCAAATTCATCTTTACAATCTGTTTGAATTACATTCTGTGCATTTTATTTAATTTCGTCAAAAACTCAATCCCCCTTTGCTTTAGTGTCCAACTTAGTTAGAAAGTGTCTTAGTTTGTGTTTTTAAGTGTTTTGATTCATTTTATTACCCAATTTCGTCCAAAGTAGTCAAAGTGCTCAAAACTGCCTAGAAAGTGTTTTTAAGGCTGTTTTGAGTGTTTTGGGTGCTGTTTGAGTCTTTTGGTTTGTTTTAGTGTTTTAAGTGTTTAGTTTTGCATTCTTTGAGTCTAGTTCAGTGTTTTAAACTTTATTTTACGTTTTTGAGTCAGTTTCCAAGTGATTTTGCAATCCCTCCTAATCCCCGGTTAAGAACGATCCCTACTTATATTTATACTACAATTGTCACAAGAGGGTTTTAATTTGTGTGCGTATAATTCTCACATCAAATTTTTAACATGTCATGTGCATTGGAAATCCCTAAGACGATTGTTGGAAGGTTTAGGTTGTGTTTTACTTGTTTAGTGTCGTTTTGTTTGTTTGTTATCGTTTTGTTTTGCTCGAGGACTAGCAAAAGCTAAGTGTGGGGGAATTTCATAGGAGCATATTTATGCACCTTAGTTTAGCTTGTCTTGTGCATTTAAAGTGTTTTTCCTTAGTAAAGTAGTCTTTTAAGCTAGTTTTATGTATTTTCAGGATTTAAGGGCAAAGTATGCAAAAGGATGCATTTTGGAGCATTTTGGAGCAAAATTGGGCTTGGAATGGATAACATATGCTTGGAGCAAAAGGAATGGACGAAATTGAAGACCTAAAGGAGGATTTGGAGTTACATCCTTTCCTAAACTAAGTAATAAAGCCTTAGGATATTTTCTGCCCAATATTTCCCACCATAGCAGCACCTTACATGCATTCACTCTTCATAATTCACTCACATGCTCTCCCATCATCATTCCACACCTCCATTGCAGCCACCAACCAACCTAGCTGTCACCCACATGCTCTCCCATCATCATTCCCTCTTTAACCCATTCAGCCACATCCATGCACTCTTCATGATGGCATCCACCAACCAACCTAGCTGTCATATTCCCTCTTTAATCATTCATCCACCTATAAATAAACATCCATTGCAGCCACAAAACAACCATTCATTCATTCACCATTCACGCCAGAAATTCATCCCCTCTCTATAACACATCCATACTTCACCATTCTTCATATTTTCTGCCCAAAAATAAGCCTTGCCATCCCTTACATCCATCCCTATCCTAAACACATCACTCTACACCATCCATAACCCCCAAAATTCACAACAAACCCGTGCTTAGACCTTGTACCGCAACGAAGAGGAGGAGAAGAGTGCTTAAACGTTCATACAATTCAAGTTTGAGTTGTTGGAATTTTTAGGTGCTTTCCTCTCCTTGATTTCAATGGTTAATTTCAATTCTCTTTGTTTTGTGCGTATGAGGAACTAAACCCCCCCTTGGCTAGGGGGGGATTCGAAATACATGTTTATGCTTGCAATATGATTTGATTACTTCCAATTGCGTTTCATAAGTTGTGAATTCAATTTACTTATCTATGTGAATTACATTGATTTGTGTGTGTTGGTTCAGAGTGCACGCTTAATTATCATGCATAAATTGGATGCTAGGATATAAGGAAATTTCACCTAATCGTTATGGAATTATATTCACAAGTAGTAAAGGTTGATGATCTCAATCGCGTTAAGTAAATTCTTGGCATAAGTTTCATGCAATCATAGTAACAAGTGCTTCGTCAACGCTTATGGTTTTCATAGAACTTAATGATTCTTGCTTGTATCTCTATTATGCAATCATGTAAGGGACTTGTGGGGAATGTTTTGGGTTGTCGTATGCAATCATCCAATTCAATAACGTTAGGAAAATCTGAGGGTTAATTAGTGCAATTCACGGTTAATCTGGGGCGTTGAGAATTCATGGTTTATTGAAAAGCAATTAGAAATCGTTTTGTGTGCAAGTGTGACATGTGTGGAGAAGAACCCTCTAGCTAGCATTTCATCCATATTTTCATCAAATTCATCTTTACAATCTGTTTGAATTACATTCTGTGCATTTTATTTAATTTCGTCAAAAACTCAATCCCCCTTTGCTTTAGTGTCCAACTTAGTTAGAAAGTGTCTTAGTTTGTGTTTTTAAGTGTTTTGATTCATTTTATTACCCAATTTCGTCCAAAGTAGTCAAAGTGCTCAAAACTGCCTAGAAAGTGTTTTTAAGGCTGTTTTGAGTGTTTTGGGTGCTGTTTGAGTCTTTTGGTTTGTTTTAGTGTTTTAAGTGTTTAGTTTTGCATTCTTTGAGTCTAGTTCAGTGTTTTAAACTTTATTTTACGTTTTTGAGTCAGTTTCCAAGTGATTTTGCAATCCCTCCTAATCCCCGGTTAAGAACGATCCCTACTTATATTTATACTACAATTGTCACAAGAGGGTTTTAATTTGTGTGCGTATAATTCTCACATCAAATTTTTAACATGTCATGTGCATTGGAAATCCCTAAGACGATTGTTGGAAGGTTTAGGTTGTGTTTTACTTGTTTAGTGTCGTTTTGTTTGTTTGTTATCGTTTTGTTTTGCTCGAGGACTAGCAAAAGCTAAGTGTGGGGGAATTTCATAGGAGCATATTTATGCACCTTAGTTTAGCTTGTCTTGTGCATTTAAAGTGTTTTTCCTTAGTAAAGTAGTCTTTTAAGCTAGTTTTATGTATTTTCAGGATTTAAGGGCAAAGTATGCAAAAGGATGCATTTTGGAGCATTTTGGAGCAAAATTGGGCTTGGAATGGATAACATATGCTTGGAGCAAAAGGAATGGACGAAATTGAAGACCTAAAGGAGGATTTGGAGTTACATCCTTTCCTAAACTAAGTAATAAAGCCTTAGGATATTTTCTGCCCAATATTTCCCACCATAGCAGCACCTTACATGCATTCACTCTTCATAATTCACTCACATGCTCTCCCATCATCATTCCACACCTCCATTGCAGCCACCAACCAACCTAGCTGTCACCCACATGCTCTCCCATCATCATTCCCTCTTTAACCCATTCAGCCACATCCATGCACTCTTCATGATGGCATCCACCAACCAACCTAGCTGTCATATTCCCTCTTTAATCATTCATCCACCTATAAATAAACATCCATTGCAGCCACAAAACAACCATTCATTCATTCACCATTCACGCCAGAAATTCATCCCCTCTCTATAACACATCCATACTTCACCATTCTTCATATTTTCTGCCCAAAATAAGCCTTGCCATCCCTTACATCCATCCCTATCCTAAACACATCACTCTACACCATCCATAACCCCCAAAATTCACAACAAACCCGTGCTTAGACCTTGTACCGCAACGAAGAGGAGGAGAAGAGTGCTTAAACGTTCATACAATTCAAGTTTGAGTTGTTGGAATTTTTAGGTGCTTTCCTCTCCTTGATTTCAATGGTTAATTTCAATTCTCTTTGTTTTGTGCGTATGAGGAACTAAACCCCCCCTTGGCTAGGGGGGGATTCGAAATACATGTTTATGCTTGCAATATGATTTGATTACTTCCAATTGCGTTTCATAAGTTGTGAATTCAATTTACTTATCTATGTGAATTACATTGATTTGTGTGTGTTGGTTCAGAGTGCACGCTTAATTATCATGCATAAATTGGATGCTAGGATATAAGGAAATTTCACCTAATCGTTATGGAATTATATTCACAAGTAGTAAAGGTTGATGATCTCAATCGCGTTAAGTAAATTCTTGGCATAAGTTTCATGCAATCATAGTAACAAGTGCTTCGTCAACGCTTATGGTTTTCATAGAACTTAATGATTCTTGCTTGTATCTCTATTATGCAATCATGTAAGGGACTTGTGGGGAATGTTTTGGGTTGTCGTATGCAATCATCCAATTCAATAACGTTAGGAAAATCTGAGGGTTAATTAGTGCAATTCACGGTTAATCTGGGGCGTTGAGAATTCATGGTTTATTGAAAAGCAATTAGAAATCGTTTTGTGTGCAAGTGTGACATGTGTGGAGAAGAACCCTCTAGCTAGCATTTCATCCATATTTTCATCAAATTCATCTTTACAATCTGTTTGAATTACATTCTGTGCATTTTATTTAATTTCGTCAAAAACTCAATCCCCCTTTGCTTTAGTGTCCAACTTAGTTAGAAAGTGTCTTAGTTTGTGTTTTTAAGTGTTTTGATTCATTTTATTACCCAATTTCGTCCAAAGTAGTCAAAGTGCTCAAAACTGCCTAGAAAGTGTTTTTAAGGCTGTTTTGAGTGTTTTGGGTGCTGTTTGAGTCTTTTGGTTTGTTTTAGTGTTTTAAGTGTTTAGTTTTGCATTCTTTGAGTCTAGTTCAGTGTTTTAAACTTTATTTTACGTTTTTGAGTCAGTTTCCAAGTGATTTTGCAATCCCTCCTAATCCCCGGTTAAGAACGATCCCTACTTATATTTATACTACAATTGTCACAAGAGGGTTTTAATTTGTGTGCGTATAATTCTCACATCAAATTTTTAACATGTCATGTGCATTGGAAATCCCTAAGACGATTGTTGGAAGGTTTAGGTTGTGTTTTACTTGTTTAGTGTCGTTTTGTTTGTTTGTTATCGTTTTGTTTTGCTCGAGGACTAGCAAAAGCTAAGTGTGGGGGAATTTCATAGGAGCATATTTATGCACCTTAGTTTAGCTTGTCTTGTGCATTTAAAGTGTTTTTCCTTAGTAAAGTAGTCTTTTAAGCTAGTTTTATGTATTTTCAGGATTTAAGGGCAAAGTATGCAAAAGGATGCATTTTGGAGCATTTTGGAGCAAAATTGGGCTTGGAATGGATAACATATGCTTGGAGCAAAAGGAATGGACGAAATTGAAGACCTAAAGGAGGATTTGGAGTTACATCCTTTCCTAAACTAAGTAATAAAGCCTTAGGATATTTTCTGCCCAATATTTCCCACCATAGCAGCACCTTACATGCATTCACTCTTCATAATTCACTCACATGCTCTCCCATCATCATTCCACACCTCCATTGCAGCCACCAACCAACCTAGCTGTCACCCACATGCTCTCCCATCATCATTCCCTCTTTAACCCATTCAGCCACATCCATGCACTCTTCATGATGGCATCCACCAACCAACCTAGCTGTCATATTCCCTCTTTAATCATTCATCCACCTATAAATAAACATCCATTGCAGCCACAAAACAACCATTCATTCATTCACCATTCACGCCAGAAATTCATCCCCTCTCTATAACACATCCATACTTCACCATTCTTCATATTTTCTGCCCAAAAATAAGCCTTGCCATCCCTTACATCCATCCCTATCCTAAACACATCACTCTACACCATCCATAACCCCCAAAATTCACAACAAACCCGTGCTTAGACCTTGTACCGCAACGAAGAGGAGGAGAAGAGTGCTTAAACGTTCATACAATTCAAGTTTGAGTTGTTGGAATTTTTAGGTGCTTTCCTCTCCTTGATTTCAATGGTTAATTTCAATTCTCTTTGTTTTGTGCGTATGAGGAACTAAACCCCCCCTTGGCTAGGGGGGGATTCGAAATACATGTTTATGCTTGCAATATGATTTGATTACTTCCAATTGCGTTTCATAAGTTGTGAATTCAATTTACTTATCTATGTGAATTACATTGATTTGTGTGTGTTGGTTCAGAGTGCACGCTTAATTATCATGCATAAATTGGATGCTAGGATATAAGGAAATTTCACCTAATCGTTATGGAATTATATTCACAAGTAGTAAAGGTTGATGATCTCAATCGCGTTAAGTAAATTCTTGGCATAAGTTTCATGCAATCATAGTAACAAGTGCTTCGTCAACGCTTATGGTTTTCATAGAACTTAATGATTCTTGCTTGTATCTCTATTATGCAATCATGTAAGGGACTTGTGGGGAATGTTTTGGGTTGTCGTATGCAATCATCCAATTCAATAACGTTAGGAAAATCTGAGGGTTAATTAGTGCAATTCACGGTTAATCTGGGGCGTTGAGAATTCATGGTTTATTGAAAAGCAATTAGAAATCGTTTTGTGTGCAAGTGTGACATGTGTGGAGAAGAACCCTCTAGCTAGCATTTCATCCATATTTTCATCAAATTCATCTTTACAATCTGTTTGAATTACATTCTGTGCATTTTATTTAATTTCGTCAAAAACTCAATCCCCCTTTGCTTTAGTGTCCAACTTAGTTAGAAAGTGTCTTAGTTTGTGTTTTTAAGTGTTTTGATTCATTTTATTACCCAATTTCGTCCAAAGTAGTCAAAGTGCTCAAAACTGCCTAGAAAGTGTTTTTAAGGCTGTTTTGAGTGTTTTGGGTGCTGTTTGAGTCTTTTGGTTTGTTTTAGTGTTTTAAGTGTTTAGTTTTGCATTCTTTGAGTCTAGTTCAGTGTTTTAAACTTTATTTTACGTTTTTGAGTCAGTTTCCAAGTGATTTTGCAATCCCTCCTAATCCCCGGTTAAGAACGATCCCTACTTATATTTATACTACAATTGTCACAAGAGGGTTTTAATTTGTGTGCGTATAATTCTCACATCAAATTTTTAACATGTCATGTGCATTGGAAATCCCTAAGACGATTGTTGGAAGGTTTAGGTTGTGTTTTACTTGTTTAGTGTCGTTTTGTTTGTTTGTTATCGTTTTGTTTTGCTCGAGGACTAGCAAAAGCTAAGTGTGGGGGAATTTCATAGGAGCATATTTATGCACCTTAGTTTAGCTTGTCTTGTGCATTTAAAGTGTTTTTCCTTAGTAAAGTAGTCTTTTAAGCTAGTTTTATGTATTTTCAGGATTTAAGGGCAAAGTATGCAAAAGGATGCATTTTGGAGCATTTTGGAGCAAAATTGGGCTTGGAATGGATAACATATGCTTGGAGCAAAAGGAATGGACGAAATTGAAGACCTAAAGGAGGATTTGGAGTTACATCCTTTCCTAAACTAAGTAATAAAGCCTTAGGATATTTTCTGCCCAATATTTCCCACCATAGCAGCACCTTACATGCATTCACTCTTCATAATTCACTCACATGCTCTCCCATCATCATTCCACACCTCCATTGCAGCCACCAACCAACCTAGCTGTCACCCACATGCTCTCCCATCATCATTCCCTCTTTAACCCATTCAGCCACATCCATGCACTCTTCATGATGGCATCCACCAACCAACCTAGCTGTCATATTCCCTCTTTAATCATTCATCCACCTATAAATAAACATCCATTGCAGCCACAAAACAACCATTCATTCATTCACCATTCACGCCAGAAATTCATCCCCTCTCTATAACACATCCATACTTCACCATTCTTCATATTTTCTGCCCAAAAATAAGCCTTGCCATCCCTTACATCCATCCCTATCCTAAACACATCACTCTACACCATCCATAACCCCCAAAATTCACAACAAACCCGTGCTTAGACCTTGTACCGCAACGAAGAGGAGGAGAAGAGTGCTTAAACGTTCATACAATTCAAGTTTGAGTTGTTGGAATTTTTAGGTGCTTTCCTCTCCTTGATTTCAATGGTTAATTTCAATTCTCTTTGTTTTGTGCGTATGAGGAACTAAACCCCCCCTTGGCTAGGGGGGGATTCGAAATACATGTTTATGCTTGCAATATGATTTGATTACTTCCAATTGCGTTTCATAAGTTGTGAATTCAATTTACTTATCTATGTGAATTACATTGATTTGTGTGTGTTGGTTCAGAGTGCACGCTTAATTATCATGCATAAATTGGATGCTAGGATATAAGGAAATTTCACCTAATCGTTATGGAATTATATTCACAAGTAGTAAAGGTTGATGATCTCAATCGCGTTAAGTAAATTCTTGGCATAAGTTTCATGCAATCATAGTAACAAGTGCTTCGTCAACGCTTATGGTTTTCATAGAACTTAATGATTCTTGCTTGTATCTCTATTATGCAATCATGTAAGGGACTTGTGGGGAATGTTTTGGGTTGTCGTATGCAATCATCCAATTCAATAACGTTAGGAAAATCTGAGGGTTAATTAGTGCAATTCACGGTTAATCTGGGGCGTTGAGAATTCATGGTTTATTGAAAAGCAATTAGAAATCGTTTTGTGTGCAAGTGTGACATGTGTGGAGAAGAACCCTCTAGCTAGCATTTCATCCATATTTTCATCAAATTCATCTTTACAATCTGTTTGAATTACATTCTGTGCATTTTATTTAATTTCGTCAAAAACTCAATCCCCCTTTGCTTTAGTGTCCAACTTAGTTAGAAAGTGTCTTAGTTTGTGTTTTTAAGTGTTTTGATTCATTTTATTACCCAATTTCGTCCAAAGTAGTCAAAGTGCTCAAAACTGCCTAGAAAGTGTTTTTAAGGCTGTTTTGAGTGTTTTGGGTGCTGTTTGAGTCTTTTGGTTTGTTTAGTGTTTTAAGTGTTTAGTTTTGCATTCTTTGAGTCTAGTTCAGTGTTTTAAACTTTATTTTACGTTTTTGAGTTAGTTTCCAAGTGATTTTGCAATCCCTCCTAATCCCCGGTTAAGAACGATCCCTACTTATACTTATACTACAATTGTCAGAAGAGGGTTTTAATTTGTGTGCGTATAATTCTCACATCACCTTTTACAAGGCATTGTACCCTAAGAAATCCAAGTTGGGTCCAAGAGGAATTAAAAGCATATTTGTAGGATATGCAGAAAATTCAAAGGCATATAGGTTGCTTAATTTAGACACAAATACAATAGTTGCATCAAATGGATGTGAAAACAACATTTTTAAATGGTGATTTGGATGAAGAAGTCTACATGGAACAATCAGAAGGGTTTATTCTCCCTCGGAATGAAAAGAAGGTTCGCAAATTAGTAAAGTCGTTATATGGATTGAAGCAAGCACCAAAACAATGGCATGGAAAGTCTGATTTTGTCATTTTATCGTATGGATTTAGACATAATAGTGTTGATAAATGCATATACTCTAAATTCAAAAATGATTATGGTGTTGTTATATGTTTGTATGTCGACGACTTGCTAATTTTTGGTACAAACATGAAAGGTGTATCTGAAACTAAAGAGTATCTAAATTCAAAATTTAAGATGAAGGACTTGAATGAAGTAGATATTATCTTGGGAATTAAATTAAAGAAGCATAATAGGGGTTACGCTTTGTGTAAGTCACATTATATAAAAAAAAATTGCTTCTTAAGTTTAAGCATCTACAAATAAAAGAAGCAAATACCCCTTATGACCCTAGTGAAACTTTGCTTAATAATTTTGGTAGGTCCGTTGCACAGGTTCAATATGCTAGTGTAATCGGGAAGTTTAATGTATGCCATGCATTGTATCAGGCCAGATATCGCATTTGTAGTAAGCAAACTTTCTAGATACACTAGTCATCCAGGTACTGCTCATTGGAAAGTAATAAATAGAATTTTTGGTTATCATAAAAGAATTATTAACCTGAGTTTAACTTATTATGAGTTTCCAGCAGTACTTAAAGGATATTCAGATGCAAATTGGATAACAAGTGCTAATGATAATAAGTTTACATCAGGGTGGATTTTTACAATTGCCGGAGGAGCAATTTCTTGGGCTTCGAAGAAGCAAACATGTATAGGACATTCAACTATGGAATATGAATTTATAGCATTAGCGGCAGTAGGTAAAGAAGTGGAATGGATTAGAAATTTGTTATTGGAAATAGAGTTATGGCCACAACCAATGTCATCCATTTCTTTATATTGTGATAGTGAGGCTACTTTATCTAGAGCATACAATAAGGTATACAATGGAAAGTCTAGACATATTAGCTTGAGACATGAATATGTCAAACAATTAATAATTGATGGAGTTATTAATATTGTTTATGTTAAATCAAGTAATAACTTGTTGGATCTGTTCACGAAAACACTTTCAAGAGCTTTGGTAATTAGTACATCTAGTGGAATGGGGCTAAAACCCTTTACTGAAAATTAGCCACCAATAATGGTAACCCGACTTTATCTAGAACATCACTAGTTTAAAAGTTTAATGGGTAATAACAAGTTATTGATAAGTGGTTGTGAAAGCACTGAAAATTAATATATAGCTCATTTCAAGATTATCAGTGCAAGACTGCTACGTTTAGGAGGATGAGTTTTATCTCTTAATGAGGTTATTTGTAGTTATGTCTATAGTAGCAGGGACAAGGGAAGGAACCTCACCTATATGAACATAAGAAGTGGTGCTGCTTCTACCAAGAGTTGGGTTTTCTCTTGTAAATGTTCATGAAACCAGGATGAAGCACAAGACCATAATAATGCTTAATTAGTTCAAAAATTTCTTTAAGGAAATAAGACATAGTCATGTGTGTAGTTGTTCTGGTTTTAACATAAGAATAGTTGGTTTAAACTTAGGTCACCATCGCATTCGTTATAACTTTGAATTACTTACACTAATTAAAGGTTTTATTCGAAAGACACCTTTATTGTATGCATGATTATATCAATATGCTTGTGATTGATTTAAAAGAGAGAAGTATAGTAATACCATTTATTATATATTCTTAAAATAGGTAAGGATTTTTAAGTATTTCAAGAATATGTATGATTTGGTGTTGAATTGTGCAGCATGTGTGTGGTGTTGCAATGAGCAGCATGTGCACAGTCGGTAACCCTTTACAAAAGGTTGGGTTTCATTCATGAAGGAAGATTTGTGAAAAACAAGTTCATTTGAGCAACATCAACAACATGCAATTAACAATTAAAAGGCGGAATCATGTTTATATGCACTCAAAAACAAAACTTAACCCATGAACTTCAAAGCCTAGTAGATAGGTGAACCAAGACTCAACTCAAAACAAAGTGAGTTGAGAAATCAATACCTTTGTAGATTCCTCTTTGCATAAGCAAAGGCTAATCACCCAAAGAGAGGGCCTTCATTCCTTGCATCTTAGATCCATGGATTTGGATGGATGAAAAGGTTTCTCCAAGTTCCCAAAATTGAGAACCTCTAAGTCTCCACACCAAGGCATATTGTAGAAGAAATGAGTGACCTTGAGGAAGTAAGATTGCTAGATGTTTTCCTCAAGGGTGGTCGGCCATTTCTAGAGAGAAAGGAGAGTTTGTGTTTCTCCAATTTCCCCATAAACAACCCCTAATGAATTTTGGCTATTAAGTCACACTTATACCTTAATTCATTTGAGTGGCAAACTTGTAAATAAGTCCAAAACCCACTCTTTCTCTAAATGGCCGGCCTTAGGGTATTCATTGGGCTATTTGGGCCTTTGTGAATCATTATTCATTAAGTTGTCATACAACTTAAGTCAATGGACTTGACGTTCGAAGCCCATTGGGCCTTAAGGTCCAAAACTATCCCGAGGTCTTCAACGAACTTATTCGTTTGATTAATAATCATATTAATTAATCCTTGCCATAAATAATTAAACCATTTAATTATTCTTACTCATCTCCAGTTGAATCTTCAATCTCTACCTTACACGGTGTACGATCCATTAGGTTCCTTTTAGCGAGGCAGTGGGCGATTCAAACTCTTTCAAATCGATTGTGAATTGAAACTTACTTTCAATTCTCCCGTTAGTGATAATACACTTTTAGGGCTTCCACAAACCATGGTTGATGCCTAGCAGCATGTCATGGTTACCCAAGCTAATCAGAAGAGGTGGAGAACCTATTCAGTTTTAGGATTACAAATGCAATACGGTCTTTCTCTAATACAATACTCTTGACCACATTGTTTGGTTTGATAGTTTATTCATGTCTACTATCCAATGTGAGTCTTGTGCTTATATGATTACCTTGAATGTGATTTGGAACACATTCCTAAATCTCATTCATACTTTGGCCAAAGATTCTTAATCATATCATAGAGTATTCTCCCTCAAACAGTTTGAAGGTTAGAGATCCCTTGTTGCGCATTCACTTGCCTCCATGGCTAAGTGGCTTAACCCTAACGATGCCGTGGACACCCTCCTGATGGAGTGACTTTGACATAATCAAAGATTGAGGACCTAACCACAAGACAAATGTGATGCCTCAGGTCAAAAGACTAATTTGCATTATCCCAACCATGAGTTCTCAGGTGACATGAATATGAGAACTCTTCGTTGATCGTGTTCAGTGAACTCATTCTCTATTGAGCACCTACGTACTTGTCTTGATGTCACACACACCAATGACTCGAGACTAGTCACTCTCCCTGAGAGAAGACATAGCACGTACTGATCTTAACGGACCGTCAATGCCCAATTGACAATCCTATGATCAGGAACGTTTAGGATGTGTCAACAAAAGGATGGTCTCATGAATCTAACTTCTTTAGATCGCATTCTTCCAATCACATATTCCTTGGACTTATCGTTTAAGCATATAACATTTATATGAGACGGCTCAAACAATAATCTTTGCCCTTTACATTTAAACTACATTAGTTTGAAATGTCCGTAAAGTATCATCATATGATTGGTTTTAGGGCACATTTCCAACAATCTCCCACTTGCACTAGAGCCAATCAGCTTAGTCATCATTGATGATACCTCTTCTGTAATTCATTTCATAAATGGCTGAGTAGTAGGCCTAAGCAATGGATATCTATATGTTATCCATAGAAGCAACCTTGAGAATAACGACGTCACCATTATACATGATTCTCAATCATGTGGTTCAGTCTCTCATTTGAGTTCGGACCTTGATGAGACCTTGATTCCCTGGCTTGAGCTATCGCCCTATTAGTGTCATACACTTTCTGGTTGGAACCGAATGGAGAGTTCATGAATGAACTTTCCCATCCAAACAACAATGTTGTAAGCTTCTATATGGCAATATATTTTGCATACATGATGGAACACATTAAAGTCATTTACTTTTAACGTTTCCACCCAAATATCTCTTTAGTCATAATAAAGAGATATCTCATTATCACTTCATTCATAATGAAGAGATATTCTATGATGGATTAGATTCATAATCTAATACATTTACGCTTCCATTACGTTACTCTAATTCTTCCTCATTCTTGAGGAATCCATCCTTAGTATTTCTTAAATACCTAAGGATTCACTTGACAGTTGCCATGGTTCTGATCCTGGGCTTGCACTGATATCATCTTGTACCGTTCTAGGTACAACTTATATCAATGTTTTCATACAATATGTAATACATAAATCACCTTTCTGCGTATGCATAAAGGATTCTATTTACGCATTATTTCTTTGGGAGTCAAAGGGTACATTCCCTTTGAGAAGAACAACTTCCTAGTCTCACTAGAATTGTCATTCTAATTGAAGTTTATCATCATATGAGAAACTTCCTAGCATCTCTTGTCTATTTTAGGGATTGATATAATCCAATTATATCTTGAAATCTATCATTATAGATTTCCATCCCATGTATATAGACTATGTCTCCCATATACAGAAAGTCATAACTTTAACGATGAAGAATTCCTTTCATTTTCAAAATTAATATATATCATGTATATATATTCAAATTTAGGAATATGATCAACTCCCACTAATCTTTTGTAAACCTAGTAAACAAAAGATTTATTTACATCTTTATGAGAAATAAAACAATTGATCTTTTCTCATAAGACGCTTATAGCTCCCACTAGCTTGCTAAGATCCATGATGGATGGATCTCTACAACTAACATGTCTTAGAAGTATATATCATATATATATGGGTAATTGATAATGTCCAACGAACTAAATCTTATTTATGTTCATTCTTCTCCTAATGGAGAAATTCATTATCTTACGATGCTACTTTCCTTGATATTTTTCAAGGAAATTAATCTAAAGTGTTACTTTTTCCTTGGATCAAATCTAAGGAGGTAAATACTTTAGACGTCTTTCTTATCTACTTACATTTCTTGAATTCTTTGAAACCTTTTGCAAAGTATTCGGACTTGTGTTTATTCAAAATAAACTATAGTCCAACCGAGAGTGATCTTCGGTGAATGTCATACAACATGAGTAGTATTATGTTGTGGACAAGTGCCACTAACATCTAAGTGAATTAACCTCAACAACTTTGTGATTCTTTCTTCTTTCCAAAAGAATAAAGATTCGAAGATTTCGCCTCTATGCAATTTTAACAAGAAGGTATTGGATCCGGATCTAATGATCCAAAGCATCCATCTATGACCAACTCGTAACTTATGTTTTAGAGGTATCACAACTCAGTTGGGATTAGTCACTACCTTGCAACCTTTTGGGTTTTAAGCATCATCGTATTCTAAACAGTTAAACTACCACATCATCTCTACTATAGAGACAACCAATTAAATTACAATAATCTAATTATTGATTAATAAAGAACAATGTTTTGTCAAATAAAACATTCATCCATCTCTACTATAGTGACGGATTTAAGTTCCTTAAAATTGGAATGTAAAGACAACCTTTAGTATTTTCCAATTTCTTTGGTAGTTCATATGAGGAAGTAAGTACAATCCGCTTTCGCAGAGATCTATATTTTATTCACTTTCCGAATGTGAAGTACTTTCTCTTCTCTCATTAATCTTCTACTTTTTATTAGCACACTTTTACAACAATTGTAATACATAGTTACTAATACAGAATCAAACATTCAAGT
This sequence comes from Pyrus x bretschneideri, assembly GCF_019419815.1. Lineage (NCBI taxonomy): Eukaryota > Viridiplantae > Streptophyta > Magnoliopsida > Rosales > Rosaceae > Pyrus > Pyrus x bretschneideri. The sequence goes on along the minus strand of NW_025999805.1, from coordinate 1,730,713 downwards.
AGAAGAACCAACTGTTTTGAATTATTCAAGAACATTTTACAACACCTTCGAAAGGTGTGTTCTTGACACTTGCAAGACATTTCTTGCAAATACCCCTTCCAATGTCCATCCTTTCATAAAGAAAGTTTGTTCCCTTGGAGTTATTTTGCCTTCTTCATTTGACTTCCCTTTTGACTACAATAGTCATGGTCCCTAAACTCCCACTATCTCTCTTGAAACTTATTTCAAATGTGTTATACACATCAAATGATTTGGAGAGCGTGCGGTTATTGTTCACTATATAGTTTACAATAAACTTAGTGAACCATTAGGATAGGGACACAAAGGTGAAGTCCTTGCCTAGTTTCCGTCTCGTTAAGTGGTTTAACACTTCAACACTCAATGATTCAAAATCATCATAAGTCCATATAAATGGACTATTTTTGTCAACCAACCATTATGTTCTAAACATAATAACAAACTTTCAAGAGTTGTTCAAGGCAACTCTCATTTCTTCATACAACAATTTGTAAGTGAAGAATCATGGCACATAAAGCGTCCATGCCCTTGTGCTTACTTCAAAAGTTCCTTGTTTATGTAACAAAGAAACAAGCACTAAAGTTTGTGTTGATTGAGGGTTGTTCAAAGCAACTCTCATTTCTTCATACAACAATTTGTATTTGAAGAATTATGACATTAAAAGTGTTGTCCTTCTTCATGGTAGACTTATCTAACATGTTCTTCCATTGATACATTATCAATAGGAAGATTGTGAGGATGAGACTACTTAGGTACTTTTACAATCCATTCAAGACAATCTATGGGATTGTGGTACCAAGTTCGGAAACTAAAGCGTTCGGTTTTTCTTTGTCAAGTTTTGGATAGCGTTTGCAAATATATTGGTAAACAAATACATAACGAATATAAATTGATTGATTTTAAGCTATTTGATCCGGGTCTTTAAATCAAAATAGCACCACCCACTATTTTTGGCAAATTCCATATCCCTCATCGGAATACGAGAGTTTTGTTGAACTCTTAGCAGGGTATGGGAGACTCATCATTACCAAGCCCACCTCAGAATTATATCATATTGGTTAGCAAAAATAATGATGAGAGAATAACACTTTAGTCATTTACAACTCTTGTAATTACCCATCTAGTTTGGCCTCTAGAGAATGAATGCCTCAGAATTATATCATGTTGGCACCATTGCACTTAGTTAAGTTATTCCCACCATGCTTAGTTTATGTAGAGGTTCAAGCACAACCTCAGAATTATATCATGTTGGTCATACTCGTTGTCTACACTCACCTCATCATATGTTTATGGACTCCTCCTGGATGTAAGCACATACTTTGTACTTCCCCATTATAGGGTGAAGCCGGTGCATGAGTCACAAACGATTGGAGCCCACCACGGTGGAAGGCCTACGAAGAGATATTCAAAGCATCTCTCGCTTATCAACTTAATAATGGTTTGTTGAGGGTTTTAGGTCTCATCACATATAAACATACATTTTAATCCAATTAAAACATTTTGGTCCTATTACAACTATTGGTCCTGATTGATTTAGTAGTATATAATACTCCCACTATGCTTTTAAAACGGTTTTTAAAGCAAGACTATATGGTACTACTAACATAAGATTTGCATTCATTGATGGACTATATAGTTGCCTTAGGGCCTTAGGATGACTATGAACCTTTGATTAGATCCAACACGAGCCTTGTGTTGAATCTCGGTCTAGGGATGGTGATTGATTTTAGTTACGCGTTTAATCACATTAAGGTGTGTTGTCTTATTGGGCGTTGGACCCAACTACTCCAATTTCATGCATATCGAATAAAACAAGAAAGGAGTACTTCAAAGTAAATAAAAGCTTATGCTCTTTTACAACAATTGATCAAATCAAATTACTTTAAAGTAAAGAAGAGCTTATGCTCTTTAACAACAATTGATCATATCAAATTACAACCAAAATTTAATCTACACATTCCCATGGTTCAAACAAATTTGAAACGGCCATTCACATAGCTCAATTATCGTAGGCTAAGGTTCATAATCACCCTTTCTTTAATTAATTAACGCTTTAACTAATTAAACTTGAATGCAACATTTTCATTTGGTTTTTGTATCCATAGAATTGATTTAAATGGAGCTAAATGAAATGAAAATCCAATTCTCATTTAAAGAGACAAAACAATTTTGTTCTACCTAATTTGGGCCAAAATGCTATGACCTCAACTTTTGGGCCATTTTGCAAAACTTAAACTTTTGGGGTCACTTTGTAAAAACACAAAAGTCCACTACTTCATGTAATTACAACTAGATCCCAAAAATTTCCACAAAAGCTAAAACTTCATTAAAGGAGCAAAACAATTTGTCCTTTTAGTGATTTTGGACCTTTACGTAAAAATGTAAACTTTTGGGTCAAAGTACAAATACACAAAAGTATCAAAACTTTATGTAATTGCATAAAAGCCCCACAAGGACCCTAATTGAGTAGGGTGGCCGGCCATTGAAGCAAAGTATATAAAAAAATTTCAAAGTTTTGTAAGTGGGGTGTGTGAAATGGAATAAATCATTACACACCTACCCACTAAAATTTCTTTAATTTTTCAAAACAAATATCTAAGATATTTAAACATAAGAAATATTTCAAAACAAAAACTTTATGAAATAAATCAAAACTTTGAATCAAAACACCAAACCTTTTGTTCTTGGCAAGAACATATCAAGAACAATGAAGAACATCCATGAAAACCCATAAGAGCTCCATGAACATTCTTCACCCAAAAACATACCAAAACCACTCAAACTTAAGGGAAATAACATACAACCATACTAGGGTACATAGGGGTTCCAAAAGTCACTTTAAAAGACTTTTAACAAGTCAAACAAGAACCCAAAAATCCACCCTTTGGATTTGGCCGAATTTCCCCAAAAACATGGCACCAAATTTTAGCTCCAAAATTCATGCTCATATGAACTACATCTACAACATTTGAGATGGCAAATTTTCTAACAAAATTTACATTCAAAGAAGCAAGAATAAAGCTTGTAACAATTACAACATTCAAATCACAAACTATGAACTACAAAACCCAAAAGGATTCACCAACTACTAGACTTAGGCTCTTGATACCACTTGAAGGAAGATTTGTGAAAAACAAGTTCATTTGAGCAACATCAACAACATGCAATTAACAATTAAAAGGCGGAATCATGTTTATATGCACTCAAAAACAAAACTTAACCCATGAACTTCAAAGCCTAGTAGATAGGTGAACCAAGACTCAACTCAAAACAAAGTGAGTTGAGAAATCAATACCTTTGTAGATTCCTCTTTGCATAAGCAAAGGCTAATCACCCAAAGAGAGGGCCTTCATTCCTTGCATCTTAGATCCATGGATTTGGATGGATGAAAAGGTTTCTCCAAGTTCCCAAAATTGAGAACCTCTAAGTCTCCACACCAAGGCATATTGTAGAAGAAATGAGTGACCTTGAGGAAGTAAGATTGCTAGATGTTTTCCTCAAGGGTGGTCGGCCATTTCTAGAGAGAAAGGAGAGTTTGTGTTTCTCCAATTTCCCCATAAACAACCCCTAATGAATTTTGGCTATTAAGTCACACTTATACCTTAATTCATTTGAGTGGCAAACTTGTAAATAAGTCCAAAACCCACTCTTTCTCTAAATGGCCGGCCTTAGGGTATTCATTGGGCTATTTGGGCCTTTGTGAATCATTATTCATTAAGTTGTCATACAACTTAAGTCAATGGACTTGACGTTCGAAGCCCATTGGGCCTTAAGGTCCAAAACTATCCCGAGGTCTTCAACGAACTTATTCGTTTGATTAATAATCATATTAATTAATCCTTGCCATAAATAATTAAACCATTTAATTATTCTTACTCATCTCCGTTGAATCTTCAATCTCTACCTTACACGGTGTACGATCCATTAGGTTCCTTTTAGCGAGGCAGTGGGCGATTCAAACTCTTTCAAATCAATTGTGAATTGAAACTTACTTTCAATTCTTCCGTTAGTGATAATACACTTTTAGGGCTTCCACAAACCATGGTTGACGCCTAGCAGCATGTCATGGTTACCCAAGCTAATCAGAAGAGGTGGAGAACCTATTCAGTTTTAGGATTACAAATGCAATACGGTCTTTCTCTAATACAATACTCTTGACCACATTGTTTGGTTTGATAGTTTATTCATGTCTACTATCCAATGTGAGTCTTGTGCTTATATGATTACCTTGAATGTGATTTGGAACACATTCCTAAATCTCATTCATACTTTGGCCAAAGATTCTTAATCATATCATAGAGTATTCTCCCTCAAACAGTTTGAAGGTTAGAGATCCCTTGTTGCGCATTCACTTGCCTCCATGGCTAAGTGGCTTAACCCTAACGATGCCGTGGACACCCTCCTGATGGAGTGACTTTGACACAATCAAAGATTAAGGACCTAACCACAAGACAACTGTGATGCCTCAGGTCAAAAGACTAATTTGCATTATCCCAACCATGAGTTCTCATGTGACATGAATATGAGAACTCTTCGTTGATCGTGTTCAGTGAACTCATTCTCTATTGAGCACCTACATACTTGTCTTGATGTCACACACACCAATGACTCGAGACTAGTCACTCTCCCTGAGAGAAGACATAGCACGTACTGATCTTAACGGACTGTCAATGCCCAATTGACAATCCTATGATCAGGAACGTTTAGGATGTGTCAACGAAAGAATGGTCTTATGAATCTAACTTCTTTAGATCGCATTCTTCCAATCACATATTCCTTGGACTTATCGTTTAAGCATATAACATTTATATGAGACGGCTCAAACAATAATCTTTGCCCTTTACATTTAAACTACATTAGTTTGAAATGTCCGTAAAGTATCATCATATGATTGGTTTTAGGGCACATTTCCAACAATTCAGCCTTTGTATATTTTGTTGAATGGTTGCAACTTTTGATTAAAAGACATGATGCTTACTCAAATTGTACGAGTAGAATTAAAAGATGTAATTAGTCAAATTTATTTTCTGAAAATTCTAAATAGAAGACATGTCTTTTGGATCAACACTATCAAGAAGGGTTGTATATCTTCAATTAAAATGAAAGGACTTAATGAACGGGTGCTTTAATGACTATAAATACCTATTGTGGCATAATGTTTCACACACAATTTCAAAAATTTATTTCTACATTCCTTGCTCTTTACTCTCTCCATCACATTATACAATTTCTTTCTAGTTATTTCAAAGGGAATATAATTCGGTTTTGCTAATCGAATATTCCATATTTTGTTGTATCCTAGAAGTGCCAAGAACCCTTTAGCAAACTTATTCAAGTGGGGGCAAACAACAATTTAAGAAAACGATTCAAGTCCTACCTCAAAGTCATCATTTAGATTATATCCTAAATTTCTACATTTACTCTAACAGACCATTTGTGATAAAAACCTCTAATAAAATGATTAAGTCAACTAGTAATCTTTTTAAAATTTGACATGAAATTGGGCTTCTGGCAAATCGAAATTCTGCCTGATAAATGCACCCAGTGAATTTCAAAACTTGAGGATGAAATATTCAATCAATATAGTCACTTTTCCATTGTTTACATAGATGATGTCCTCATTTATTGAAAGTCAATTGATGAACATTGGAAACATTTAAACGTGTTCATCAAAATAATTAAGTCAAACAGATTAGTTGTTTCATCCACAAAAATAAAATTGTTTCAAAGCAAAAGAAAAATTTTAGGTTACAACATCCATCAGTCAACAATCCAACCCATAGACAGAGTCCTCCAGTTTGCAGATAAATTCCCAGATGAAATCACTAACAAAATCCAACTCTAGAGATTTCTAGGATCATTCAATTATGTTGTAGAGTTCTACCCAAAATTGAGAGAACAATGCAAACCATTATTTGACAGACTCAAGACTAAACCCCCATCTTGGTCTTCTACTCATATTTCCATAGTTAAACAAATCAAGTCTCATGTCAAGACATTACCCTGTCTTGGTATTCCTACAGTCAATTCATTCAAAATTGTTGAAACTGATGCCTCTGAAATTGGTTACGGATGTATTCTTAAACAATTAACTCATCTCTATTCTCCTGAACAAATTGTTCGTTTCCACTTAGGAGTCTAGAATTCAGCTCAAAGTAATTATAGTACTTTTAAAAACGAAATATTATCTATAAAATTAAGCATATCAAAATTTTAAGATTTGTTAAATAAATTTTATTTAGTAAGAGCCGATTGCAAAAGTGCAAAACATGTTTTACAAAAAGATATTCAAAACATTGCACCAAAATAAATTTTTGCATAATGGTAATCAATATTAATTACTTTTTATTTGAAATCGAATATGTAAAAGGTAGTCAAAATTGTATTCTTGATTTCTAACAAGAGAGTTTATGCAGAAAAAAATGTAAGGACAAAATCCTAATCAAAGAAGGCTTCCTGCCTCCCTCAACCAAGTAAAAAAAAGAATTAGTCTAACAAGAGTCAAGCCTTGTACCTTACTCACCCAGCAGTTTAGTAAACCATTTTACTCCCTTAGGTTATACCGTAGGGAATTTTCGACCAAATTATCAGTCAGGCTTAGATAAACCTTATGATCTCTACAAAACCTCAGTAAAACCATCACAATCAATGATTAATTACAGTCAAATCTCTCCTTACATTCCAAAATCATCCAGTGAATATTTGTTTAGTTAGCCTCCAGATCTTATTCCAAACCCAACACAAGCAAAGTTAGCCAAATTATGGTTTCCCCCCAAAATTCTACTACCAACCGGAATAGTCATACAAAACCCTTGGATTTTACAAAAGCATTCTCTTTGAGCCAAGTCAATAACCATTAAACCCATCACCAATCACACAGATGAAACATAACATCCTTTATCATAATTTACACATTGGAAAGGTCATGATAGAAAAGGAAAGGGGAATCCCCATTTACAAACACAAGTCCTTTCACACTCAACCAACCAATATTCAGTACAATTATTACGATCACATCAATGCATGAACCAACATTTTCCTCTACCAAAAAAAGGATTTCAATCACTCTTGGTTTATCAATTTTGAGAAATTTCAACCAATATTTCGAGCTTGGTTCTCCAAGTAGGGGTCAGTTCAAGGCCCAACAGCCAGTTTTATCTCAAAAGTGCTCATGCACCAAATCAACCATTTTTAGTCAAGATTCGATAGAAGTTAGTTCAACAAGAAAATACCTCTTCTTTTAATTTTCATGGCCAAAGATAAAGTTCTATGGATTTTAAAATGGGGTAATGAACCAGACAATGAAGAAGTTCATAGAGTAAGATCATTCAAATGGTGGGACAAATTCAATTACCAAAGATTGAACAAGTTCTCAGTGAATTTCCCATTAAACCACATCCAGTTATCAAAACACAATCATTATTAGACATCTCTTCATCTTTCTCACACAAGGGAAAGTCAAAGTCTTCCAAGTCATCAAAATCAAAGCACAAAGCTGTAGAAATTAAAGACATTTGATAGAAACTTCTCGCTCAAGCGGCACAGTTACAGTCACATGTAGCCTATTTACAATTACAGTTAAAATATGAAGACGAAGAAGAAACTTCCTTCGAATCATCAGATGCCTCATCATAGCAAGCAGTAAAGCTAAACAGTCAGAGCATCATGTGGGCTGACTACCAAGATGCACAAGACCCATTTACATAAGGGAGCTTTAATGAAAAGGGCTTGGGCCAACAAATATTTAACCAAAAACCATCCCAAAATGTTATTTAACCAAAAAGGCTCAAAGTTTAATAAAAAACCATCCAAAACTATTGTCCATGGGTCAAACTTACAAGTCCAACCCACTACAAATCTGCACTTCCATAAATACTCCTAAATGATTTGATATTGTCTTGACTCTTCACTAACCTCAACCTAGCACGAAACCGCCATAATAACTCCCTGTCTTCCTATCAAATCAAATTCCTTTATTTAAAAAACAACCAAATCAAAGTTCAAATTAAAGTTGAAAAAGGAAGCATTTATCGGAACAAAGCTGCCGAAAAAAGTTCAAAGAAGTTTAATGGCAGAAACCAATGAAAAAATGTGTGGAAAAAAAAGAACCAAAACATAAAACTATTTCTAGATAACCCAAAACATAACACTATTTCTGGAAAAAAAATCAGATATAGCGTTTGTTTTGTCTGTGCACAAATAAACACTATATCCGGAAAGAAAAGAACCAAAATCCAGAAATAGTGACTTAAATTCCAGAAATAGTGACTTAAATTTCAGAAACAGTCTATGTTTTAACCTTTGACTATTTTTTTTTCTTTCATGCATTAGTTGATTATATTTAAGAAACATGGTGCTTATTTTGCTTTGAATCCAAATATAGTGAATTTCACTATTTATTTTCTAGCTTACATTTACGAAACAGTGTGTTTATTTCATTTGGATCCAGAAACAGTGTCTATTTCATTTGGATCCAGAAACAATGTCTATTTCATTTGAATCCAGAAACAGTGATTTAGATTCCAGAAACAATTTATTTTTACAGTCCAGAAACAGTGACCCGTCGTTATTATTGAATAGCATGCAGAGCTCAAATTTATTTTCTGGAGAAACAAACGATGAACTCCACTAACGATGAAAAATTGAAAAATAGTACCTCGAACACACTATGAATAATAACAACGATCGTATTTCAATGAAATAATACAAAATATAAATTAAATAGCATGAGGATCTATATTTTTGTTTCAAAGAAAAAGAAGAAGGTCTGCAAAACAATGATGAACTTTATTAACAACGAAATTCTGAAACTCAACCTGAAAAAGTTAGGAGTAAAATCCACAAATTGTAATTTATTATAGTTGGGCCATTGTTAGTTGGATTACTTTAATATGGGCCTTGTACTAATTATTAATCAAAACTTATAACATGGTTTTATTTTTTATATTTTTTATTAAAACTAAAACTTTTCAAGATATTTTCATTAGTTTTCCTTTTACATAAAGCCATGTGAAACAACAAGTCAAGCCATGTGAACGCAGTCAGTCACCATATGAAGAATTCAATCATCATTTCACACTAATCAAGACACCATATGAAGCATTCAGACATTATTCGCATAGTAAAAGTAAAAAAATCAAGCAGTCGGCTGGAATCACTCAGTACGTTCTACAATAAAAGCAACAATTATTTAAACATTTCACTATTCATTAACAGTAAAAACAAGTCATATGCCATCCCATGCTTCAACAGTAAGGAACTCAATCATTCAAGTCTCATTTTCCAAAGTCTAGAAGGAGAAGACTCCAAAGACAAAGAAAGCAAGTTAATTTCCACATCTTTTCCTCACTTCAAATTTTCTTTGAGTTCTCATTGTATTCAAGGAAATCAACCACTGTAAACAATTTTATTTTTAGAAGAAGAAGAATGCATGTAACAACCCGTCCCTAATTTTACGTTTTTATTAATTTTAAAAGCGTGAATATACGAAGATGCCCTAGAGGCAAGGACTTTGACTTCCGTTGACCATCGGTTTGCGAGATGTGGGATTTATTCTTTTAGCGTATTCTCGTAGTACTTGTTGGTGCGAACGGATAGGCGAAAGCCGTTTGTGAGTCCGGATTATAACGGTATGGTTACAAACGTTCAAAATTGGTTATCCAAGATTTAGTTTTAATTAAATTAAATCCCCACCTTACAAGGTGAAGCCGAATCAGATTTTAGGCACATTAAAGGGGACCAATTAGCTACAAGGTCAAGGGGACCAATAAAAAAAAAAAAAAAAAAAAAAAAGAGAAAGGAGAAAGCTCTTAGCTTTCCGGTGCACCACCCATTGTGACATCCCGTTTTCCAAGGTCGATTCCGGCCAACTCTGGTGGACTTTTTCGACGCCACCACCACCATCTTGAAGCTCTCATTCCCCTCTACAAAACCCAACTAAGAACAATCTTGATTAACCACTGTATGAGACGGTTTGAGGCCATGAAAATCAACGGTTCTCGAAGTGCTCCGGTCACCTTTTTCAATTTTTCGGTGAATTGGCAAAGCGATGGTTGATGCCTGATGCGAAACGAATGTGACACATAAATTAAACCCTATTTGTGACAATTGTAGTAATGATGTAAGTAGGGATCGTTCTAACCGGGGATTAACTAGGGGTGCTAAACACTTGACTCAAATAAATAAAACTAATCTTTAAACACTTAATTCACTTAACGAAAACTCAAAATAAGTCCACAAGACTCCAAAGACTTAAAAACACAAAATAAGAAAGATTAAGATTAAACAAAATATGGGGGGATTGAGGTTTTGACGAAATTAGACTAAAATGCACAAATTGTAATTAAGGGCAAAATGTAAATATGAACGTGATGAAAATATGGATGAATGCTAGCTAGAGGGTTCTTCTCCACACATGTTACACTTGCATACAAGATGATTTTCGGTTGGTCTTTCGATGAATTATGAAACTCAACACCCCGGGTTAATTAGGTCCGCTTAAATTAACCATCAAGTTTTCCTTAAGTTAATGAATTGGATGATTGCATGCGACAACCCAAAGCATTCCCCACAAGTTCCCTACATGAATTGCATAATAGAGATACAAGCAAGAATCATTAAGCATCATGAAAACTATAAGTGTTGACGAGGCATTCGTTACTATGAATTGCATGAAACTTATGCCAAGAATTTACTTAACGCGATTGTTTATAAGCAACCTCCACTACCTGTGAATATAAGTTCATAACTATTAGGTGAAACTCACTTATATTCTAGCGTCATATTCATGCATGAAAATTAAGCCTGCACTCTCAATAAACATACATAAATAGGTTATCAATTAAACAGTTAAACAAATTGAATCCACAACTCATGAAATTCCAACCAAAGGTAATCAATTCATATTGCAAGCGTAAACATGGTTTCGAATCACCCCCTAGCTATGGGGGGTTTAGTTCCTCATGCGTACAAAACAAAGATACGTAAATTTAATCATTGAAATCAAGTAAAAGAAAACACCTAAAAATTCCAACAACTCAAACTTGAATTGTATGAACGTTTAAGCCCTTCTCCTCCTCTTTGTTGCGGCACAAGGTCTAAGGATAGGTTTTGGATTGGTGTTTGTATGGAGGAATGGTTGGATAGTGTTTTGGAGGGATGGGGATTGGTGGAAATGGAAGAGGAGTTGCTGGAAATGGAAGTGAAGAGGCACGGCAATGGATGAATGAATGTGTTTTTGTGTTGGTTGGAGGTGTGGAATGAATGACAATTCAATGATGTTTTGTGGCTGCAATGGATGCTTATTTATAGGTGGATGAATGATTAAAAGAGGGAATATGATAGCTAGGAGAGAATGTGGTTGCCATCATGAAGAGTGAAGCTGGAAATGCAAAGGGGAAAGCTGGAAAGGCAAAGGTTATGCACGGCAAAGGGTGTTTTGGTGCTTGAAATGCATGTGTTTGCATGTGAATTAAAACTAGAGTGAATGATGATGAATGTATGTGGATTAAAGAGTGAATGGTGGCTGCAATAATGAAATGGAATGGCTGGAAATGCAAGGGGAATGCATGTGGAATGACAGCTAGGTTGCTTGGTGGAAAGCTGGAATTTCAAGGGGGGGTGCACGGCAAGCTTTGTTTTGGGTGATGGGTGCATGTGTTGGCTGATTTATTTGTTGGGAATGCATGTGAAAAACAGCTAGGGTGAATGATTGAGGTGGGAATGGAAGAATATGGCTGCAATGATGAATACATGTGGCTGAAATGAAAGGGAAATGCAATTGCAACACAAGGCAAGGGATGTGTTGGTGTGTGTATGGGAATTTCTGGTTCTAAGGCTTTGTTTGATTGGGCTAGGCCCTTTGTTTTATGTCTTAAAGTGCATACAAGGCTTCAATTTCGTCCAACACTTTGGCTCCAAGCATAAGATATCCATTATAAGCTCAATTTTGCTCCAAAATGCTCCAAATTGCACCTTTTTGCTTCCTTAGCCATATGAACCTAGAAACACACGAAAATGGCATAAAGGACTAAAATAACTAAAGAAACACAACGTAAATGCATGAGAACAAGCCAATTAAGTCGCATAAATATGCTCCTATCAAATTCCCCCACACTTAGCTTTTGCTAGTCCTCGAGCAAAACAAACAAACTAAACAAAACGAAACAAAACAAACAAAAGACAATCTAAACCTTCCAACGTTGCCTCCGGGATTTCCAATGCACATGACATGTTAAAATTCGTTATCTCCACAGATTTTAGTCATCTTCACACTTAAGTACATTCTTACTCATAGTCACCACATACTAGTTCACAATTAGGCATTTAAAACCATGTTTTGAATGTAGTAACATGCTTTTAGAGAATTTGCTCAATTCCTTACAAGATATGCACTCAATTTTCACTCAGATTTTCTAACTACACACCCTAATCTAGTCATATGTGAGAAGATTGATGTAAACATGAAAACGAACACTCACATATATGTATCACAAAGAAAGCAATTTCTGGAGTTAATAAGCATGTTTAGATATGATCTCATGAATGGAATGCTACTACTTAGACGCGAGAACCAGTGACACCATATGCTCATACCAAGTTCAAACTCCACAAATTGAAACACATAACACTCAAGATTGAAGTCACGGGTTGTAATGGGGCTTGGGGCGTGTGGATAACAAAGAAGGGATATGGAAAACAAAGGTTCTTAAAGAAATAGTGAGCAAAGCACTTGAATCAACTTAGAATTCACTTTTGAATGAAAACTCAACTTTTGAACAAAAAGGGAGAATTTAGACAATTTAGGGCCAGAATTGGTGTTTTGGACCCTTTCTTCAATCACTCATTCTTTCATTTTTTTCAAGCTCTTTTTTTCTTTCTTTCTTTCTTTTCTTTTCTGTTTTTCTTTTCTTTTGAATCTCAGAACATACATAAACACTTAAGAACAAACATTCTCTCCCCCACACTCATTTTCTTTCATAATGTAACTCAAAAGGAATTCATTTAAGTCATGCTCACTATCTTTTAAGAACAAGGGTGTGGACTGTCCTAAACTAGGCATGAGTTATAGCATTTGGAACTATATGATGAAACGCCTTCCAAGTAGTAACCAAGCAAAGAATAATGAGATCATGCAACGACTTTAGAAACAATAATGCACAGATTTTAACTCTCCAAATAACGTTTAGGCTCAAGTCTCACAAGGTTGTAGCGTTTGTTTGAGTTCCTTCCTTCAAGCATGTTACAAGGACTAATTTTTTTTGCTTTTAGGATTGCATGTGAAGTCATACATTATAACCATAACCAAGCATATACCAAGAGTATATCAAACTTTTCTCCATGTTTATAACTCTTTCTTAACAGTCATGCAATTAAAAACCAAATCCTCATCATTGTGCTGGAAGGTACCCTAAGACACAAACACATAAAAACAACTCAAAACACTCTTTTTAGGCTTTTCAAAACATGTTTTTCAAATTTTTATTTGATTTTCGGAGTTATAAAACAAAACACACTAAAACACTCCAAATCAGCTTAAAAACATTTTAAAACAGCAAGGAACAACACTTGCAGTTATGGGTGATAAAATCCAACGAATTTGCATCAACATACTTAGTTACCCCCCCACACTTCAATCAAACATTGTCCTCAATGTTTTAAGCTAAAAACCACACTTAAACACAATGATGCGAGAATTATACGCACACAAATTAAACCCTCTTTTTGTCAATTGTAGTGAAGTGTATAAGTAGGATCGTTCTGGACCGAGGATTAGGAGGGATTGTTAATCACTTGGATTTGACTTAAAAACGTAAAAACAATATAAAACACTAAACTAGACTCAAAGAATGTGAAACTAAATGTTAAAACACTAAGACAAACCAAAAGACTCAAAATGCTTTAAAAACACAAACTAAATTGATTTCTAACTAAATTGAACATTAAAGCAAAAGGGGGATTGAGGTTTGATGAAAATTGAAATAACGAAACAAGTTAATAAACTAGACAGGATGTAAATATGAAATTGATGAAATGGAATGAATGGATGCTAGCCAAGGGGTTCATCTCCACACATGTTACACTTGCATAATAAAACGATTTCCAATTGCTTTTCAATAAACCATAAATTCTCAACGCCCCGGGTTAATTAGGTCCGCTTAAATTAACCGTCAAGTTTTCCTTAAGTTAATGAATTGGATGATTGCATACGACAACCCAAAGCATTCCTCACAAGTTCCCTACATGAATTGCATAATAGAGATACAAGCAAGAATCATTAAGCAACATGAAAACTATAAGTGTTGACGAGGCATTCGTTACTATGATTGCATGAAACTTATGCCAAGGATTTGTTTAACGCGATTGTTTATAAGCAACCTCCACTACTTGTGAATATAAGTTCATAACTATTACGTGAAACTCACTTATATTCTAGCGTCATATTCATGCATGAAAATTAAGCGTTCATTTTCAATAAACATACATAAATAGGTTATCAATCAAATAGTTAAACAAATTGAATTCACAACTTATGAAACGTAATTAGAAGTACTCAAATCATATTGCAAGCATAAACATATATTTCGAATCACCCCCTAGCTAAGGGGGGTTTAGTTCCTCATACGTACAAAACAAAGAGAATTGAAATTAAACATTGAAATCAAAGAAACGCCTAAACATTCCAACAACTCAATCTTGAATTGTATGAACGTTTAGGCCCTCTTATCTTTCTCTTTATCGTGGCACAAGGACTAAGGGATGTTGTTGGTGTGTTGAATGGATTGGGGGATTATGGAAATGGATGAGGAGTGGTGTTGGATTGTAAGGGAGACTCACGGCAAAGAGAAGGAATGGAAGTGTTTGTGGTGTGTTGTGTTGTGAATGAGATGATGTTGAATGGAATGAATGCAAGGGTATTTATAGGAGTAGTGAAGGTGTAAATGGCTGTTTATTTAAGCATGTATGTGGCTTGAATGTGGTGGAAAAACAGCTAGGAAAGCATGTGAAAATCTGGAAAGCATAAGGATCCCACGGCATGGCTTGTTGTTGGTGCTGGAATTGCATGTGTGTGCATGTGTTTGGGAAGTTTTTGATGATTCTCTGGCTGCAATGATGAAGAGTTTAATAAATAATGCATGTAGGTGGCTGAAATGATGAAGAATGAGTGGTGGAAATGAAAGGGAAAGCTGGAAAGGCATGTGTTTATGCTGGAAATGGGAGTGAATGCCACGGGTTAGCCTTGTTTGTTTGATGATGATGCATGTGATGGGTGGGAACAAAGGGGGAAACATGGCACAAGGGTGCTTGAGTGAATGATTGAATGTGCATGTGGATTAAAGAATGAGTGGTGGTGTAATGATGAAGTGAATGCATGTGGAATTGCAAGGAGGAAAGATGCAGAAATTGGAAAGGAATGCACGGCAATGTGTAGGCTGTTTTGTGTTGGAATGATTGTTGTTTTGCATGTGACATTGTTTGTGGAATGTAGGATGGATAGGATGAATGATTATGTGGCTGCATGTTTGAATGATTAAAGGGATGTGGGATGTAATGCATGTGACTTGTTTGTGGAATGTAGGATGGGATACACGGCTGAAATATGCATGTGATGAAGAGTGAATAAAGAAATGCATGTAGGGTTAGCTAGATTGGCTTTGTTTGGGTGCATGTGTTGGCTCAATTATATTGTTGGGAAGGCATGTGGATTAGGTGGAATGTAGGGGGAATAATGATGAAGTGGGAAGTGGAAAGGGTATGAAATGCATGGCAAAAAGGGGTTAATGGTGTTGGAATTGTGAGTAGGCCACGGCATGGAGTGTTTTCTTGATGGTTTTGGGGTTGTGATGCATGTGAATGCATGTGAATGATAGCTAGGGTGTGTGATGATGAGTGTATGTTGAGTAAAGAATGAATGGTGACTGAATTGAAGGAGTGGGAAGCTGGAAAGTTAAAGTGCAATGCACGGCAAAGGGGGGAGAAATGATGGCATGTTGTGAATGTGATTGATTTAGGGTGAATGTGCATGTGTTTTAGGTTGTGAAAGCATGTGGATTAGGTGGAAAGAGGTGGGTGTGCATGTGAGTTGAAATGCATATGTTTAAATGGTTGAACTGTGTAGATGATTATGAGTATGATAAGTGATAAGTGTATGGTTATGATAAGTGATAAGTGAATGATATGTTAAGTGATAAATGAATGATATGTGGTGAGTGATAAGTGAATGGAAGTGATAAGTGAATGGTTTGATAAGTGAATGGTTTGATCTTCAATTTCGTCCATCTACTTGGCTCCATGGATAAGCTATCCAATCCATGCACAAAAATGCTCCAAATAGCCTCAAAATGCACTTTCTTGCTCCCTAAGCCCTTAGAACCTGAAAACACACAAAAGAAGCATAAAGGACTAAAATAACTAGAGAAACATAACGTAAACGTACGAGAACAAGCCATTTAAGTCACATGAATATGCTCCTATCACACAAGCAAACACAAAAACAGCAACTAAACTCATTAAACAAGACATAATGTAAATAACAAAGAGAAGAGGTTTAGGGATGCAAATCTGGTTATGGAGTGTAGATTCCTTCTTCTCCTTGGTGATTGCATTGAGGCTTGATCTTTAGTTTGACTGGAAGATTTTCTGGTTTCTGCTAATCGTTGATTCTCCACAGGCTACTCTTGAACTGGGCTGGAGGATTTTGACACATGACAGGCAAGCACGAGGTCGAGGTGATGACCTGTTTCTTTGTTCAATCTTTCCAATTCGTATTGAAGAGGGTAGATCGGAAGACTGACTCCAAGTGCCGGCTGATTGCTCTCTTTCACTTTGCCATGCGAGTAATAACAAGGACAAAGAAAAGGACAGGGAAAGAGCATGATATGAGATACCTTTGCTTTCGCCCTTGATGATATGAGATACTTTTGCTTTTGAAGAAGCAGCGAATGAATCAGCATATATATTTGTTGCACTTGTCTCTACATGCTTCGATCCACCGTTTCCTCTTGCCTCATCTGTACTCCAGGCATCTGGTATCTTCTTTGGGGGATACATCAATGGTTGAATATGTGTTCTCAAGGGAAGAAGAAAACTGAGCATGTTTGAGAGGTGTGGTTGCAGCTACATTCTCGGCCGAGAAGGAAAGTCATGCGTTTTTGGGTGTATGCTTTGCCATGAATGTTGATGTATATAGGAAGTGTAATGGCAAGTAGTAGTGCGGATGCGGCAATGACCTCCGCACGTCTTCAACTTTGTCAGAGAGCTTTTGACAAAGTTGCACGCGTTTTCTGAAAAGCTGGGATTTCGGCTTTGTCACCCACGCTTGTCGGCAAAAGTGTGTAGCTGCATTCTCGGCCTCCACGCGTCTTCAACTTTGTCAGAGAGCTTTTGACAAAGTTGCACGCTTTATCTGAAAAGCCGGGATTTCGTCTGAAGAGTTGGCGAACTTTACGCAGGAAAATCCGGCTTTGAAGAGTGGTGTCTCTTCAATTCTGAATCGGTGATTGTGTCGCCTCTCCTTTTATAGAGGTGATCGATCACCTCTAACATGCACACTTTGAATATTGCCCATCCGTGAAAATCGTCTCCGGCCCTTTAAGATTTTACTCCATCCAACCCTTCTCTTTTAACTTCTTGAAAAATGGCTAACCCGTCTAACCCATCTAACATTTGCTTAGATTTGAGTCTCAGCAGTGATCCGGTCGCGCCGCGTCAGGGTAAGGTATGGTGCTCGTCTTTCTTATCTTCTAATGGCCCTCTTACAGGTGAAGACACTGTGATGACGGATGCAACAACAGCTACGATAGTAGCTCGGAACCTCCTCACTCCTAAAGATAGTCAACTGCTTTCAGGACGGTCTGATGAGTTGGCCGTTCAAGAGTCCTTAGCTCTCAGTGTTCAGTGCGCGGGCTCTGTGTCCAACATGGGTCAGCGCCTACTTGCTCGATCCCGTCAGGTTGAATCATTGATGGCAGTGAAGGAAGATTTGTGAAAAACATGTTCATTTAAGCAACATCAATAGCATGCAATTAACAATTAAAGGCGGAATCATGCTTGTATGCACTTAAAACAAAACATTTACCCATGAAATTCAAAGCCTAGTAGATAAGTGAACCAAGACTCAACTCAAAACAAAGTGAGTTGAGAAATCAATACCTTTGTAGATTCCTCTTTGCATAAGCAAAGGCAAATCACCCAAAGAGAGGGCCTTCATTCCTTGCATCTTAGATCCATGGATTTGGATGGATGAAAAAAGTTTCTCCAAAGTTCCCAAAATTGAGAACCTCTAATGATTCATCACCAAGGCATAATGAAGAAGAAATGAGTGACCTTGGAGGAGTTTGATTGCTAGATGATCCCTCCAAGGTGGCCTAAATTTTAGAGAGAAAGGAGAGCTTGTGTTCTCATCCTTTCCCCAAAAATTACCATATGTAAATTTTAGGCTATAAAGTCCTTTATATAGTCCCTTCAAATAAGTGACCTAATGGACCAAAAGCCCTATTCTTCTAACATGGCAAGC
Organism: Pyrus x bretschneideri; assembly: GCF_019419815.1. Taxonomy (NCBI): domain Eukaryota; kingdom Viridiplantae; phylum Streptophyta; class Magnoliopsida; order Rosales; family Rosaceae; genus Pyrus; species Pyrus x bretschneideri. The sequence continues at coordinate 1,712,181 of NW_025999805.1, read as the reverse complement.
CTATAGGGTTTATTGGGCTTTCAAGCCCTTTGTTTATTCAAGTTGTCAACTTGAGTTAATGGGCTTGACATTCAAATCCCATTGGGCCTTGCGGCCCAAAACTAACCCGAGGTCTTTAACGAACTTATTCGTTTGATTAATTAACATATTAATTAATCCTAGCCTTAGATAAATAATTAAACCATTTAATTATTCTTACTCATCTCCGTTGTTTCTTCAAACTCTACCTTACTCGGTGAACGATCCATTAGGTTCCTTTTAGCGAGGCAGTGGGCGATTAAAACTCTTTCTAATCGATTGTGAATTGAAACTTACTTTCAATTCTCCCGTTAGTGATAATACACTTTTAGGGCTTCCACAAACCATGGTTGACGCCTAGCAGCATGTCATGGTTACCCAAGCTAATCAGAAGAGGTGGAGAACCTATTCAGTTTTAGGATTACAAATGCAATACGGTCTTTCTCTAATACAATACTCTTGACCACATTGTTTGGTTTGATAGTTTATTCATGTCTACTATCCAATGTGAGTCTTGTGCTTATATGATTACCTTGAATGTGATTTGGAACACATTCCTAAATCTCATTCATACTTTGGCCAAAGATTCTTAATCATATCATAGAGTATTCTCCCTCAAACAGTTTGAAGGTTAGAGATCCCTTGTTGCGCATTCACTTGCCTCCATGGCTAAGTGGCTTAACCCCAACAATGCCATGGACACCCTCCTGATGGAGTGACTTTGACATAATCAAAGATTAAGGACCTAACCACAAGACAACTGTGATGCCTCAGGTCAAAAGACTAATTTGCATTATCCCAACCATGAGTTCTCATGTGACATGAATATGAGAACTCTTCGTTGATCGTGTTCAGTGAACTCATTCTCTATTGAGCACCTACATACTTGTCTTGATGTCACACACACCAATGACTCGAGACTAGTCACTCTCCCTGAGAGAAGACATAGCACGTACTGATCTTAACGGACTGTCAATGCCCAATTGACAATCCTATGATCAGGAACGTTTAGGATGTGTCAACGAAAGAATGGTCTCATGAATCTAACTTCTTTAGATCGCATTCTTCCAAGCACATATTCCTTGGACTTATCGTTTAAGCATATAACATTTATATGAGACGGCTCAAACAATAATGTTTGCCCTTAATATTAAACTAGATTAGTTTAACATGTGAAATGTCCATAAAGTATCATCATATGATTGGTTTTAGGGCACATTTCCAACAATCTCCCACTTGCACTAGAGCCAATCAGCTTAGTCATCAGTGATGATACCTCTTCTGTAGTCATTTCATAAATGGCTGAGTAGTAGGCCTAGACAATGGATATCTATATGTTATCCATAGAAGTAACCTTGAGAATAACGACGTCACCATTATACATGATTCTCAATCATGTGGTTCAGTCTCTCATTTGCGTTCAGACCTTGATGAGACCTTGATTCCCTGGCTTGAGCTATCGCCCCATTAATGTCATACACTTTCTGGTTGGAACCGAATGGAGAGTTCATGAATGAACTTTCCCATCCAAACAACAATGTTGTAAGCTTCTATATGGCAATATATTTTGCATACATGATGGAACACATTAAAGTCATTACTTTTAACGTTTCTGATGCAGACTAAGTAAGCACACAAATTAAAACCCTCTTGTGACAATTGTAGTAAAGATGCAAGTAGGGATCGTTCTAGACCGGGGATTAGGAGGGATTACTAAATCACTTGGACACTGACTCAAAAACGTAAAACAAACGTTAAAAACACTAAACTAGACTCAAAGAATGCAAAGCTAAACAATAAAACACTAAAACAAACCAAAAGACTCAAAGAATACAAAACACTTATAAACACAAATTAAGACACTTTCTAACTAAATTAGACACTAAGGTAAAGGGGATTGAGATTTTGACGAAAATAAATTAAATGCACAAATTGTAATTTAAAGGCAAAATGTAAATATGAATTTGATGAAATATGGAATGAATGCTAGCTAGGAGGTTCTTCTCCACACATGTTACACTTGCATACAAAATGATTTTCAATTGGTCTTTCGATAAATTATGAAACTCAACACCCCGGGTTAATTAGGTCCGCTTAAATTAACCGTCAAGTTTTCCTTAAGTTAATGAATTGGATGATTGCATGCGACAACCCAAAGCATTTCCCACAAGTTCCCTACATGAATTGCATAATAGAGATACAAGCAAGAATCATTAAGCATCATGAAAACTATAAGTATTGACGAGGCATTCGTTACTATGATTGCATGAAACTTATGCCAAGAATTTATTTAACGCGATTGTTTATAAGCAACCTCCACTACTTGTGAAAATAAGTTCATAACTATTAGGTGAAATTCACTTATATTCTAGCATCATATTCATGCGTGAAAATTAAGCGTGCACTCTCAATCAACATACATAAATAAGTTATCGAACAAGCAGTTAAACAAATTGAATTCACCATTCATGAAATTCCAACCAAAAATAATCAATTCATATTGCAAGCATAAACATGGTTTCGAATCACCCCCTAGCTAACTAGGGGGATTTAGCCTCTCATGTTCACAACAAGAAAAATAAAATTGAATTTAAACATAAAGAACAAAGGATTGATTACACCTAAAACGCCCAACGAATCCACTTGAATTTCTGCGCGATTTAAAGTCCTCTTCCTCCTTTCTTCTTGCTGCGGCAGAGAAGGTTTATTGTGTTTTTGGGTGATTTTCTGGTTTAGGGATGGGTTTAGGGAAGTGTGGTGGTGTGGCAAGGTGGTGGAGTGATGGAGGAAGGTTGGTATGGTGGCTGGAAGGGTGGAGGAAGGCTGCGGCAGGTTGGAAAAATATGGGATGGTGTTGCGGCTGGATGGGGAATGGCACGGCTGGAAGGGATTTTGGGAGATGTGTGGCTGATTAATTTATTAATGGGAGAATTAGGGTGAATATGGCTGAATGTGTATATAATTAAAATGGAATGCACGGCTTGTTGATTAATGGCCTGCGGCTAAAGGACAGAGAATGGGATGTGTTGCGGCTGTTGGAGACCAAAAATGAGAGATGTGTGCACGGCATTTTGTAGTGAACTAGGGTTATGGCTTTTTGTGAATTAATTATGGAGATATTGGTTGCACGGATTGAGGGGGGAGAAATAAGGGGAGTCACGGCTGAGAAGAAAAATATCCAAAATCTGGTGCGGCTTAGAATAATAATAATATATGGTGAATGGGAGTTTTTGCGGCTAGGTTGAAATTAGGGTGATAATTCAATGGGGTTTAAGTGAATGATTTTGGACACAAATGGCCCCCCTTGCACGGCAAGGGAAGGGAGAAGGGAAAAGTCACGGCTAAGGCTATGTAATTGGGCTAGGGCCATGATTTTGTGTCCTAAATTGCATACGAGGCCTATAAAGTGGCTAGAAAATATGGACGTTTAGAATTAGGAAAGGTTACCAAAACGGGAAACTTAGGGTCAACTTTCCTAAAATAGGAAGCCTTGTTTGAGTAGGATTCTTCGTTTTGGTAAGAATTCATCGTTGGCGTAGGAATTCGTCGTTTCTTCAAGTCTTCAACTCATTCATTCCTCTTTCGCTCCAAAAGACTCCAATTTGCATCTTCTTGCACACTTTGGCCTTATAATCTGAAAATACACAAAAGTGGCCTTAAACACTGAAATAGATAAGTAAACACAACATAAATGCACGAGAACAAGCTAATTAAGTCGCATGAATATGCTCCTATCAGTTTCCACCCAAATATCTCTTTAGTCATAATAAAGAGATATCTCATTATCACTTCATTCATAATGAAGAGATATTCTATGATGGATTAGATTCATAATCTAATACATTTACGCTTCCATTACGTTACTCTAATTCTTCCTCATTCTTGAGGAATCCATCCTTAGTATTTCTTAAATACCTAAGGATTCACTTGACAGTTGCCATGGTTCTGATCCTGGGCTTGCACTGATATCATCTTGTACCGTTCTAGGTACAACTTATATCAATGTTTTCATACAATATGAAATACATAAATCACCTTTCTGCGTATGCATAAAGGATTCTATTTACGCATTATTTCTTTGGGAGTCAAAGGGTACATTCCCTTTGAGAAGAACAACTTCCTAGTCTCACTAGAATTGTCATTCTAATTGAAGTTTATCATCATATGAGAAACTTCCTAGCATCTCATTGTCTATTTTAGGGATTGATATAATCCAATTATATCTTGAAATCTATCATTATAGATTTCCATCCCATGTATATAGACTATGTCTCCCATATACATTCTATCATTATAGAATGTTTAAAGTCATAACTTTAACGATGAAGAATTCCTTTCATTTTCAAAATTAATATATATCATGTATATATATTCAAATTTAGGAATATGATCAACTCCCACTAATCTTTTGTAAACCTAGTAAACAAAAGATTCATTTACATCTTGATGAGAAATCAAACAATTGATCTTTTCTCATAAGACGCTTATAGCTCCCACTAGCTTGCTAAGATCCATGATGGATGGATCTCTACAACTAACCTGTCTTGTGATTTATAGTTTTAGACATATATTATCAAGACTATCTTAATAATGGTTTCGGAAACCCTTATTATGTCCAAACCATTCAACTGAGACGGTTTATAAATCCTTCTGGACTACCTTGGAGCTTGTGGTATAGGAACTAGGTTGTCTTAGAAGTATATATCATATATATATATATATGGGTAATTGATAATGTCCAACGAACTAAATCTTATTCATGTTCATTCTTCTCCTAATGGAGAAATTCATTATCTTACGATGCTATTTTCCTTGATATTTTTCAAGGAAATTAATCTAAAGTGTTATTTTTTCCTTGGATCAAATCTAAGGAGGTAAATACTTTAGACGTCTTACTCATCTACTTACATTTCTTGAATTCTTTGAAACCTTTTGCAAAGTATTCGGACTTGTGTTTATTCAAAATAAACTATAGTCCAACCGAGAGTGATCTTCGGTGAATGTCATACAACATGAGTAGTATTATGTTGTGGACAAGTGCCACTAACATCTAAGTGAATCAACCTCAACAACTTTGTGATTCTTTCTTCTTTCCAAAAGAATAAAGATTCGAACATTTCGCCTCTATACAATTTTAACAAGAAGATATTGGATCCGGATCTAACGATCCAAAGCATCCATCTATGACCAACTCGTAACTTATGTTTTTAGAGGTATCACAACTCAGTTGGGATTAGTCACTACCTTGCAACCTTTTGGGTTTTAAGCATCATCGTATTCTAAACAGTTAAACTACCACATCATCTCTACTATAGAGACAATTAATTAGATTACCATAATCTAATCATTCATTAATAAAGAACAATGTTTTGTCAAACAAAACATTCATCCATCTCTACAACTGTGACGGAATTATGTTCCTTTAAAATTGGGACGTAAAGACAATCTTTGGTTTTTCCAATTTCTTTGGTAGTTCATATGAGGAAGTAAGTACAATCCGCTTTCGCAGAGATCTATATTTTATTCACTTTCCGAATGTGAAGTACTTTCTCTTCTCTCATTAATCTTCTACTTCTTATTAGCACACTTTTACAACAATTGTAAAACATAGTTACTAATACAGAATCATGCATTCAAGTAGAAGAACTAACTGTTATGAACTTTTCAAGAACATTTTACAACACCTTCGAAAGGTGTGTTCTTGACACTTGCAAGATATTTCTTGCAAATACCCCTTCCAATGTCCATCCTTTCATAAAGAAAGTTTGTTCCCTTGGAGTTATTTTTGCTTTCTTCATTTGACTTCCCTTTTAACTACAATAGTCATGGTCCCTAAACTCCCACTATCTCTCTTGAAACTTATTTCAAATGTGTTATACACATCAAACGATTTGGAGAGCGTGCGGTTATTGTTCACTATATAGTTTATAATAAACTTACTGAACCATTAGGATAGGGACACAAAGGTAAAGTCCTTGCCTAGTTTCCGTCTCGTTAAGTGGTTTAACACTTCAACACTCAATGATTCAAAATCATCATAAGTCCATATAAATGGACTATTTTTGTCAACCAACCATTATGTTCTAAACATAACAACAAACTCTCAAGAGTTGTTCAAGGCAACTCTCATTTCTTCATACAACAATTTGTAAGTGAAGAATCATGGCACATAAAGCGTCCATGCCCTTGTGCTTACTTCAAAAGTTCCTTGTTTATGTAACAAAGAAACAAGCACTAAAGTTTGTGTTGATTAAGGGTTGTTCAAAGCAACTCTTATTTCTTCATACAACAATTTGTATTTGAAGAATTATGACATTAAAAGTGTTGTTCTTCTCATGTTTAGACTTATCTAACATATTCTTCCAATGATACATTATCAATAGGAAGATTGTGAGGATGAGACTACTTAGTTACATCTACAAGCCATTAAAGACAATCTATGGGATTGTAGAACTAAGTCCAGAAATTAAAGCGTTCGGTTTTTCTTTGTCAAGTTTTGGATAGCGTTTGAAAATATATTGGTAAACAAATACATAACGAATATAAATTGATTGATTTTAAGCCATTTGATTCGGGTCTTTAAATCAAATAGCACCACCCACTATTTTCGGCAAATTCCATATCCCTCATCGGAATTCGAGAGTTTTGGAGGAAACTCTTAGTAGGGTATGGGAGGCTCACTATTACCAAGCCCACCTCACGATGATACGATCTCGGCTAGCATTAATAATAATGAGAGAGTACGCTTACTCATTTGCATCTCTTGCAAGTACCCATCTTATTTGGCCTCTAGAGAATGTTGCCTCACAATGATATGATATCGGCGCCATTGCACTTAGTTAAGTTATTCCCACCATGCTTAGTTTATGAAGGGGTTCAAGAATAGCCTCACAATGATATGATGTTGGCCATCCTCGTTGCCTACACTCACCTCATCATATGCGTATAGACTCCTCCTGAATGTAAGCATGCACTTTGTACTCCCCCATGATAGGGTGAAGCCGGTGTACAAGTCACAAACGATTGGAGCCTACCACGGTGGAAGGCCACGAAGAGATATTCAAAGCATCTCTCGCTTATCAACTTAATATTGATTTGGTTGAGGGTTTTTAGGTCTCATCACATATAAACATACATTTTAATCCAATTAAAACATTTTGGTCCTATTACAACTATTGGTCCATATGATTGATTTAGTAGTATATAATACTCCCACTATGCTTTTAAAACGGTTTTTAAAGCAAGACTATATGGTACTACTAACATAAGATTTGCATTCATTGATGGACTATATAGTTGCCTTAGGGCCTTAGGATGACTATGAACCTTTGATTCGATTCAACACGAGCCTAGTGTTGAATCTCGGTCTAGGGATGGTGATTGATTTTAGTTACGCGTTTAATCACATTAAGGCGTGTTGTCTTATTGGGCGTTGGACCCAACTACTCCAATTTCATGCATATCGAATAAAACAAGAAAGGAGTACTTCAAAGTAAATAAGAGCTTATGCTCTTTTACAACAATTGATCAAATCAAATTACTTTAAAGTAAAGAAGAGCTTATGCTCTTTTACAACAATTGATCATATCAAATTACAACCAAAATTTAATCTACACATTCCCATGGTTCAAACAAATTTGAAACGGCCTTTCACATAGCTCAATTATAGTAGGCTTAGGTTCATAATCACCCTTTCTTTAATTAATTAACTCTTTAAGTAATTAAACTTGAATGCAACATTTTCATTTGCTTTTTGTATCCATAGAATTGATTTAAATGGAGCTAAATGAAATGAAAATCCAATTCTCATTTAAAGAGACAAAACAATTTTTGTTCTCTACCTAATTTGGGCCAAAATGCTATGACCTCAACTTGTTTGGGCCATAGTGCAATTAACCTCAACTTTTGGGCTATTTTGCAAAAACTTAAACTTTTGGGGTCACTTTGTAAAAACACAAAAGTTCACTACTTCATGTAATTACAACTAGAACCTAAAAATTTCCACAAAAACTAAAACTTCATTAAAGGAGCAAAACAATTTGTCCTTTTAGTGATTTTGGACCTTTACGTAAAAACGTAAACTTTTGGGTCAAAATACAAATACACAAAAGTATCAAAACTTTATGTAATTGCATAAAAGCCCCACAAGGACCCTAATTGAGTAGGGTGGCCGGCCATTTGAAACAAAGTATAAAAAAAATTTCAAAGTTTTTGTAAGTGGGGTGTGTGAAATGGAATAAATCATTACACACCAACCCACTAAAATTTCTTTAATTTTTCAAAATAAATATCTAATATATTTAAACATAAGAAATATTTCAAAACAAAAACTTTATGAAATAAATCAAAACTTTGAATCAAAACACCAAACCTTTTGTTCTTGGCAAGAACATATCAAGAACAATGAAGAACATTCATGAAAACCCATAAGAGCTCCATGAACATTCTTCACCAAAAAACAAACCAAAACCAGTCAAACTTAAGGGAAATAACATACAACCATACTAGGGTACATAGGGGTTCCAAAAGTCACTTTAAAACACTTTTAACAAGTCAAACAAGAACCCAAAATTCCACCCTTTGGATTTGGCCGAATTTTCCCAAAAACATGGCACCAAATTTTAGCTCCAAAATTCATGCTCATATGAACTACATCTACAACATTTGAGATGGCAAATTTTCTAACAAAATTTACATTCAAAAAAGCAAGAATAAAGCTTGTAACAATTACAACATTCAAATCACAAACTATGAACTACAAAACCCAAAAGGATTCACCAACTACTAGACTTAGGCTCTTGATACCACTTGAAGGAAGATTTGTGAAAAACAAGTTCATTTAAGCAACATCAATAGCATGCAATTAACAATTAAAGGCGGAATCATGCTTGTATGCACTTAAAACAAAACATTTACCCATGAAATTCAAAGCCTAGTAGATAGGTGAACCAAGACTCAACTCAAAACAAAGTGAGTTGAGAAATCAATACCTTTGTAGATTCCTCTTTGCATAAGCAAAGGCTAATCACCCAAAGAGAGGGCCTTCATTCCTTGCATCTTAGATCCATGGATTTGGATGGATGAAAAAAGTTTCTCCAAAGTTCCCAAAATTGAGAACCTCTAATGATTCATCACCAAGGCTTAATGAAGAAGAAATGAGTGACCTTGGAGGAGTTTGATTGCTAGATGATCCCTCCAAGGTGGCCTAAATTTTAGAGAGAAAGGAGAGCTTGTGTTCTCATCCTTTCCCCAAAAATTACCATATCTAAATTTTAGGCTATAAAGTCCTTTATATAGTCCCTTCAAATAAGTGACCTAATGGACCAAAAGCCCTATTCTTCTAACATGGCAAGCCTATAGGGTTTATTGGGCTTTCAAGCCCTTTGTTTATTCAAGTTGTCAACTTGAGTTAATGGGCTTGACATTCAAATCCCATTGGGCCTTGCGGCCCAAAACTAACCGGAGGTCTTTAACGAACTTATTCGTTTGATTAATTAACATATTAATTAATCCTAGCCTTAGATAAATAATTAAACCATTTAATTATTCTTACTCATCTCCGTTGTTTCTTCAAACTCTACCTTACTCGGTGAACGATCCATTAGGTTCCTTTTAGCGAGGCAGTGGGCGATTAAAACTCTTTCTAATCGATTGTGAATTGAAACTTACTTTCAATTCTCCCGTTAGTGATTATACACGTTTAGGGCTTCCACAAACCATGGTTGACGCCTAGCAGCATGTCATGGTTACCCAAGCTAATCAGAAGAGGTGGAGAACCTATTCAGTTTTAGGATTACAAGTGCAATACGGTCTTTCTCTAGTACAATACTCTTGACCACATTGTTTGGTTTGATAGTTTATTCATGTCTACTATCCAATGTGAGTCTTGTGCTTATATGATTACCTTGAATGTGATTTGGAACGCATTCCTAAATCTCATTCATACTTTGGCCAAAGATTCTTAATCATATCATAGAGTATTCTCCCTCAAACAGTTTGAAGGTTAGAGATCCCTTGTTGCGCATTCACTTGCCTCCATGGCTAAGTGGCTTAACCCCAACGATGCCGTGGACACCCTGATAAAGTGACTTTGACATAATCAAAGATCAAGGACCTAACCACAAGACAGCTGTGATGCCTCAGGTCAAAGGACTACTTTGCATTATCCCAACCATGAGTTCTCATGTGACATGAATATGAGAACTCTTCGTTGATCGTGTTCAGTGAACTCATTCTCTATTGAGCACCTACGTACTTGTCTTGATGTCACACACACCGATGACTCGAGACTAGTCACTCTCCCTGAGAGAAGACATAGCACGTACTGATCTTAACGGACTGTCAATGCCCAATTGACAATCCTATGATCAGGAACGTTTAGGATGTGTCAACGAAAGAATGGTCTCATGAATCTAACTTCTTTAGATCGCATTCTTCCGATCACATATTCCTTGGACTTATCGTTTAAGCATATAACATTTATATGAGACGGCTCAAACAATTATGTTTGCCCTTAATATTAAAGTAGATTAGTTTAACATGTGAAATGTCCATAAAGTATCATCATATGATTGGTTTTAGGGCACATTTCCAACAGGCAGAGGTGGAAAATCTCAAGCAAGAGATCAAACAGCTTAAGCACGAGAATAGAAGTTTGCACGTGCTTGCAAATAATTATTCGACAGGCATGAAGAGGAAGCTTGATGAGATGCAAGAATCTCAAGGTCGAATTCAAAGTGATCGTCAAAGGCTTGCGGCTTTCTTCCAGAGGCACCTTTTTCCTGCGTCATCTAGCGTTCCACCAAGTATTGGGGACTCGAATGATCTATCTTCGGTGCCTCCAGCTCCTATGCCTCTCGCTCCTATGCCTCTCGCTCTGATGCCTCCCGCTCCTAGAGTTTTGCCACGTAGTGGGGCTTCACGTAAACAACCCTTGTGAAGGCTCCATCTTTCTCTTTCTTTGTTTTTTTTTTTTTTTTTTTTTTTTTTTTTTTTTTTTTTTCCGCACTTGTAATTTCTCGAAAATTAATGAACATGCTTTGTTTTATTTAGTGTATTGGGTTGCCTCCCAAGTAGCGCTTTCTTTTACGTCTTGCAGCCGGACGAGACCTTCTTTTCTCACTTAGGACCCACAGCATGCAATGGGATCTCCTCCACAACATGCTCAACAAAGTTCTCGTAGTAGGGTTTCAACCTATGGCCATTCACCTTGAATTCTTGTCAGTTTTCAAACTTTTGTATTTGGACTGCACCATGCACAAAAACATTAGTGATAACAAATGGACCAACCCACTTAGAACGTAACTTACCGGGGAATAATCGAAGACGAGAATTGAATAACAACACTTTCTGCCCCGATTGAGAAGGTTTTGCCTCTAATCATCTTGTCATGGACGGCCTTGGTCTTCTCCTTGTAAATCCGGGCATTCTCATACGCTTCATGCCTAATCTCTTCAAGCTCACTCAATTGTAGCTTCCTATGGTTTCCAGCCGCGTCCACATCCATATTGAAGGTCTTGACCGCCCAATGTGCCTTATGCTCAAGCTCTACGGGTAGATGGCACGGCTTGCCATAGACTAGCCGAAATGGGGACATACCAATGGGCGTTTTGTAAGCCGTTCGATAGGCCCACAGTGCATCCTCCAAGCGCAAGCTTCAATCTTTTCTATTCGGCCCAACGGTCTTTTCCAGGATTTGCTTAATTTCTCGATTTGAAACTTCGGCTTGGCCACTGGTTTGGGGGTGATAAGGTGTGGAAACCTTATGCATCACGTTGTACTTCTTGAGCAATGCCACAATGGTGCAGTTGCAAAAATGAGTCCCACCATCGCTTTGAAGGAAGATTTGTGAAAAACAAGTTCATTTGAGCAACATCAACAACATGCAATTAACAATTAAAAGGCGGAATCATGTTTATATGCACTCAAAAAAAAAACTTAACCCATGAACTTCAAAGCCTAGTAGATAGGTGAACCAAGACTCAACTCAAAACAAAGTGAGTTGAGAAATCAATACCTTTGTAGATTCCTCTTTCCATAAGCAAAGGCTAATCACCCAAAGAGAGGGCCTTCATTCCTTGCATCTTAGATCCATGGATTTGGATGGATGAAAAGGTTTCTCCAAGTTCCCAAAATTGAGAACCTCTAATGATTCATCACCAAGGCATAATGAAGAAGAAATGAGTGACCTTGGAGGAGTTTGATTGCTAGATGATTTCTCCAAGGTGGCCGAAATTTTAGAGAGAAATGAGAGCTTGTGTTCTCATCCTTTCCCCAAAAATTACCATATGTAAATTTTAGGCTATAAAGTCCTTTATATAGTCCCTTCAAATAAGTGACCTAATGGACCAAAACCCTATTCTTCTAACATGGCCGGCCTATAGGGTTTATTAGGCTTTCAAGCCCTTTGTTTATTCAAGTTGTCATACAACTTGAGTTAATGGGCTTGACATTCAAATCTCATTGGGCCTTGCGGCCCAAAACTAACCCGAGGTCTTTAACGAACTTATTCGTTTGATTAATTAACATATTAATTAATCCTAGCCTTAGATAAATAATTAAACCATTTAATTATTCTTACTCATCTCCGTTGTTTCTTCAAACTCTACCTTACTCGGTGAACGATCCATTAGGTTCCTTTTAGCGAGGCAGTGGGCGATTAAAAAAAAAAACTCTTTCTAATTGATTGTGAATTGAAACTTACTTTCAATTCTCCCGTTAGTGATTATACACGTTTAGGGCTTCCACAAACCATGGTTGACGCCTAGCAGCATGTCATGGTTACCCAAGCTAATCAGAAGAGGTGGAGAACCTATTCAGTTTTAGGATTACAAATGCAATACGGTCTTTCTCTAATACAATACTCTTGACCACATTGTTTGGTTTGATAGTTTATTCATGTCTACTATCCAATGTGAATCTTATACTTATATGATTACCTTGAATGTGATCTGGAACGCATTCCAACATCTCATTCATACTCTGGCCAGAGATTCTAAATCATATCATAGAGTATTCTCCCTCAAACAGTTTGAAGGTTAAAGATCCCTTGTTGCGCATTCACTTGCCTCCATGACTAAGTGGCTTAACCCCGACGATGTCGTGGACACCCTGATAGAGTGACTTTGACATAATCAAAGATCAAGTACCTAACCACAAGACAGCTGTGATGCCTCAGGTCAAAGGACTACTTTGCATTATCCCAACCATGAGTTCTCATGTGACATGAATATGAGAACTCTTCGTTGATCGTGTTCAGTGAACTCATTCTCTATTGAGCACCTACGTACTTGTCTTGATGTCATACACACCAATGACTCGAGACTAGTCACTCTCCCTGAGAGAAGACATAGCACGTACTGATCTTAACGGACTATCAATGCCCAATTGACAATCCTATGATCAGGAACGTTTAGGATGTGTCAACGAAAGAATGGTCTCATGAATCTAACTTCTTTAGATCGCATTCTTCCAATCACATATTCTTTGGACTTATCGTTTAAGCATATAACATTTATATGAGACGGCTCAAACAATAATGTTTGCCCTTAATATTAAACTAGATTAGTTTAACATGTGAAATGTCCATAAAGTATCATCATATGATTGGTTTTAGGGCACATTTCCAACAATCTCCCACTTGCACTAGAGCCAATCAGCTTAGTCATCAGTGTTGATACCTCTTCTGTAGTCATTTCATAAATGGCTGAGTAGTAGGCCTAGACAATGGATATCTATATGTTATCCATAGAAGCAACCTTGAGAATAACGACGTCACCATTATACATGATTCTCAATCATGTGGTTCAGTCTCTCATTTGAGTTCGGACCTTGATGAGACCTTGATTCCCTGGCTTGAGCTATCGCCCCATTAGTGTCATACACTTTCTGGTTGGAACCGCATGGAGAGTTCATAAATGAACTTTCCCATCCAAACAACAATGTTGTAAGCTTCTATATGGCAATATATTTTGCATACATGATGGAACACATTAAAGTCATTACTTTTAACGTTTCCACCCAAATATCTCTTTAGTCATAATAAAGAGATATCTCATTATCACTTCATTCATAATGAAGAGATATTCTATGATGGATTAGATTCATAATCTAATACATTTAAGCTTCCATTACGTTACTCTAATTCTTCCTCATTCTTGAGGAATCCATCCTTAGTATTTCTTTAAATACCTAAGGATTCACTTGACAGTTGCCATGGTTCTGATCCTGGGCTTGCACTAATATCATTTTGTACCGTTCTAGGTACAACTTATATCAATGTTTTCATACAATATGAAATACATAAATCACCTTTCTGCGTGTGCATAAAGGATTCTATTTACGCATTATTTCTTTGGGAGTCAAAGGGTACATTCCCTTTGAGAAGAACAACTTCCTAGTCTCACTAGTATTGTCATTCTAATTGAAGTTTATCATCATATGAGAAACTTCCTAGCATCTCTTGTCTATTTTAGGGATTGATATAATCCAATTATATCTTGAAATCTATCATTATAGATTTCCATCCCATGTATATAGACTATGTCTCCCATATACATTCTATCATTATAGAATGTTTAAAGTCATAACTTTAACGATGAAGAATTCCTTTCATTTTCAAAATCATGTATATATATATATTCAAATTTAGGAATATGATTTAACTCCCACTAATCTTTTGTAAACCTAGTAAACAAAAGATTCATTTACATCTTTATGAGAAATCAAACGATTTGATCCTTTTTCTCATAAGATGCTTATAGCTCCCACTAACTTGCTGAGATTCATGATGGATGGATCTCTACAACTTATATGTCTTGTGATTCTTAGTTTTAGACATATATTATCAAGACTATCTTGATAATGGTTTCGGTAACCCATATTATGTCCAAACATTAAATCACCATTTAGTTGTTTCTTGCAATCTTCGAATTAATTGAAACTAAGACTATGTCAAAGACGGTTTCTTCAAAGTCAACCATTTTCTTTGAGTGTAGTCACCTTAAGCTACCGATTAGCTATTAAGGTTTCATTATTTCGATTCAAATGGTACTTTACCATTTCCTTGAGTATATGTCATATATATACACTCAGTGTAGTCATAAGGATTTTCATTCTTATTTCTTTCGAATTAAGAGGTGTAACTCTATGACATAGTCATAAAGTTCAAACCATTCAACTGAGACGATTTATAAATCCTTCTCGACTACCTTGGAGCTTGTGGTGTAGGAACTAGGTTGTTATTTTTGTTGATCATATCAAACAAATATTGCTTATTAGCACACAACCCCAAATCTTAACATGTTTAAGATTTGTCTTTCTTTCCAACTACATCTTATGGAGTTATGAAAATTTTGGAAGATCTTCTAATTGACAATCATATTGTTTTTAGAAGTATATATATCCTATATATGGGTAATAGATAACATCCAACGAACTAAATTTTATTCAAGTTCGTTCTTCTCCTAATGGAGAAATTCATTATCTTATGATGCTATTTTCCTTGTATCTTTCAGGAAACTCTCTAAATGTTATCCTTTCCCTTGGATCAAACCAAGGAGGTAAATACTTTAGACGTCTATACTCATCTACTGACATTTCTTGAATTCTTTGAAACCTTTGCAAAGTATTCTAAAGTAAATATATCACAGAGTGATCTTCGGTAAGTCATACAAATGAGAGGTAATACTAACTATAGAGTATTTAGGCGTACTTACTTACTGTTCTCTACTTTACGTTCTTTAATTCTTTATTTTTGGGTTTCATTCTAAGGCTGGGAGCAGAAATGCAGCATACTAATGATTACTTAATCATGGAGCAAAGCCTGGCGATGACCGACATAAAACCAATGCCTAGCCCAATCAAACAAATCCTTTGAGCCATGGAAAACCTCTAGCCCAATCAAACATTCTATGCCATGCAAACCAACCTATTTTAGGCCCATTCTATGTACTTAAACCCTAGCCCTTTAAACTAGCCCTATTATGATTTATTCACTTCCATACTCTTCTTTATTCCACATGCATTCACACACATGCACATCATTCACTCACATTTCCTAGCCATGCATCACTTTAACCCACATTCACCCACATGCACACACATGCAATTACACACACCATCTTCCCCTTTACAAAACACTTGTGCCGTGCCTTTCCCTTAGCCTAGTTGTTTTATGCCATTTTCAGATTTCCACCATTTACACACACATGCACTCACATGCATTCACATGCATTTCAAGCACCAAACATTCTTCTTTGCCGTGCCTTTCCCTTCCACTTTCCAACCTTTCCAAATGCAATTTCATCAACACATGCATTCATTATTCATTCACCTTGCATTCCCTTTACATTTCAACCCAGCCATATAATCATTCACCCTATCCATCCTACATTCCACAAACAATGCCACATGCAAAACAACAATCATTCCAACACAAAACAGCCTACACATTGCCGTGCATTCCTTTCCAATTTCTGCATCTTTCCTCCTTGCAATTCCACATGCATTCACTTCATCATTACACCACCACTCATTCTTTAAATCCACATGCACATTCAATCATTCACTCAAGCACCCTTGTGCCATGTTTCCCCCTTTGTTCCCACCCATCACATGCATCATCATCAAACAAACAAGCCTAACCCGTGGCATTCACTCCCATTTCCAGCATAAACACATGTCTTTCCAGCTTTCCCTTTCATTTCCACCACTCATTATGTTGGAAATGTGCCCTAAAACCAATCATATGATGATACTTTATGGACATTTCACATGTTAAACTAATCTAGTTTAATATTAAGGGCAAACATTATTGTTTGAGTCGTCTCATATAAATGTTATATGCTTAAACGATAAGTCCAAGGAATATGTGATTGGAAGAATGCGATCTAAAGAAGTTAGATTCATGAGACCATTCTTTCGTTGACACATCCTAAACGTTCCTGATCATAGGATTGTCAATTGGGCATTGACAGTCCGTTAAGATCAGTACGTACTATGTCTTCTCTCAGGGAGAGTGACTAGTCTCGAGTCATTGGTGTGTGTGACATCAAGACAAGTACGTAGGTGCTCAATAGAGAATGAGTTCACTGAACACGATCAACGAAGAGTTCTCATATTCATGTCACATGAGAACTCATGGTTGGGATAATGCAAATTAGTCTTTTGACCTGAGGCATCACAGTTGTCTTGTGGTTAGGTCCTTAATCTTTGATTATGTCAAAGTCACTCCATCAGGAGGGTGTCCATGACAGTCGTTGGGGTTAAGCCACTTAGCCATGGAGGCAAGTGAATGCGCAACAAGGGATCTCTAACCTTCAAACTGTTTGAGGAGACTCTATGATATGATTAAGAATCTTTGGCCAAAGTATGAATGAGATTTAGGAATGTGTTCCAATCACATTCAAGGTAATCATATAAGCACAAGACTCACATTGGATAGTAGACATGAAAAACTATCAACCAAACAATGTGGTCAAGAGTATTGTATTAGAAAAGACCGCCGTATTGCATTTGTAATCCTAAAACTGAATAGGTTCTCCACCTCTTCTGATTAGCTTGGGTAACCATGACATGCTGCTAGGCGTCAACCATGGTTTGTGGAAGCCCTAAAAGTGTATTATCACTAACGGGAGAATTGAAAGTAAGTTTCAATTCACAATCGATTAGAAAGAGTTTTAATCGCCCATGCCTCGCTAAAAGGAACCTAATGGATCGTTCACCGAGTAGGTAGAGTTGAAGAAACAACGGAGATGAGTAAGAATAATTAAATGGTTTAATTATTATCTAAGGCTAGGATTAATTAAATGTTAATTAATCAAACGAATAAGTTCGTTAAAGACCTCGGGTTAGTTTTGGGCCGCAAGGCCCAATGGGATTTGAATGTCAAGCCCATTAACTCAAGTTGTATGACAACTTGAATAAACAAAGGGCTTGAAAGCCCAATAAACCCTATAGGCTTGCCATGTTAGAAGAATAGGGCTTTTGGTCCATTAGGTCACTTATTTGAAGGGACTATATAAAGGACTTTATAGCCTAAAATTTACATATGGTAATTTTTGGGGAAAGGATGAGAACACAAGCTCTCCTTTCTCTCTAAAATTTAGGCCACCTTGGAGGGATCATCTAGCAATCAAACTCCTCCAAGGTCACTCATTTCTTCTTCATTATGCCTTGGTGATGAATCATTAGAGGTTCTCAATTTTGGGAACTTGGAGAAACCTTTTCATCCATCCAAATCCATGGATCTAAGATGCAAGGAATGAAGGCCCTCTCTTTGGGTGATTAGCCTTTGCTTATGCAAAGAGGAATCTACAAAGGTATTGATTTCTCAACTCACTTTGTTTTGAGTTGAGTCTTGGTTCACCTATCTACTAGGCTTTGAATTTCATGGGTAAATGTTTTGTTTTAAGTGCATACAAGCATGATTCCGCCTTTAATTGTTAATTGCATGCTATTGATGTTGCTTAAATGAACATGGTTTTAACAAATTTTCCTTCAAGTGGTATCAAGAGCCTAAGTCTAGTAGTTGGTGAATCCTTTTGGGTTTTGTAGTTCATAGTTTGTGATTTGAATGTTGTAATTGTTAGAAGCTTTATTCTTGCTTCTTTGAATGTAAATTTTGTTAGAAAATTTGCCATCTCAAATGTTGTAGATGTAGTTCATATGAGCATGAATTTTGGAGCTAAAATTTGGTGCCATGTTTTTGGGGAAATTCGGCCAAATCCAAAGGGTGGAATTTTGGGTTCTTGTTTGACTTGTTAAAAGTGTTTTAAAGTGACTTTTGGAACCCCTATGTACCCTAGTATGGTTGTATGTTATTTCCCTTAAGTTTGAGTGGTTTTGGTATGCTTTTGGGTGAAGAATGTTCATGGAGCTCTTATGGGTTTTCATGAATGTTCTTCATTGTTCTTGATATGTTCTTGCCAAGAACAAAAGGTTTGGTGTTTTGATTCAAAGTTTTGATTTATTTCATAAAGTTTTTGTTTTGAAATATTTCTAATGTTTAAATATATTAGATATTTGTTTTGAAAAATTAAAGAAATTTTAGTGGGTAGGTATGTAATGATTTATTCCATTACACACACCCCACTTACAAAAAACTTTGAAATTGTTTTTATTACTTTGCTTCAAAATCAGCCACCCTACTCAATTAGGGTCCTTGTGGGGCTTTTGTGCAATTATATAAAGTTTTGATACTTTTGTGTATTTGCATTTTGACCCAAAAGTTTACGTTTTTACGTAAAGGTCCAAAATCACTAAAAGGACAAATTGTTTTGCTCCTTTAATGAAGTTTTATTTTTTGTGGAAATTTTTGGGTTCTAGTTGTAATTACATGAAGTAGTGGACTTTTGTGTTTTTACAAAGTGACCCCAAAAGTTTAAGTTTTTGCAAAATAGCCCAAAAGTTGAGGTTAATTGCACTATGGCCCAAACAAGTTGAGGTCATAGCATTTTGGCCCAAATTAGGTAGAGAACAAAATTGTTTTGTCTCTTTAAATGAGAATTGGATTTTCATTTCATTTAGCTCCATTTAAATCAATTCTATGGATACAAAAACCAAATGAAAATGTTGCATTCAAGTTTAATTAGTTAAAGCGTTAATTAATTAAAGAAAGTGTGATTATGAACCTTAGCCTACGATAATTGAGCTATGTGAAAGGCCGTTTCAAATTTGTTTGAACCATGGGAATGTGTAGATTAAATTTTGGTTGTAATTTGATATGATCAATTGTTGTAAAAGAGCATAAGCTCTTCTTTACTTTAAAGTAATTTGATTTGATCAATTGTTGTAAAAGAGCATAAGCTCTTATTTACTTTGAAGTACTCATTTCTTGTTTTATTCGATATGCATGAAATTGGAGTAGTTGGGTCCAACGCCCAATAAGACAACACGCCTTAATGTGATTAAACGCGTAACTAAAATCAATCTCCATCCCTAGACCGAGATTCAACACTAGGCTCGTGTTTGAATCGAATCAAAGGTTCATAGTCATCCTAAGGCCCTAAGGCAACTATATAGTCCATCAATGAATGCAAACCTCATGTTAGTAGTATCATATACTCTTGCTTTAAAAACCGTTTTAAAAGCTTAGTGGGAGTATTATATACAACTAAATCAATCAAATGGACCAATAGTTGTAATAGGACCAAAATGTTTTAATTGGATTAAAATGTATGTTTATATGTGATGAGACCTAAAAACCATCGACCAAATCAATATTAAGTTGATAAGCGAGAGATGCTTTGAATATCTCTTCATGGCCTTCCACCGTGGTAGGCTCCAATCGTTTGTGACTTGTACACCGGCTTCACCCTAGTCATGGGGGAGTACAAAGTGCATGCTTACACTCAGAAGGAGTCTATACGCATATGATGAGGTGAGTGTAGGCAACGAGGATGGCCAATATCATATCATTGTGAGGCTATTCTTGAACCCCTTCATGAACTAAGCATGGTGGGAATAACTTAACTAAGTGCAATGGCGCCGATATCATAATATTGTGAGGCAACATTCTCTAGAGGCCAAATAAGATGGGTACTTGCAAGAGATGCAAATGAGTAAGCGTACTCTCTCATTATTATTAATGCTAGCCGATATCGTATCATCGTGAGGTGGGCTTGGTAATAGTGAGCCTCCCATACCCTACTAAGAGTTTCCTCCAAAACTCTCGAATTCCGATGAGGGATATGGAATTTGCCAAAAATAGTGGGTGGTGCTATTTGATTTAAAGACCCGAATCAAATGGCTTAAAATCAATCAATTTATATTCGTTATGTATTTGTTTACCAATATATTTGCAAACGCTATCCAAAACTTGACAAAGAAAAGCCGAATGCTTTAATTTCCGGACTTAGTTCTACAATCCCATAGATTGTCTTTAATGGCTTGTAGATGTAACTAAGTAGTCTCATCCTCACAATCTTCCTATTGATAATGTATCATTGGAAGAATATGTTAGATAAGTCTAACATGAGAGGGACAACACTTTTAAATGTCATAATTCTTCAAATACAAATTGTTGTATGAAGAAATAAGAGTTGCTTTGAACAACCCTTAATCAACACAAACTTTAGTGCTTGTCTCTTTGTTACACGAACAAGGAACTTGAGAAGTAAGCACAAGGGCATGGACACTTTATGTGCCATGATTCTTCACTTACAAATTGTTGTATAAAGAAATGAGAGTTGCCTTGAACAACTCTTGAAAGTTTGTTATTATGTTTAGAACATAATGGTTGGTTGACAAAAATAGTCCATTTATATGGACTTATGATGATTTTGAATCATTGAGTGTTGAAGTGTTAAAACACTTAACGAGACGGAAACTAGGCAAGGACTTCACCTTTGTGTCCCTATCCTAATGGTTCACTAAGTTTATTGTAAACTATATAGTGAACAATAACCGCACGCTCTCCAAATCGTTTGATGTGTATAACACATTTGAAATAAGTTTTAAGAGAGATAGTGGGAGTTTAGGGACCATGACTATTGTAGTCAAAAGGGAAGTCAAATGAAGAAGGCAAAGTAACTCCAAGGGAACAAACTTTCTTTATGAGAGGATGGACATTGGAAGGGGTATTTGCAAGAAATGTCTTGCAAGTGTCAAGAACACACCTTTCGAAGGTGTTGTAAAATGTTCTTGAATAATTCAAAACAGTTGGTTCTTCTACTTGAATACATGATTCTGTATTAGCAACTATGTTTTACAATCGTTGTAAAAGTGTGGCTAATAAGAAGTAGAAGATTAATGAGAGAAGAGAAAGTACTTCACATTCCAAACGTGAATCGAATATAGATTTCTGCAAAAGCGGATTGTACTTACTTCCTCATATGAACTACCAAAGAAATTGGAAAATACTAAAGATTGTCTTTACATTCCAATTTTAAGGAACTTAAATCCGTCACTATAGTAGAGATGGATGAATGTTTTGTTTGACAAAACATTGTTCTTTATTAATCAATAATTAGATTATTGTAATTTAATTGGTTGTCTCTATAGTAGAGATGATGTGGTAGTGTTAACTGTTTAAGAATATAACGATGCTTAAAACCCAAAAGGTTGCAAGGGAGTGACTAATCCCAACTGAGTTGTGACACCTCTAAAAACATAAGTTACGAGTTGGTCATAGATGGATGCTTTGGATCGTTAGATCCGGATCCAATACCTTCTTGTTAAAATTGTATAGAGGCGAAATGTTCGAATCTTTATTCTTTTGGAAAGAAGAAAGAATCACAAAGTTGTTGAGGTTAATTCACTTAGATGTTAGTGGCACTTATCCACAATATAATACTACTCATGTTGTATGACATTCACCGAAGATCACTCTCGGTTGGACTATAGTTTATTTTGAATAAACACAAGTCCGAATACTTTGCAAAAGGTTTCAAAGAATTCAAGAAATGTAAGTAGATGAGTAAGACGTCTAAAGTATTTACCTCCTTAGATTTGATCCAAGGTAAAAGTAACACTTTAGATTAATTTCCTTGAAAAATATCAAGGAAAGTAGCATCGTAAGATAATGAATTTCTCCATTAGGAGAAGAATGAACATGAATAAGATTTAGTTCGTTGGACATTATCAATTACCCATATATATATGATATATACTTCTAAGACAACCTAGTTCCTATACCACAAGCTCCAAGGTTTATAAACCGTCTCAGTTGAATGGTTTGGACATAATATGGGTTTCCGAAACCATTATTAAGATAGTCTTGATAATATATGTCTAAAACAATAAATCACAAGACAGGTTAGTTGTAGAGATCCATCCATCATGGATCTTAGCAAGCTAGTGGGAGCTATAAGCGTCTTATGAGAAAAGATCAATTATTTGATTTCTCATAAAGATGTAAATGAATCTTTTGTTTACTAGGTTTACAAAAGATTAGTGGGAGTTGATCATATTCCTAAATTTGAAAATATATACATGATATATATTAATTTTGAAAATGAAAGGAATTCTTCATCGTTAAAGTTATGACTTTAAACATTCTATAATGATAGAATGTATATGGGAGACATAGTCTATATACATGGGATGGAAATCTATAATGATAGATTTCAAGATATAATTGGATTATATCAATCCCTAAAATAGACAATGAGATGCTAGGAAGTTTCTCATATGATGATAAACTTCAATTAGAATGACAATTCTAGCGACACTAGGAAGTTGTTCTTCTCAAAGGGAATGTACCCTTTGACTCCCAAAGAAATAATGCGTAAATAGAATCCTTTATGCATACGCAGAAAGGTGATTTATGTATTTCATATTGTATGAAAACATTGATATAAGTTGTACCTAGAACGGTACAAGATGATATCAGTGCAAGCCCAGGATCAGAACCATGGCAACTGTCAAGTGAATCCTTAGGTATTTAAGAAATACTAAGGATGGATTCCTCAAGAATGAGGAAGAATTAGAGTAACGTAATGGAAGCGTAAATGTATTAGATTGTGAATCTAATCCATCATAGAATATCTCTTCACTATGAATGAAGTGATAATGAGATATCTCTTTATTATGACTAAAGAGATATTTGGGTGGAAACGTTAAAAGTAATGACTTTAATGTGTTCCATCATGTATGCAAAATATATTGCCATATAGAAGCTTACAACATTGTTGTTTGGATGGGAAAGTTCATTCATGAACTCTCCATTCGGTTCCAACCAGAAAGTGTATGACACTAATGGGGCGATAGCTTAAGCCAGGGAATCAAGGTCTCATCAAGGTCTGAACTCAAATGAGAGACTGAACCACATGATTGAGAATCATGTATAATGGTGACGTCGTTATTCTCAAGGTTGCTTCTATGGATAACATATAGATATCCATTGTCTAGGCCTACTACTCAGCCATTTATGAAATGACTACAGAAGAGGTATCATCACTGATGACTAAGCTGATTGGCTCTAGTGCAAGTGGGAGATTGTTGGAAATGTGCCCTAAAACCAATCATATGATGATACTTTATGGACATTTCACATGTTAAACTAATCTAGTTTAATATTAAGGGCAAACATTATTGTTTAAGCCGTCTCATATAAATGTTATATGCTTAAACGATAAGTCCAAGGAATATGTGATTGGAATAATGCGATCTAAAGAAGTTAGATTCATGAGACCATTCTTTCGTTGACACATCCTAAACGTTCCTGATCATAGGATTGTCAATTGGGCATTGACAGTCCGTTAAGATCAGTACGTACTATGTCTTCTCTCAGGGAGAGTGACTAGTCTCGAGTCATTGGTGTGTGTGACATCAAGACAAGTACGTAGGTGCTCAATAGAGAATGAGTTCACTGAACACGATCAACGAAGAGTTCTCATATTCATGTCACATGAGAACTCATGGTTGGGATAATGCAAATTAGTCTTTTGACCTGAGGCATCACAGTTGTCTTGTGGTTAGGTCCTTAATCTTTGATTATGTCAAAGTCACTCCATCAGGAGGGTGTCCATGGCATCGTTGGGGTTAAGCCACTTAGCCATGGAGGCAAGTGAATGCGCAACAAGGGATCTCTAACCTTCAAACTGTTTGAGGGAGAATACTCTATGATATGATTAAGAATCTTTGGCCAAAGTATGAATGAGATTTAGGAATGTGTTCCAAATCATATTCAAGGTAATCATATAAGCACAAGACTCACATTGGATAGTAGACATGAATAAACTATCAAACCAAACAATGTGGTCAAGAGTATTGTATTAGAGAAAGACCGTATTGCATTTGTAATCCTAAAACTGAATAGGTTCTCCACCTCTTCTGATTAGCTTGGGTAACCATGACATGCTGCTAGGCGTCAACCATGGTTTGTGGAAGCCCTAAAAGTGTATTATCACTAACGGGAGAATTGAAAGTAAGTTTCAATTCATAATCGATTAGAAAGAGTTTTAATCGCCCACTACCTCGCTAAAAGGAACCTAATGGATCGTTCACCGAGTAAGGTAGAGTTTGAAGAAACAACGGAGATGAGTAAGAATAATTAAATGGTTTAATTATTTATCTAAGGCTAGGATTAATTAATATGTTAATTAATCAAACGAATAAGTTCGTTAAAGACCTCGGGTTAGTTTTGGCCGCAAGGCCCAATGGGATTTGAATGTCAAGCCCATTAACTCAAGTTGTATGACAACTTGAATAAACAAAGGGCTTGAAAGCCCAATAAACCCTATAGGCTTGCCATGTTAGAAGAATAGGGCTTTTGGTCCATTAGGTCACTTATTTGAAGGGACTATATAAAGGACTTTATAGCCTAAAATTTACATATGGTAATTTTTGGGGAAAGGATGAGAACACAAGCTCTCCTTTCTCTCTAAAATTTAGGCCACCTTGGAGGGATCATCTAGCAATCAAACTCCTCCAAGGTCACTCATTTCTTCTTCATTATGCCTTGGTGATGAATCATTAGAGGTTCTCAATTTTGGGAACTTGGAGAAACCTTTTCATCCATCCAAATCCATGGATCTAAGATGCAAGGAATGAAGGCCCTCTCTTTGGGTGATTAGCCTTTGCTTATGCAAAGAGGAATCTACAAAGGTATTGATTTCTCAACTCACTTTGTTTTGAGTTGAGTCTTGGTTCACCTATCTACTAGGCTTTGAATTTCATGGGTAAATGTTTTTGTTTTAAGTGCATACAAGCATGATTCCGCCTTTAATTGTTAATTGCATGCTATTGATGTTGCTTAAATGAACATGGTTTTAACAAATTTTCCTTCACATTATTCATCATTGCAGCCACCTACATGCATTATTCAATAACCTTTCATCATGTAGACAGAAAATAACACAAATTCCACTCCTTGCCGTGGGCATTCTTTGCATTTCCAGCACATACACACACCTTCACATGCAATTCCAGCTTGCATATGCTTTCCTAGTTGTTTGTTCATCATTAATTAGCCACTTGCATGCTTAAACAAACAGCCATTTACACCTTCATTCTCCTATAAAAGCCCTTGCATTCCCATCATTCAATTCATTCCTCATTTCATACATAACACACCACAAACACACCATTTCCCAATCCTTGCCGTGAGTTCTCCCCTTCCATTTCACCACTCCCCATCCTTCCAAAACACTACACAACCATTCCCCAATCCATTCCACATACAAACACATCCCAAAACCCGTGCTTAGACCTTGTGCCGCAACAAAGAGGAGGAGAAGAGTGCTTAAACGTTCATACAATTCAAGTTTGAGTTGTTGGAATTTTTAGGTGCTTTCCTTTCCTCGATTTCAATGTTTAAATTCAATTCTCTTTGTCTTGTACGTATGAGGAACTAAACCCCCCTTAGCTAGGGGGGATTCGAAATATATGTTTATGCTTGCAATATGATTTGATTACTTCTAATTACGTTTCATAAGTTGTGAATCCAATTTGTTTAACTGTTTGATTGATAACCTATTTATGTATGTTTATTGAAAATGAACGCTTAATTTTCATGCATGAATATGACGCTAGAATATAAGTGAGTTTCACGTAATAGTTATGAACTTATATTCACAAGTAGTGGAGGTTGCTTATAAACAATCGCGTTAAACAAATTCTTGGCATAAGTTTCATGCAATCATAGTAACGAATGCCTCGTCAACACTTATAGTTTTCATGTTGCTTAATGATTCTTGCTTGTATCTCTATTATGCAATTCATGTAGGGAACTTGTGAGGAATGCTTTGGGTTGTCGTATGCAATCATCCAATTCATTAACTTAAGGAAAACTTGACGGTTAATTTAAGCGGACCTAATTAACCTGGGGCGTTGAGAATTCATAATTTATTGAAAAGCAATTAGAAATCGTTTTGTATGCAAGTATAACATGTGTGGAGATGAACCCCTTAGCTAGCTTCCCATCCATTCATTTCCGTCAAATCCGTATTTACAATTTGTTTTCTTTGCACTTTATCCATTTTAGTTTAATCTCGTCCAAACCTAAATCCCCCCCCCCCATATTTTGTTTAAGTCTTAGTCTTTCTTACTTTTAGTTTTGCATTCTTCGCATTAATTAGTGTTTTAAACTTGTTTTTACGTTTTTGAAGTCAAATCCAAGAGATTAACAATCCCTCCTAATCCCCGGTCCAGAACGATCCCTACTTATACTTATACTACAATTGACAAAAAGAGGGTTTAATTTGTGTGCGTATAATTCTCACATCACTAACATCTAAGTGAATTAACCTCAACAACTTTGTGATTATTTCTTCTTTCCAAAAGAATAAAGATTCGACCATTTCGCTTCTATACAATTTTAACAAGAAGGTATTGGATCCGGATCTAACGATCCAAAGCATCCATCTATGACCAACTCGTAACTTATGTTTTAGAGGTATCACAACTCAGTTGGGATTAGTCACTACCTTGCAACCTTTTGGGTTTTAAGCATCATCGTATTCTAAACAGTTAAACTACCACATCATCTCTACTATAGAGACAACCAATTAAATTACAATAATCTAATTATTGATTAATAAAGAACAATGTTTTGTCAAACAAAACATTTATCCATCTCTACTATAGTGACGGATTTAAGTTCCTTAAAATTGGAATGTAAAGACAATCTTTAGTATTTTCCAATTTCTTTGGTAGTTCATATGAGGAAGTAAGTACAATCCGCTTTCGCAGAGATCTATGTTTTATTCACTTTCCGAATGTGAAGTACTTTCTCTTCTCTCATTAATCTTCTACTTTTTATTAGCACACTTTTACAACAATTGTAAAACATAGTTACTAATTCGGAATCAAGCATTCAAGTAGAAGAACCAACTGTTTTGAACTATTTCAAGAACATATTACAACACCTTAGAAAGGTGTGTTCTTGACACTTGCAAGACATTTCTTGCAAATACCCCTTCCAATGTCCATCCTTTCATAAAGAAATTTTGCC
Source organism: Pyrus x bretschneideri (assembly GCF_019419815.1). Lineage (NCBI taxonomy): Eukaryota > Viridiplantae > Streptophyta > Magnoliopsida > Rosales > Rosaceae > Pyrus > Pyrus x bretschneideri. Next base: position 1,684,268 of record NW_025999805.1, on the reverse strand, counting down.
TTCTTCATTTGACTTCTCCTTTGACTACAATAGTCATGGTCCCTAAACTCCCACTATCTCTCTTGAAACTTATTTCAATTGTGTTATACACATCAAACAATTTGGAGAGTGTGTGGTTATTGTTCACTATATAGTTTACAATAAACTTAGTGAACCATTAGGATAGGGACACAAAGGTGAAGTCCTTGCCTAATTTCCGTCTCGTTAAGTGGTTTAACACTTCAACACTCAATGATTCAAAATCATCATAAGTCCATACAAATGGACTATTTTTGTCAACCAACCATTATGTTCTAAACATAATAACAAACTTTCAAGAGTTGTTCAAGGCAACTCTCATTTCTTCATACAACAATTTGTAAGTGAAGAATCATGGCACATAAAGTGTCCATGCCCTTGTGCTTACTTCTCAAGTTCCTTGTTCGTGTAACAAAGAGACAAGCACTAAAGTTTGTGTTGATTAAGGGTTGTTCAAAGCAACTCTTATTTCTTCATACAACAATTTGTATTTGAAGAATTATGACATTAAAAGTGTTGTCCTTCTCATGTTAGACTTATCTAACATATTCTTCCAATGATACATTATCATATAGGAAGATTGTGAGGATGAGACTACTTAGTTACATCTACAAGCCATTAAAGACAATCTATGGGATTGTAGAACTAAGTCCGGAAATTAAAGCATTCGGCTTTTCTTTGTCAAGTTTTGGATAGCGTTTGCAAATATATTGGTAAACAAATACATAACGAATATAAATTGATTGATTTTAAGCTATTTGATTCGGGTCTTTAAATCAAATAGCACCACCCACTATTTTTGGCAAATTCCATATCCCTCATCGGAATTCGAGAGTTTTGTTGAACTCTTAGCAGGGTATGGGAGACTCACCATTACCAAGCCCACCTCAGAATTATATCATTTTGGTTAGCAAAAATAATGATGAGAGAATAACACATTAGTCATTTACAACTCTTGTAATTACCCATCTAGTTTGGCCTCTAGAGAATGAATGCCTCAGAATTATATCATGTTGGCACCATTGCACTTAGTTAAGTTATTCCCACCATGCTTAGTTTTTGTAGAGGTTCAAGCACAACCTCAGAATTATATCATGTTGGTCATACTCGTTGTCTACACTCACCTCATCATATGTTTATGGACTCCTCCTGGATGTAAGCACATACTTTGTACTTCCCCATTATAGGGTGAAGCCGGTGCATGAGTCACAAACGATTGGAGCCCACCATGGTGGAAGGCCTACGAAGAGATATTCAAAGCATCTCTCGCTTATCAACTTAATAATGGTTTGTTGAGGGTTTTAGGTCTCATCACATATAAACATACATTTTAATCCAATTAAAACATTTTGGTCCTATTACAACTATTGGTCCATATGATTGATTTAGTAGTATATAATACTCCCACTATGCTTTTAAAACGGTTTTTAAAGCAAGACTATATGGTACTACTAACATAAGATTTGCATTCATTGATGGACTATATAGTTGCCTTAGGGCCTTAGGATGACTATGAACCTTTGATTCGATTCAACACGAGCCTAGTGTTGAATCTCGGTCTAGGGATGGTGATTGATTTTAGTTACGCGTTTAATCACATTAAGGCGTGTTGTCTTATTGGGCGTTGGACCCAACTACTCCAATTTCATGCATATCGAATAAAACAAGAAAGGAGTACTTCAAAGTAAATAAGAGCTTATGCTCTTTTACAACAATTGATCAAATCAAATTACAACCAAAATTTAATCTACACATTCCTATGGTTCAAACAAATTTGAAACGGCCTTTCACATAGCTCAATTATAGTAGGCTTAGGTTCATAATCACCCTTTCTTTAATTAATTAACGCTTTAACTAATTAAACTTGAATGCAACATTTTCATTTGGTTTTTGTATCCATAGAATTGATTTAAATGGAGCTAAATGAAATGAAAATCCAATTCTCATTTAATGAGACAAAACAATTTTGTTCTCTACCTAATTTGGGCCAAAATGCTATGACCTCAACTTGTTTGGGCCATAGTGCAATTAACCTCAACTTTTGGGCTATTTTGCAAAAACTTAAACTTTTGGGGTCACTTTGTAAAAACACAAAAGTCCACTACTTCATGTAATTACAACTAGAACCCAAAAATTTCCACAAAAGCTAAAACTTCATTAAAGGAGCAAAACAATTTGTCCTTTTAGTGATTTTGGACCTTTACGTAAAAACGTAAACTTTTGGGTCAAAGTACAAATACACAAAAGTATCAAAACTTTATGTAATTGCATAAAAGCCCCACAAGGACCCTAATTGAGTAGGGTGGCCGGCCATTGAAGCAAAGTATTAAAAAAAATTTCAAAGTTTTTGTAAGTGGGGTGTGTGAAATGGAATAAATCATTACACACCTACCCACTAAAATTTCTTTAATTTTTCAAAATAAATATCTAATATATTTAAACATAAGAAATATTTCAAAACAAAAACTTTATGAAATAAATCAAAACTTTGAATCAAAACACCAAACCTTTTGTTCTTGGCAAGAACATATCAAGAACAATGAAGAACATCCATGAAAACCCATAAGAGCTCCATGAACATTCTTCACCCAAAAACAAACCAAAACCAGTCAAACTTAAGGGAAATAACATACAACCATACTAGGGTACATAGGGGTTCCAAAAGTCACTTTAAAACACTTTTAACAAGTCAAACAAGAACCCAAAAATCCACCCTTTGGATTTGGCCGAATTTCCCCAAAAACATGGCACCAAATTTTAGCTCCAAAATTCATGCTCATATGAACTACATCCACAACATTTGAGATGGCAAATTTTCTAACAAAATTTACATTCAAAAAAGCAAGAATAAAGCTTGTAACAATTACAACATTCAAATCACAAACTATGAACTACAAAACCCAAAAGGATTCACCAACTACTAGACTTAGGCTCTTGATACCACTTGAAGGAAGATTTGTGAAAAACAAGTTCATTTGAGCAACATCAACAACATGAAATTAACAATTAAAAGGCGGAATCATGTTTATATGCACTCAAAAACAAAACTTAACCCATGAACTTCAAAGCCTATTAGATAGGTGAACCAAGACTCAACTCAAAACAAAGTGAGTTGAGAAATCAATACCTTTGTAGATTCCTCTTTGCATAAGCAAAGGCTAATCACCCAAAGAGAGGGCCTTCATTCCTTGCATCTTAGATCCATGGATTTGGATGGATGAAAAGGTTTCTCCAAGTTCCCAAAATTGAGAACCTCTAATGATTCATCACCAAGGCATAATGAAGAAGAAATGAGTGACCTTGGAGGAGTTTGATTGCTAGATGATTTCTCCAAGGTGGCCGAAATTTTAGAGAGAAAGGAGAGCTTGTGTTCTCATCCTTTCCCCAAAAATTACCATATGTAAATTTTAGGCTATAAAGTCCTTTATATAGTCCCTTCAAATAAGTGACCTAATGGACCAAAAGCCCTATTCTTCTAACATGGCCGGCCTATAGGGTTTATTGGGCTTTCAAGCCCTTTGTTTATTCAAGTTGTCATACAACTTGAGTTAATGGGCTTGACATTCAAATCCCATTGGGCCTTGCAGCCCAAAACTAACCCGAGGTCTTTAACGAACTTATTCGTTTGATTAATTAACATATTAATTAATCCTAGCCTTAGATAAATAATTAAACCATTTAATTATTCTTACTCATCTCCGTTGTTTCTTCAAACTCTACCTTACTCGGTGAACGATCCATTAGGTTCCTTTTAGCGAGGCAGTGGGCGATTAAAAAAAAAAACTCTTTCTAATCGATTGTGAATTGAAACTTACTTTCAATTCTCCCGTTAGTGATTATACACGTTTAGGGCTTCCACAAACCATGGTTGACGCCTAGCAGCATGTCATGGTTACCCAAGCTAATCAGAAGAGGTGGAGAACCTATTCAGTTTTAGGATTACAAGTGCAATACGGTCTTTCTCTAGTACAATACTCTTGACCACATTGTTTGGTTTAATAGTTTATTCATGTCTACTATCCAATGTGAATCTTGTACTTATATGATTACCTTGAATGTGATCTGGAACGCATTCCAACATCTCATTCATACTCTGGCCAGAGATTCTAAATCATATCATAGAGTATTCTCCCTCAAACAGTTTGAAGGTTAGAGATCTCTTGTTGCGCATTCACTTGCCTCCATGGCTAAGTGGCTTAACCCCGACGATGCCGTGGACACCCTGATAGAGTGACTTTGACATAATCAAAGATCAAGTACCTAACCACAAGACAGCTGTGATGCCTCAGGTCAAAGGACTACTTTGCATTATCCCAACCATGAGTTCTCATGTGACATGAATATGAGAACTCTTCGTTGATCGTGTTCAGTGAACTCATTCTCTATTGAGCACCTACGTACTTGTCTTGATGTCACACACACCGATGACTCGAGACTAGTCACTCTCCCTGAGAGAAGACATAGCACGTACTGATCTTAACGGACTGTCAATGCCCAATTGACAATCCTATGATCAGGAACGTTTAGGATGTGTCAACGAAAGAATGGTCTCATGAATCTAACTTCTTTAGATCGCATTCTTCCAATCACATATTCCTTGTACTTATCGTTTAAGCATATAACATTTATATGAGACGGCTCAAACAATAATGTTTACCCTTAATATTAAACTAGATTAGTTTAACATGTGAAATGTCCATAAAGTATCATCATATGATTGGTTTTAGGGCACATTTCCAACACGCTTATGAGCACTCGAGGCATCCCAAATCTAGAGAAAATGTTAGATTTTACAAAATCTGCAACAACTCTAGAATCGTTAGTTCGGGTGGCTTTAGGTTCCACCCACTTTGACACATAATCAACGGCAAGTAAAATGTACGTAAAACCAAAAGACATAGGGAACGGACCCCTAAAATCAATACCCCAAACATCAAAGATTTCAACAACAAGGATTGGGGTTTGCGGCATTTGGTCTCTTTGGCCTATACTTCCGGTCTTTTGACATCTATCACATGTTAAGCAAAAAGCCCTAGCATCTCTAAACAATGTAGGCCAATAAAAACCACTTTCAAGAACCTTAAACGCTGTGCGTTGTGTGCCAAAGTGTCCACCACATGCATATGTATGGCAAAAACTCAAAATGGAATTAAATTCAGATTCATGAACACAACGACGCACAATCTGATCCGGGCATATTTTCCACAAATAAGGGTCATCCCAAACATAAAAACGTGCATCTTTTTTTAATTTATCACGTTGAGCCTTGCTTAAAGTGTTAGGAACTTGCTTAGACACCAAAAAATTAACTAAATCAGCATACCAAGGGTTACTTACCTCAACGCACAGAAGTTGTTCATCCGGAAACGTTTCTAAAATGGGAAGGTCCTCTTCTTCACGCACCATTCGACTTAGGTGGTCAGCCACCACGTTTTCACATCCCTTCTTGTCCCTAATTTCAATGTCGAATTCTTGAAGTAAGAGCATCCAACGAATGAGCCGCGGTTTAGCCTCCTTTTTAGTGAATAAGTACCTAAGAGCTGCATGGTCAGAAAATACAATCACTTTAGTGCCAAGTAAATATGAACGAAACTTATCTAAAGCAAACACAACGGCAAGAAGTTCTTTTTCCATGGTAGAATAGTTTAGTTGAGCATCATTCAAGGTCCTAGAAGCATAGTAGATGGCGTGGGATTGCTTATTCTTCCTTTGACCCAAAACAGCCCCTATAAGTTCCCTACATGAATTGCATAATAGAGATACAAGCAAGAATCATTAAGCATCATGAAAACTATAAGTGTTGACGAGGCATTCGTTACTATGAATTGCATGAAACTTATGCCAAGAATTTACTTAACGCGATTGTTTATAAGCAACCTCCACTACTTGTGAATATAAGTTCATAACTATTAGGTGAAACTCACTTATATTCTAGCGTCATATTCATGCATGAAAATTAAGCGTGCACTCTCAATAAACATACATAAATAGGTTATCAATTAAACAGTTAAACAAATTGAATCCACAACTCATGAAATTCCAACCAAAGGTAATCAATTCATATTGCAAGCGTAAACATGGTTTCGAATCACCCCCTAGCTATGGGGGGTTTAGTTCCTCATGCGTACAAAACAAAGATACGTAAATTTAATCATTGAAATCAAGGAAAACAAAACACCTAAAAATTCCAACAACTCAAACTTGAATTGTATGAACGTTTAGGCCCTTCTCCTCCTCTTTGTTGCGGCACAAGGTCTAAGGATAGGTTTTGGATTGGTGTTTGTATGGAGGAATGGTTGGATAGTGTTTTGGAGGGATGGGGAGTGGTGGAAATGGAAGAGGAGTTGCTGGAAATGGAAGTGAAAAGGCACGGCAATGGATGAATGGATGTGTTTTTGTGTTGGTTGGAGGTGTGGAATGAATGACAATTCAATGATGTTTTGTGGCTGCAATGGATGCTTATTTATAGGTGGATGAATGATTAAAAGAGGGAATATGACAGCTAGGAAAGAATGTGGCTGCCATCATGAAGAGTGAAGCTGGAAATGCAAAGGGGAAAGCTGGAAAGGCAAAGGTTATGCACGGCAAAGGGTGTTTTGGTGCTTGAAATGCATGTGTTTGCATGTGAATTAAAACTAGAGTGAATGATGATGAATGTATGTGGATTAAAGAGTGAATGGTGGCTGCAATAATGAAATGGAATGGCTGGAAATGCAAGGGGAATGCATGTGGAATGACAGCTAGGTTGCTTGGTGGAAAGCTGGAATTTCAAGGGGGGGTGCACGGCAAGCTTTGTTTTGGGTGATGGGTGCATGTGTTGGCTGATTTATTTGTTGGGAATGCATGTGAAAAACAGCTAGGGTGAATGATTGAGGTGGGAATGGAAGAATGTGGCTGCAATGATGAATACATGTGGCTGAAATGAAAGGGAAATGCAATTGCAACACACGGCAAGGGATGTGTTGGTGTGTGTATGGGAATTTCTGGTTCTAAGGCTTTGTTTGATTGGGCTAGGCCCTTTGTTTTATGTCCTAAAGTGCATACAAGGCTTCAATTTCATCCAACACTTTGGCTCCAAGCATAAGCTATCCATTCTAAGCCCAATTTTGCTCCAAAATGCTCCAAATTGCACCTTTTTGCTTCCTTAGCCATATGACCCTAGAAACACACGAAAATGGCATAAAGGACTAAAATAACTAAAGAAACACAACGTAAATGCATGAGAACAAGCCAATTAAGTCGCATAAATATACTCCTATCAATGCCACCACTTGGGCTTTGTAGCCCATCATCCTAGGAGAAAATCTCAACCAACTTGACCCTGTTGGATCACCGTAGACGACGAATTGACGTCGGGAAGGTTTAGGCACCCGGTAGGTTCATGGGAAAAATTGACCATTTTTCGTCCACTTTTGGACTTCATGGCAGGTATGAAAGTTGTTCCTCTCATTTAGATCTCCATTTTTGTGAAATTTGAGAATTTTTAGAAATAGTGGAATTTTCTGGCGAACCGTGGCGGCCAGCCACCATGCGCGGCGGCATGTGGGCCGAGACCCTACATGACCATCTTAGGCTAATTTTGACGACCCGATTCCATATTTATCATCCACTTAGTGAAATTTTAATGTTTTAATGAAAATTCATAGTTGATCACCTAGTTGACCACCACAAGGTCCTTGCATGAATTGATAATCTGACTGTTGGATCGTCACCAAACTTTAATACATTATGGTATGTAATATTTGAGGATATTAGAAACTTATGGATTAGAAATCTGACGTACGGATCTTCCCAAATTGGATTTGTAAGTTCGTAAAATAAAATGTTGACCTCTACTTGAATTGGAAATTGGCGGAGATCCAATCGTTGAATCGTAATGAAACTTTAGTATTATGTTATAGAAGTTTAATGTGGATCTTTAGAGGTTTCGGATCGGAAATCCGAGATGCGGACTTTTCGGATTGAGTTACGTAGGGTTATGGACCCTATCGTTGATCTTTGATCAAAGGTTGACTTTTTGGTCAATGGATCTCAAATCATTCTAAAACGTCCTTGGGATTTGTTTTATGTAAACTATGGGTTCTATGGATAAGAGTTCTGAGACGTGACTGAATAATTGTTCTAGGTGAGGATCGTTCGTGATGTCTCGATATCCGTGCTTGGGAGTTATAGTGTGGACCTAAGGTGAGTGTGTCACATCTCGGCCCGGGGTAGATCACTACCCGAGCCCGCTCCACCACCGTAGCATGATATTTTCCTCTTTGGATTTACCATTCCCTCACGGTTTTATATTTGGGAACTCACAAGCAACTTCCCAGTGGGTCACCCATCATGGGATTGCTCTAGCCCCGTTCTCGCTTAACTTCGGAGTTCCTACGGAAATCGAAGCCAGTGAGCTCCCAAAAAGCCTCGTGCTAGGTAGGGATGGGAATGTACATATAAAGATCACTCCTCTGGGTGATGTGGGATGTTACAATCCACCCCCTTAGGGGCTCGACGTCCTCGTCGACACACCACGGCCAGGGTGAAGCTCTAATACCAATTGTCATATCTCGGCCCAGGGCGGATCACTTCCCCGGCCTGCTCCACCACCGTAGCATGATATTGTCCGCTTTGGGCTTACCATTCCCTCATGGTTTTGTTTTTGGGAACTCACAAGCAACTTCCCAATAGGTCACCCATCATGGGATTGCTCTAGCCTCCTTCTCGCTTAACTTCGGAGTTCCTACAGAACCCGAAGCCAGTGAGCTCCCAAAAGGAGCAAACTGACACACCTCGACCAAATTCAAGGCTTGCTGGCAATTACGTGAGGGCGACGTAGCCATGTGCACAGTGCGGAAGTAAAAGCTAATAATAAACGTACGAATAAATAAAAACCAAACTACTAAATAAACTAGTTAAAGTAACACATTAGTGTGAGACTAGGTGGGATAAACATAATCAGAGCACAGAAAGCGTAAGTGCAGTCCAGAAGAACGAATACTAATTACACACCCAAAGGTGATTCTACATTTGTGATGTTCTGTCGGAACCACTGTCAAGTCCTCATGAACCACCAAAGTCGCTTCTAACTAGAACCTGGAGGGGTGCAAAACAGAAAGTGTGAATGGGCAAAAACAAAGCTTTTCAAAATCATTTCATTATGAAAAGTTCTAACCCCTCGCCGTAAAACCTGTATAGTTTCCCAGAAAATATAATATACACATATATCGAAAACATGTTCAGAAATATGCCATGTCGAATGCCTTTGTTGGAAATGTGCCCTAAAACCAATCATATGATGACACTTTACGGACATTTCAAACTAATGTAGTTTAAATGTAAAGGGCAAAGATTATTGTTTGAGCCGTCTCATATAAATGTTATATGCTTAAACGATAAGTCCAAGGAATATGTGATTGGAAGAATGCGATCTAAAGAAGTTAGATTCATGAGACCATTCTTTCGTTGACACATCTTAAACGTTCCTGATCATAGGATTGTCAATTGGGCATTGACGGTCCGTTAAGATCAGTACGTGCTATGTCTTCTCTCAGGGAGAGTGACTAGTCTCGAGTCATTGGTGTGTGTGACATCAAGACAAGTACGTAGGTGCTCAATAGAGAATGAGTTCACTGAACACGATCAACGAAGAGTTCTCATATTCATGTCACATGAGAACTCATGGTTGGGATAATGCAAATTAGTCCTTTGACCTGAGGCGTCACAGTTGTTTTGTGGTTAGGTCCTTAATCTTTGATTATGTCAAAGTCACTCCATCAGGAGGGTGTCCACGACATCATTGGGGTTAAGCCACTTAGCCATGGAGGCAAGTGAATGCGCAACAAGGGATCTCTAACCTTCAAACTGTTTGAGGGAGAATACTCTATGATATGATTAAGAATCTTTGGCCAAAGTATGAATGAAATTTAGGAATGTGTTCCAAATCACATTCAAGGTAATCATATAAGCACAAGACTCACATTGGATAGTAGACATGAATAAACTATCAAACCAAACAATGTGGTCAAGAGTATTGTATTAGAGAAAGACCGTATTGCATTTGTAATCCTAAAACTGAATAAGTTCTCCACCTCTTCTGATTAGCTTGGGTAACCATGACATGCTGCTAGGCGTCAACCATGGTTTGTGGAAGCCCTAAAAGTGTATTATCACTAACGGGAGAATTGAAAGTAAGTTTCAATTCACAATCGATTTGAAAGAGTTTGAATCGCCCACTGCCTCGCTAAAAGGAACCTAATGGATCGTACATCGTGTAAGGTAGAGATTGAAGATTCAACGGAGATGAGTAAGAATAATTAAATGGTTATGGCAAGGATTAATTAATATGATTATTAATCAAATGAATAAGTTCGTTAAAAGACCTCGGGATAGTTTTGGACCTTAAGGCCCAATGGGCTTCGAACGTCAAGTCCATTGACTTAAGTTGTATGACAACTTAATGAATAATGATTCACAAAGGCCCAAATAGCCCAATAAATCCCATATGGCCGGCCATTTAGAGAGGGTAGTGAACTTGGCTTAATTACAAGTTTGCCACTCCATTGTGAGGTGGTCTAAAGACATCTTTATAGCCATTTCATCCTTAGGGTTTTCTTAGGAGTAAAGATGAGAACACAAACCTCCCTTTGCTCTAAAAAAAGGCCGGCCACCCTTGAGGAAAACATCTAGCAATCTTACTTCCTCAAGGTCACTCATTTCTTCTACAATATGCCTTGGTGTGGAGACTTAGAGGTTCTCAATTTTGGGAACTTGGAGAAACCTTTTCATCCATCCAAATCCATGGATCTAAGATGCAAGGAATGAAGGCCCTCTCTTTGGGTGATTAGCCTTTGCTTATGCAAAGAGGAATCTAAAAAGGTATTGATTTCTCAACTCACTTTGTTTTGAGTTGAGTCTTGGTTCACCTATCTACTAGGCTTTGAAGTTCATGGGTTAAGTTTTGTTTTTGAGTGCATATAAACATGATTCCGCCTTTTAATTGTTAATTGCATGTTGTTGATGTTGCTCAAATGAACTTGTTTTTCACAAATCTTCCTTCAACCTTCACATAAAATATAATTAGCCCAGGTAATGTCAATCAATGCAAGTAACATGTCAGTCGAAGTTACCTAACGTGAACTGTACGACTGAATCTAGAGCTCAAATCCCCAACTCACTAACTATACTTGGACACGAGTCGGAACCACCTAAAGTGGTCTGTATGATAGAACTGGGTGTAAATAAATACGCTCAAGTGCTACGATCACATGAAAACTGGGAAAATAATCGTGGGTTACCTACGAGTCGGAACCACCTATAGTGGTCTGTATGACAGGACTGTGCACCTAACTTAGATCCAAGATAAGCGTGCGGTGTGAGAGGTGAACATCACGTGAAGGATTGTGCCCTACTCTGGGCAGGATCACTGACACCGGGGGTGCAGGTTATGAGCTCTTTATGCATCTCACATAACCACTAATTCACAATCATAAACCATAAACTTACCTGGCACTTACCTGTGCATCCGCAGCACTAAACATACATATATGCAACTACTAATGCATAAATAAATAGGCAAACACTATGCATGGCATTTAAAACATATAAACATCCCATTTGAGCATTATATGAGAAGTTATTACCTAGTTTTGGTTATGTGCTTTAAATTGACGATTTTTTAGTTGTTTCGCATATAGATGAAACCCATCCTGAGGACGAGTGCCGTCACTCAAGGTTAGGGGGTTATGACCTTTCCACATATCAGTGAGTGGGCTTTTGGTTTTCCGTATATACCTATATACTTATGGTTTTTCGGCAAACCACAGCCAGGGTTAAGCTCTGATACCAAATTGTCACATCCCGGCCCAGGGTCCACCACATCCCAGGCTCGTTCCACCATCATAGCACGATATTGTCCGCTTTGGGCCCCGACCACGTCCTTACGGTTTTGTTTCTGGGAACTCACACGAGAACTTCCCAATGGGTCACCCATTATGGGAGTGGTCTCGCGCGCTACTCACTTAACTTCGGAGTTCCTACGGAACTCGAAGCCAGTGAGCTCCCAAAAGGCCTCGTGCTAGGTAGGGATGAGAATGTACATATAAGGATCATTCCCCTGGGTGATGTGGGATATTACAGAGTGGGTATTTTCCCTTCTATCATGTGTGTGTGTGTGTGTGTGTGTGTGTGTGTGTATAAGATTGACATCTCCACAAATGTTTATAAATTGAATATTTCATATAATTTCTGTGAATGCTTTGGAGGACTAGTACAAACTACGAATGGCTTGATCCCTGTTTAGGGTACGTAGGCAGTCTAACGAGACGTTAGATGCAACCATATAATAATTGAGACAATAGCTTTGTTTGGGGAATTGAGCAATGTGAGGGACATTGGTGGAAAATGTGAGATTTAACCTTATGATTTGGTGGTTAAATGTTGGTCATAAATCAATGCGTGAAGAATCAAGAAATTAAAGTAAGGAAATGTAAGTAATGATAGTTAATTAAACTAGTGTCTAGTTGGGCTTATCATCGACAATTATTCCCAAAAATAAATAGTTTGGAAGTGGGGCATTATAGATTATGCATTTCACGCCATGTTGTCTATATATATTTGGAAACACTATGTTATGGTTGAGTATTAGATTGCATCATGGCATATCCATATGTATATTATCTGCACATAATTATTGTGAATGCTTTGAAGTGCAAAGGTGAACGCAGGACACACAGGTAAGTTCAGGTGAGTTTATGATATTCGTTGAAATGATGGAGTTATGGCATGACTACTTTTATGTTTTAGGCAACTCCAACATTGTTGTACAGGTTGCAATAATAGGCAACTTTGACCTTGTCGTATAGATTGCCCATGAGTCGTACATGTTATATTAGATGCAGTTAGAGCTCATAAACCTGCACCCCGGTGTTAGTGCTCCTGCCCGTGGCCAGGGCACAGTCATTCACGTGATGTTCACCTCCCACACCTTACGCTTACCTTGGTTCCAAGTTAGGTGCACAGTCCTGTCGTACAGACCACAATAGGTGGTTCTGACTCGTAGGTGACCTGCAATTATTCGTACAGTCTTCACGTGATCGTAGCACTTGAGCTTATTTATTTACACCCAGTCCTGTTGTACAGACCACTTTAGGTGGTTCCGACTCGTGTGAAGGTATACTTATTGAGCTATTGGCTAGCATGTTATTGAGCTATTGGCTAGCATGTTAATGAGGTATTGGCTAGCATATTGATGAGGTATTGGCTAGCATGTTATTGAGTTATTGACTAGCATGTTGATGAGCTATTGATTCAGACGTACAGGTCACGTGAGGTGACTCCGGCTAGCATGTTGATGAGCTATTGGCTAGCATATTAATGAGCTATTGGCTAGCAAGTTATTGAGCTATTGGCTAGCATATTAATGAGCTATTGGCTAGCATGTTGATGACTTATTGATTCAGCCGTACAGGTCACGTGAGGTTACTCCGGCTAGCATGTTGATGAACTATTGGCTAACATGTTATTAAGTTATTGGCTAGTATGTTGATGAGTTACTGGCTAGCATGTTATTGAGCTATTGGCTAGCATGTTGATGAGCTATTGATTCAGCCGTACAGGTCACGTGAGGTGACTTCGGCTAGCATGTTGATGAGCTATTGGCTAGCATGTTGATGAACTATTGGTTCAGCCGTACAGGCCACAATAGGTGGATCCAGCTAACATACCATTTCATATTGATTTATTTCACCTGGGTTACTTATTCTTGTTGAGATATTTGACACGGCATAACTGTGAGACTGTTATTTTGGTTATGGTTTTGAGTTATAGTCACGCCTGTTATTTTTTGGGAAATTATACAGGTGTTACGGCGAGGAGTTACTGCCTTTGGTAATTGAAATTGATTTGAAAAGTTTTGTTTCGCTCACTCACATTTTCTATTTTTGTACCCCTCCAGATTGTAGCAGCAGAGTTTCGTATCGACGAGGATTTGTGGCACTTTTCAGTACATATGTCTTCTTATGATGGTATAATCATTATCTACCTTACTTACTATACCTATGCTCTGTATCACGCGTGAAATGGGTCCAGACCTGCTTATCGCGCACTCGTGTACTTAAGCACTTTTAGGTTTTAATTTATTCACATTTTATACACTATCACAGCTTATTGCTTCGTCACCTTCCAGGTGTCGGCCAGCACAGCTCGATTCGGGATCCTAGTAGACATTCTAGGTCGGGGTATGTCAATGCATGTGTGCACCAATTTTCAATCTATTCAAGAAATTGTACCACAGTTAACATTTGAAAGTCTTTTGATTTACAAAAGAAGTAATTTCAAAAATCTAATTTTAAGTAATTATATTGCATCATTAATTTAAATTCATTATTTTCATCATAATGTATGATCCTATTTTACTTAGCAATCTCAGTATTCACAAAATAGACACAAAGCCATCTTTATGTACATTCATGTTATCAATCTATTCTAGTCAATCTTATCTCATTCGTCATCTAGTAAACAAATCTATCGCTAGATCAGTACTCATCTCGTGTGTGTGTGTGTGTGTGTTTAAAACGCTGGAAATAGATTCTTTTATTTAAAAAAATGTTATGTTATCCTTTTTGTCTAAGACTACATATCTTCCAAAATACCATACATAAATATAATTTTATAAATATATATTTACAATTTTAGGTTTCGCAAGGCTCCACCTTACGTCTTAGGGCTTTTGCTAGGCAAGACAATTCGTGAAGTCTCGCCTACGTCTTTGCCTTTTAAAACATTGATGATGTGACATGTGATTTATTCAATTAATATCTAATGAAATAAAATTATTAATTGATGCAACATTATTCACATCACTTGTCTTATAATGTGGTATGACTAACATTCTTGCAACTACAACTAGCATAGAAAAATCACGCGTGTATGCTAATAGTTTCCTATTGTTTATCTCCTCTTCCAAACACAAGGGCCCCTCTAGAATGCAAATTATGTTGTGGAATTGAGGATATGTGTGCAGTGGAATATAAAGTATATAAGATACAACATTTACGTGGTTCGGCAAGTGTGCCTATGTCCTCGAGGCATCATTAGTATTTTCTCTTAGTATTTGAAATAATAGAAGTACAAAAATAACCCTCACTATTTTTCTCTTATTTCCTCCTATTGTCTTCTCTCTCTCTTATCTTTTCCTTTTCTCTCATTCGTTTCTTTTTTTTTTCTTTTCCTCCATATGTTTCTCACTTCTCTTCTTTCTTTTATTTTTCAATGTTTTATAGGCAACATGTCTACCAAACCTACCAAGCCACTCTTTTTGACAATGTTGTAATGGTGTAGTCATACTTGTTGCTTATTACAATGTGCATTCACCTCTATTTACAACATTCCTCCTTGGATGCCCATATCAATATCGGTTTCCTCATAAAAACCTTGCTAGGAAAAACTTAGTGGGAAGAATCCTAGTCAAAAGAAAAAGAGTACAACATGCATCGATGCTTCTCGTGATGGGTATCTCCCCCTAATTTTGCATTCTTCAATCTGACTGATTATGAAGTCAACGTAATCCGATAATATGCACTAACTTCTGGAACATACACTTTAGTAGAGATTTGGTTAAGAAGTCTTCCAGGTTATTGTTGGAATGTATTTGTCTGACTTCAATAGCTTTTGTCTTTTGAAGCTTATGTGTACTGAAAAACTTTGAAGATATGTATTTATGAGAGATATGTAGATGTAGCAACAAAATGTTTGCTTCATTGAGCGTTGTAGGATTAATCTATTTCCATATATAAATACAAATCCTTTCTATGAGTGATTTGCATGCAGGCTAGAAAGATATTCGTATTTTGCTTGCCCAATAAGACCATGACTATTAGTGTGTTCATTGGAATAGAACAAACATATGTCTATAATTTCTTGGAGATATCAATACATAAACTTTATTTCATTTCAATACCCATTTATTGCTATTGTGCTCCACAGGAAATGTAATTACTGATTCAGTGTATTTTGCTAAATATGAATAAGACATATGTACTTTACTAAGATGTGGTACTTCTGGATCAAATATCAGTTCATCATTTCCCTCACAAGGATGAATGATCCTTCTTTATGTCTAAATATTGGTTAATCATTTGAGTGTTTGTCACGCCTCGACTCGGGGTCGGTAGAAAAAATGACCCCACGCCTGACGTGTGAGTAAAAGTAAAATAAAAAATAGAAACAAACTTCTCTTATAAAAATAACTTGAAAATCTTTACAGGGTGTACATAAATAAAATATCAAGGATAATTGTCATGGCTAAATTGAGTGTCATGCAACACATAATTCAATTATATCATGTTATCAAATATCAACAACATAAATTATATTTCATGACATTAGCAGAAAAAATAGCTTGTGCGACGATATTTTGCGCTACAAACAATATTTCGTCGCATAAGACGTACTTGTGTGACGGAAAAGAAAACTTCGTCGCGTAAAATAGAAAAGATAGGAAAAAAAAAATTGCGCGGCAAAAATATTCATCGCGCAAGAATACTTAGTGTGACGAATACTTGTTGGCGTCGCGTAAAGTTAGCAAGAAAACGTGAAGTAATTTTGTTTGGTGCAAAAAACTTGCGCGACGAAAAGGGGGCATTTGCTTGACCAATGATTCGTCGCACAAGTTCCTGTCAGTTTTGACCACTTACTGCAGGTGAATAAGAGGAATCAATACCGCATTTAATATAGATGTTTGCACGACAAAGCCTTCGTCGTGCAAAGGTACTAACCTTCCTATAAATATGCGCTTCTGCTATCCTTATTCTTCACAATTCTATTATCTTCATTCTTCACAATTATGTTCTCCTTATTCTTCACAATTATGTTCTCTTTATTCTTCACAATTTTGTTCATGTTGGGATGGTGGATAAAAACAAGGATGAGAGTGTGCGTGATGCCAACCCACATGATTTGAGGGAACATTTTGAGTTTGCGCATGCGATTGTTGTAGCCATGGGAAATAATTGTCTCACTACTGAGTGGCGTTCTTGGGAAGATGTGCCTGGGAATGTGAAGAAGACTGTGATGGATGAACTATTAGCAAGTATGTTGTTGATGGATCAATAATTAAGTTTGTGAAATTTTTAGTTATATGTTGGAATTAATTATTTGCATATATGTGTAACAGTGTAAGTATACTCTTGATGATGATACGAACAAATAGTTGATGAAGTTGATGGATGATGTGTTGGAGGGAGGTTACAATCGGTGGCATTATGAAGTCTTGTGGAATAGACCAGGACGATCCAAATAGTAGTTTTAAATTTATGTTTTGAATGACAATATTTAAATTTAAGGTTTTTTATTTTTTTTATATAAGTTTTGTATTTGGACTTAATTTGGTTTCAATTCTTGTTGGGTTTTTTTTAATGAGACCTAATGTAAGCACCCTATCCTCGGTTTATATGTGTTTTCAATCTTCAATGAATATCGTACTTATGCTGAAAATAATTGTATAGGTTAAGGCATTAATTATTTATTGAATAAATATTTAAGGTAATAATTATTTATAGAATAATATTTCAAGTATTAATTATTTATAGAATAATATTTCAGGTATTAATTATTTATAGAAGAAATATTTAAAGTATTAATTATTTTTAGAATAAATATTTAAGGTATTAAATATTTTTTGAATATTTTTTGTAATTATAATGTTTACGTAAACATAGATCTATGTTTACGTAAACTTTATAATTACAATCATTTCATTCATTGCGCAATATATTATGCGACGCTAATTTCTTCGTGTAAGACATCTTTGCGTGACGAACATTGTATGTTTGTCACGCAAAGCACAGTCAGACTACGTTTAAACCTTCCCATTTATTGCGCATTTATGACGCATTTTCCGACACGAACATGGACATTTTCGTGACGACTGGGTTCGTCGTGCAAAGGTGTCCTAGTGCTATATAAACATAGTTTCAGAACTCTAGTTTTCAAAAAAATTTTGTTACAAAAAGAATGGCCAATTCTGGAGAAAGTTCTTATGACATCCCACATCGCTCAGGGGAGTGATCCTTATATGTTTATACCCATCTCTACCTAGCACGAGGCCTTTTGGGAGCTCACTGGCTTCGGGTTCTGTAGGAACTCCGAAGTTAAGCGAGAAGGGGGCTACAGTAATCCCATGATGGGTGACCCACCGAGAAGTTGCTTGTGATAAAACCGTGAGGGAATGGTAGGCCCAAAGTGGACAATATCGTGCTACGGTGGTGGAGCAGGCCTGGGGAGTGGCCCCGCCTGGGCTGGGATGTGACAATTTGGTATCAGAGCCTAACCCTGGTCGCGTGTGTGCCGACAAGGATGTCAAGTGATGCGGGAATTATACGCACACAAATTAACCCTCTTTTTATCATTTGTAGTAAGTATGTAAGTAGGGATCGTTCTAGGCCGGGGATTAGGAGGGATTGCAAAATCACTTGGATTTGACTCAAAAACGTAAAAACACAATATAAGACACCAAACTAAACCATATTCTAGAAACACAAACCAAATTGATTTCTAACTACTATGACTCAACAAAGTAAAGGGGGATTGGATTTGGACGAATTTAAACTAAAATTGATAGATTGTAAAGAAAACAAATTGTAAATACAAATTTGATGGAATTGAATGGATGGGAAGCTAGCTAAGGGGTTCATCTCCACACATGTTATACTTGCACACAAAATGATTTCTAATTGCTTTTCAATAAACCATGAATTCTCAACACCCCGGGTTAATTAGGTCCGCTTAAATTAACCGTCAAGTTTTCCTTAAGTTAATGAATTGGATGATTGCATACGACAACCCAAAGCATTCCCCACAAGTTCCCTACATGAATTGCATAATAGAGATACAAGCAAGAATCATTAAGTTCTTTGAAAACCATAAGTGTTGACGAGGCATTCATTACTATGAATTGCATGAAACTTATGCCAAGAATTTACTTAACGCGATTGTTTATAAGCAACCTCCACTACTTGTGAATATAAGTTCATAACTATTAGGTGAAACTCACTTATATTCTAGCGTCATATTCATGCATGAAAATTAAGCGTGCACTATGTGGCTGGTTAATGATGGAAAACAGCTAGGAAAGCATGTGAAAGCTGGAATTGCATAAGGGGTACACGGCAAAGAAGTGTTGTTGGTGCTGGAATTGCATGTGTTAGCATGTGAAAGCTGGAATTGCAAAAAGGGGAATGCATGTGCACGGCAAGGTGTGGAGAAAGGGTTGAATGGCTGAATATGGTGCAATGATGAAGGAATAATGTCATGGTGGTTGAAATGATGAAGTGGGAGGGCTGGAAAGCTGCAGCAAGGTGTGTGGATATGCTGGAATGGTAGGATAGGCACGGCAAGGGAAAGTTTTATGGTATGGATGCTTCTTTGCATGGCAAAGGATAGTGTGATGGTGTGTGTATGGGAATGACAGCTAGGGGGAGGAATATATGCATGATGATGGTTGAAATATATAATGAAAATTGAATGATTAAAGCTCTAGTGTTAGAACAAAAGGTGCGGCTGAAATGTGTGTTTTGGATCCCTTTAGAATGGATGGAAGTTATGGATTCTAGGGAAAATATGGAAGGGTGGATGCAATGATGAAATGAATAAATAATGCATGTAGGGTTAGGAAATAAAATCATAACTTAAAGGGGGGATGATTAAAGGGTGTGGCTAGGTTGGAAAGGTGTGGAATGATTGTGTTTTGCACGGCTAAACTAAGGGGAAGATGGTGTCAAATGAATGAATGATGCACGGCTTGGGATATGTTTTATGGTGTGAAATGTGTATGTGGCCTAATGATGAAGATTGAATAATAAATGCATGGGGGGGAAAGCTGGAATGGGTGGTTATACACTGGCAAGGGATTAGAATGGGCTAATGGTTTATGGGAGAATGATAATGAAATGGGAAAACATGTGGTTGCCAACTAGGGTGAATGATTGAAGAGTGAATGGAATAGGAATGTGTTTTTAAAGCTGAAATTAGGTAATTGTTCTTCATTTTCATTTCTTCATCTCTTTATTCATTCCTAGCCTCCTTTGTTCTTCAATTTCGTCCATCTACTTGGCTTCAAGCATGTGCAATCCATTTAATGCCCAAAACTACTCCAAAATGCACTTTCTCGCTCCTTTAGCCCTTTGGACCTACAAACACACGAAAATAGCTTAAAGTACTAAAATTACTAAGTACTAGCAACGTAAATGCAAGAAAACAAACAAACAAAGGCGCATAAATATGCTCCAATCAAATTCCCCCACACTTAGCTTTTGCTAGTCCTCGAGCAAAATAAAACAACAAAAGAACACGAAACTAGTCAAAATGAACAAAACACAACCTACACCTTCCAACAATGGTCTCATGGATTTTTAATGCACATGACATGTTAAAAAAAATCATTATCTCCACAGATTTTAGTCATCTTCACACTTAAGTACATTCTTAATCATAGTCACCACATACTAGTTCACAATTAAGCATTTAAAACCATGTTTTGAATATAGTAACATGCTTTTAGAGAATTTGCTCAATTCCTTACAAGATATGCACTCAATTTTCACTCAGATTTTCTAACTACACACCCTAATCTAGTCATATGTGAGAAGATTGATGTAAACATGAAAACGAACACTCACATATATGTATCACAAAGGAAGCAATTTCTGGCGTTAATAAGCATGTTTAGATATGATCTCATGAATGGAATGCTACTACTTAGACGCGAGAACCAGTGACACCATATGCTCATACCAAGTTCAAACTCCACAAATTGAAACACATAACACTCAAGATTGAAGTCACGGGTTGTAATGGGGCTTGGGGCGTGTGGATAACAAAGAAGGGATATGGAAAACAAAGGTTCTTAAAGAAATAGTGAGCAAAGCACTTGAATCAACTTAGAATTCACTTTTGAATGAAAACTCAACTTTTGAACAAAAAGGGAGAATTTAGACAATTTAGGGCCAGAATTGGTGTTTTGGACCCTTTCTTCAATCACTCATTCTTTCATTTTTTTTCAAGCTCTTTTTTCTTTCTTTCTTTCTTTTCTTTTCTGTTTTTCTTTTCTTTTGAATCTCAAAACATACATAAACACTTAAGAACAAGCATTCCTTCCCCCACACTCATTTTCTTGCATAATGTAACTCAAAAGGAACTCATTTAAGTCATGCTCACTATCTTTTAAGAACAAGGGTGTGGACTGTCCTAAACTAGGCTAGGTGAGGATAATGTGGGTTAACAAGGAATAAAGGCTTAACAAGGCTCAACGGGGTTAACTTACACAAATAATGAAGTAGGATACACGGCAATTTGGCTTTGGTGGTGGTCACTACACAACTTCTTCTTGAATATGTGTTATGCAAATCAATAACATGCTTTGAATGAAATGGGCATGAGTTCTAGCATTTGGAACTTATATGATGAAACGCCTTCTAAGTAGTAACCAAGCAAAGAATAATGAGATCATGCAACGAGTTTGAAAACAAGAATCACAGATTAATACTCTCCAAAGAATGTTTAAAGCTTCAAGTCTCGCAGGGTTGTAATATTTGTTTGAGTTCCTTCCTTCAAGCATGTTACAAAAACTAATTTTTCTTTTAGGATTGCATGTGAAGTCATACATTATAACCATAACCAAGCATATACCAAGAGTAAATCAAACTTTTCTCCATGTTTATAACTCTTTTTTAACAGTCATGCAATTAAAAACCAAATCCTCATCGTTGTGTTGGAAGGTGACCTACGACACAAACACACAAAAACGACTCAAAACACTCTTTTTAGGCTTTTCAAAACATGTTTTTCAAATTTTTATGTGATTTTCGGAGTTATAAAACAAAACACACTAAAACACTCCAAATCAGCTTAAAAACATTTTAAAACAGCAAGGAACAACACTTGAAGTTATGGGTGATAAAATCCAACGAATTTGCATCAACATACTTAGTTACCCCCCACACTTCAATCAAACATTGTCCTCAATGTTTTAAGCTTAAAACCACACTAAACACAAGCAAACACATAAACAGCAACTAAACATACTAAACATGGCAGAATATATCTAACAAAGAGAAGAGTTTAGGGATGCAAATCTGGTTATGGAGTGTAAATTCCATCTTCTTCTTGGTGATTGCATTGAGGCTTGATCGTGAGTTTTTCCATAGGCTAATCTTGAACTGGGCTGGAGGATGCTGACACATGGCAGGCAAGCACGAGTTGAAGGTGATGACCTGTTTCTTTATTCAATCTTTCCAATTCGTATTGAAGAGGGTGAGAGGATAACTCAGCATATGCAGTTGTTGCGTTTGCTGACTATCCACAAGATTGATGTTTCCTCGTCACTCGTCTTAGCTGTTCTCCAAGCAGATGTGGTCCCTTCTCTGGAAGTGTATCAACCTTTGAAGATGACTACTCGAGAGCAACGCTAGGTAAGCAACCAGGGAATAGATTCCAGGTAGTCGGTTCCAGATCGGAAGACTGACTCCAAGTGCCAGCTGATTGCTCACTTTACTTTGCCATGCGAGTAATAACAAGGACAAAGGAAAGGACAGGGAAAGATCATGATATGAGATACCTTTGCTTTCTCCCTTGATGATATGAGATACTTTTGCTTTTGCAGAAACAGCGAATGAATCAGCACATATATTTGTTGCGCTTGTCTCCACATGCTTCGATCCACCGTTTCCTCTTGCCTCATCTGTACTCCAGGCATCTGGTATCTTCTTTGGGGGATACATCAATGGTTGAATATGTGTTCTCAAGAGAAGAACAAAACTGAGCATGTTTGAGAGGTTTGGTTACAGCTACATTCTCGGCCGAGAAGGAAAGTCATGCGTTTTTGGGTGTATGCCTTGCCATGAATGTTGATATATATAGGAATTGTAATGGCAAGTAGTAGTACGGATGCGGCAATGTCCTCCAAGCGTCTTCAGCTTTGTCAGAGAGCTTTTGACAAAGTGGCACGCGTTTTCTGAAGAGCCGGGATTTCGGCTTTGTCACCCACGCTTGTCGGCAAAAGTGTGTAGCTGCTTTCTCGGCCTCCACGCGTCTTCAACTTTGTCAGAAATCTTTTCACAAAGTTGAACGCTTTATCTGAAAAGCCAAGATTGCGTCTGAAGAGCTGGTGAGCTTTACGCAGGAAAATCCGGCTTTGAAGAGTGGTGTCTCTTCAATTCTGAATCGGTGATTGTGTCGCCTCTCCTTTTATAGAGGTGATTGATCACCTCTAACATGCACACCTTGAAGATTGCCCATTCGTGAAAATCGTCTCCGGCCCGTTGAGATTTTACTCCATCCAACCCTTCTCTTTTAACTTCTTGAAAAATGGCTAACTCATCTAACCCATCGAACATTTGCTTAGATTTGAGTCTCAGCAGTGATCCGGTTGCGCCGCGCCAGGGTAAGGTATGGTGCCCGTCTTTCTTATCTTCTAATGGCCCTCTGACAGGTGAAGACTCCGTGATGACGGATGCAACAACAGCTACGATAGTAGCTCGGAACCTCCTCACTCCTAAAGATAGTCAGCTGCTTTCAGAACGGTCCGATGAGTTGGCCGTTCAAGAGTCCCTAGCTCTCAGTGTTCAGTGCGCGGGCTCTGTGTCCAACATGGGCCAACGCCTACTTGCTCGCTCCCGTCAGGTTGAATCATTGATGGCAGAGGTGGAAAATCTCAAGCAAGAGATCAAACAGCTTAAGCACGAGAATAGAAGTTTACACGTGCTTGCAAATAATTACTCGACAGGCATGAAGAGGAAGCTTGATGAGATGCAAGAATCTCAAGGTCAAATTCAAAGTGACCGTCAAAGGCTTGCGTCTTTCTTCCAGAGGCACCTTTTTCCTGCGTCATCTAGCGTTCCACCAAGGATTGGGCTCTTGAATGATCTATCTTCGGTGTCTCCCGCTCCTATGCCTCTTGCTCCGATGCCTCATGCTCCGATGCCTCCCGCTCCTAGAGTGTTGCCATGTAGTGGGGCTTCACGTACACAACCTTTGTGAAGGCTTCATCTTTCTCTTTCTTTGTTAGATACAAATTTTTTTTTTTTTTTTATTCAGTGTATTGGGTTGCCTCCCAAGTAGCGCTTTCTTTTACGTCTTCCAGCCGGACGAGACCTTATTCTCTCACTTAGGACCCACAGCATGCAATGGGATCTCCTCCACAACATGCTCAATCAAGTCCTCGTAGTACGGCTCAATGAATGGGAAGGGATAGTGATCCTCCCTGATTCTGGCGTTTGGATTCCTAAAGTCCCTGTAAAAGCTCCCACCACCTTGAAATTGATTGGGTACCTGCACCAAACAAGGTAACAACCTATTAGTTGAAATGGGAATCGGAATTGGGATTGGAGACTTACTAGCATATTGTAGTGAAAGTTCAAAATCGGCAGCCCTATCAACAATGTCCCCATTTGAAGTTTCGACCATATTGGGTGGTTGTAGGGCAATCACTCCAAGTTCTTCTCCCATGGTGGTGCTTGATACATCCTTCGTGGTAAGTGTGGATCATTTCGGCACTTTGTCCTTATGCACACCTACGACAAAACAAGAATGATTATCGTTAGAATTCTTAATAGAGTTATAAACATTGAATTTAATTATTTCACCACCAAACTCCATTGTTAATGCTCTCTTGGCCACATCAAACTTTGTTTGAGCTGTTTTCATGAACGGACGGCCTAGCAAGAGTGGCAATGATGGAGCATGGCTCGAATCCTCCATTTCTAAGACATAAAAATCTGCAAGAAAGATGAGATGATTAACCTGCACTAAAACATCCTCAAGAACTCCCTTGGGATAAACATTAGAACGATCGGCCAATTGAATTATAACACCATCTTGTTTTAACTTACCAAGATTCATAGATGCATAAATGGAATATGGCATGACATTGATAGAAGCACCTAAATCTAACATGCATTGTTCAAACTTAGTATTACCAATAACGCACGAAATTGTAAAACTACCCGGATCTTTGCATTTAGGGGGTAATTTCCTTTGTAACACAGCAGAGACATTTTCACTTACTTGAACCACCTCTTTGTTCGAAATCCTTCTCCTTGTTGTACAAAGTTCTTTTAAAAACTTAGCATACCTCGGGACTTGCTTAATCGCATCAAGGAGCGGGATATTGACTTGAACTTTCCGAAAGGTCTCTAGAATGTCCTTCTCGGCTTCTTCCTTCTTTGATTGCCTAAACCTGCCAGGAAAGGGCACGTTTAGTGGAGTAGAACTAGAAAAAGTCGAATTGGGACTTACCTTGGTGGTTTGGGATGGTTTAAGAGGACTAGATGAATTCGGCAAGGTTTGGTCATCCTTGGCCGTGGGCTTTGCTCCCTGTGCTTCTTCTTGCAGCAACTTGTCCTCCTCGTCTTGACTTGATTTGGATGTATTTGAGTTCGTTCCAACCTGTGTACCACTTCTCAACATGATGGCTTTAGCGGTTTCAAATCCTCCATTTGGGTTCATAACGGTTGAACTAGGCAATCTGCCTTGTTCTCTAATTTGCCCCATAAATTCGGCAATTTGAACCAATTGCTTCTCCAAATTGTCCACCCGTTTGTCTTGGATTTGTCTCTCCTTATTTTGAGTTTGTACTTCCTGCGTCAACGTAGTAAGTAACTTAACAACTTGATAATTATCCAAAGACATACCTGAGGTTGTTGGGGCGGATTGCACTTGGTTTTGATTGGGGACGAATGGCTTTGTATAAAAGCCCGGTGGTTACTGCCTAAATCCTCCTTGGGGTTGTTGAGGATCCCGCCATTTGAAATTTGGATGGTTCCTCCACCCCGGATTGTAGGTATTCGAGTATGGATCATGGCGTGGTTGATTTTGGTTCCCAAAACCCACGGAATTGGCAGATTCCCAACCCCCATTCTCAATTAATTTAGGGCATTGATCGTTGGCATGTCCTTGCATAGAGCACACGCCACACACACTTGGTCCATGAATCTTCATTCCCTCGGCCAACTGAGAAACAATAGAAGTAAGGTTAGCTAATTGGGATTGAATTTCGGGCATAGAACTTACCTCATTCACTTGTTGCCGTGGGGGGTCCCTTTGCCCAAGTCCTTCATATTGTTGTGCACTTAGAGCACGGTTTGCAATTAGGGTCTTGGCTGCCATAGGAGTTTTGTCCACCAATGCACCTCCCGCCGAAGCATCGAGCATTTGCCTTTCAATGGGAAGAAGGCCCTCATAGAAGTATTGAAGGAGAAGCTCCTCCTTCATTTGATGTTGAGGACATGATGCAACAAGGGCTTTAAAACGCTCATAGTATGCCGGAAAAGATTCTCCTGGACTTTGTTGGATTCCGCTAATTTTCTTCCTCAAGAGAATGACTCTTGAAGTAGGGAAAAACTTCTCCAAGAACGCTCTCTTCATGCTTTCCCAAGATATCACTGTCCTGGGTGCCAATTCATAAAGCCAATCCTTAGCCTTTTCCACAAGAGAGAATGGAAAAGCTTTCATCTTCAAAATATTCCCATCAACATTAATGGGTGTCATGCTTGAGCATACAACTTCAAACTCCTTCAAATGCTTGTTTGGATCTTCCATGGACAGCCCATGGTACTTAGGAATATGATGCAGCAAGCTTGACTTCAATTCGAACTCATCGGTCTTGCATAGAGCCGCCCTAGGATATTGAATACATAGGGGTGCGGCATTGTCCAATCCCGAAGCGGAAAGCTCCTTGATTGTTCGGTTGTCCGCTGCCATGTCTACTTCACCCATTGTTGCCTTGGGTTTCTCTTCTTCAGATTCAGAAACGGACTCGGAGCTTTCACTTGATTCGCTAGGTTCTGGGTTCTTTCTCTTTCGTCTCAATTCTCGCTCGAAATCGGCGTCAAAGTCCGAGATATGTTCACGAATCGGATGAGAACTCCGAGTCATAAACTAGTACCTAAAACAAGAAACAAAACAAGATTAAGAATCTGGAATAAAATAAAAACAAAAGAAAATAAAACAATCCAATAGATTAGCAAAGTTGCTAATCCCCGGCAACGGCGCCAAAATTTGATGCGGGAATTATACGCACACAAATTAACCCTCTTTTTATCATTTGTAGTAAGTATGTAAGTAGGGATCGTTCTAGGCCGGGGATTAGGAGGGATTGCAAAATCACTTGGATTTGACTCAAAAACGTAAAAACACAATATAAGACACCAAACTAAACCATATTCTAGAAACACAAACCAAATTGATTTCTAACTACTATGACTCAACAAAGTAAAGGGGGATTGGATTTGGACGAATTTAAACTAAAATTGATAAATTGTAAAGAAAACAAATTGTAAATACAAATTTGATGGAATTGAATGGATGGGAAGCTAGCTAAGGGGTTCATCTCAACACATGTTATACTTGCACACAAAATGATTTCTAATTGCTTTTCAATAAACCATGAATTCTCAACACCCCGGGTTAATTAGGTCCACTTAAATTAACCGTCAAGTTTTCCTTAAGTTAATGAATTGGATGATTGCATACGACAACCCAAAGCATTCCCCACAAGTTCCCTACATGAATTGCATAATAGAGATACAAGCAAGAATCATTAAGTTCTTTGAAAACCATAAGTGTTGACGAGGCATTCGTTACTATGAATTGCATGAAACTTATGCCAAGAATTTACTTAACGCGATTGTTTATAAGCAACCTCCACTGCTTGTGAATATAAGTTCATAACTATTAGGTGAAACTCACTTATATTCTAGCATCATATTCATGCATGAAAATTAAGCGTGCACTCTCAATAAACATACATAAATAAGTTGTGAATCACATAGATAAGTAAATTGAATTCACAACTTATGAAACGTAATTAGAAGTAATCAAATCATATTGCAGGCATAAACACGTATTTCGAATCCCCCCCTAGCCAAGGGGGGTTTAGTTCCTCATACGTACAAGACAAAGAGAATTGAAATTAAACATTGAAATCAAGGAAAAGCAACACCTAAAAATTCCAACAACTCAAACTTGAATTGTATGAACGTTTAGGCACTCTTCTCCTCCTCTTCGTTGTGGCACAAGGTCTAAGGATAGGTTTGGAGGGATGGGGAGTGGTTGGAGTGGCTGCAATGGAGGAGATATGGTGCAGAAATGGAATGAAAATGGTGTTGGAAGTGATAGGGAACCCACGGCAAAGATGGAAGAATGCTGTTTTTGTGTTGTGTTGTGGTGTCCTTTGGTAATGGGAATGCAAGGGTTTTTATAAGAGGAATGGAGGTGTATATGGCTGTTTGTTTAGAATGCATGTGGCTGGTTAATGATGGAAAACAGCTAGGAAAGCATGTGAAAGCTGGAATTGCATAAGGGGTACACGGCAAAGAAGTGTTGTTGGTGCTGGAATTGCATGTGTTAGCATGTGAAAGCTGGAATTGCAAAAAGGGGAATGCATGTGCACGACAAGGTGTGGAGAAAGGGTTGAATGGCTGAATATGGTGCAATGATGAAGGAATAATGTCATGGTGGCTGAAATGATGAAGTGGGATGGCTGGAAAGCTGCAGCAAGGTGTGTGGATGTGCTGGAATGGTAGGATAGGCACGGCAAGGGAAAGTTTTATGGTATGGATGCTTCTTTGCATGGCAAAGGATAGTGTGATGGTGTGTGTATGGGAATGACAGCTAGGGGGAGGAATATATCCATGATGATGGCTGAAATATATAATGAAAATTGAATGATTAAAGCTCCAGTGTTAGAACAAAAGGTGCAGCTGAAATGTG
This sequence comes from Pyrus x bretschneideri, assembly GCF_019419815.1. NCBI lineage: Eukaryota > Viridiplantae > Streptophyta > Magnoliopsida > Rosales > Rosaceae > Pyrus > Pyrus x bretschneideri. The sequence continues at coordinate 1,655,504 of NW_025999805.1, read as the reverse complement.
TGTTTTGGATCCCTTTAGAATGGATGGAAGTTATGGATTCTAGGGAAAATATGGAAGGGTGGATGCAATGATGAAATGAATAAATAATGCATGTAAGGTTAGGAAATAAAATCATAACTTAAAGGGGGGATGATTAAAGGGTGTGGCTAGGTTGGAAAGGTGTGGAATGATTGTGTTTTGCACGGCTAAACTAAGGGGAAGATGGTGTCAAATGAATGAATGATGCACGGCTTGGGATATGTTTTATGGTGTGAAATGTGTATGTGGCCTAATGATGAAGATTGAATAATAAATGCATGAGGGGGGGGGGAAGCTGGAATGGGTGGTTATGCACGGCAAGGGATTAGAATGGGCTAATGGTTTATGGGAGAATGATATTGAAATGGGAAAACATGTGGTTGCCAACTAGGGTGAATGATTGAAGAGTGAATGGAATAGGAATGTGTTTTTAAAGCTGAAATTAGGTAATTGTTCTTCATTTTCATTTCTTCATCTCTTTATTCATTCCTAGCCTCCTTTGTTCTTCAATTTCGTCCATCTACTTGACTTCAAGCATGTGCAATCCATTTAATGCCCAAAACTACTCCAAAATGCACTTTCTCGCTCCTTTAGCCCTTTGGACCTACAAACACACGAAAATAGCTTAAAGTACTAAAATTACTAAGTACTAGCAACGTAAATGCAAGAAAACAAACAAACAAAGGCGCATAAATATGCTCCTATCATCAAGCCCCTAAAGGGGATGGATTGTGACATCCCACATCGCCCAAGGGAGTGATCCTTATATGTATATTCCCATCTCTACCTAGCACAACGCCTTTTGGGAGCTCACTAGCATCGGGTTCCGTAGGAACTTCGAAGTTGAGCGAGAAGGGGGCTAGAGCTATCCCATGATGGGTGACCCACTAGGAAGTTGCTCGTGAGTTTCCAAGAACAAAACCGTGAGGGAATGGCAAGCCCAAAGCGGACAATATCGTGCTACAGTGGTGGAGCAGGCCTGGGGAGTGGTCCCCCTCGGGCCGGGATGTGACAGTTCTGGAAAAAAGAAACTTGTAGTGCGATCAGAGAGGTATCAACAGAAGCAAGTGTCATACTTTGGAGGCAAAGATATGGCTGAGGTGTACGCCGAATTTGTGTATGACATTGGGAATTTGGTGCAGAGGGATTGTTCTACCGAGTTTGAGTCTTGGAAAAAGGTCCCTGAGGAGTTGAAGAAGTCCATGCTGGGGAGTTATCGGTAAGTTTGTAGTAAATAATGAACAATTATTTTTGTTAAAATGTAATATTTTTTAAATTACTTATTTATTGTTATTGACATTAATGTAGGTTAATTAGGATGTTGATGAAACCGATGAGAAGCAACGGATTTATGTGGATGGGCTTTTCAGGCAGAGTTTTCGGTAGTGGAAGTTTGATGTGTTGCATGTAAGGGAGGATTGAAGAAGTTGAGGAGGGTTGTTTTTTTTTTTTTAAAAAAAGATTTTGTGGACTTTATATTTAATTTAATTAATAAATATATGTTATGTGGATAAGTATTAATATTTACATTAATTATAATTTCTATTTGGGATAGTAAATTAGTTTTGTTAATTAATTTAATGTTTAATTAGGTTTGAGTTTTTGATTTATAATAAAATAAAAATTTACAATACATACAAATAAAACAGAAAAATATAAACAAAAAAAATTAAAAAATATGCATTGTGCGACGATACATGTTTTCGTCGCGCAATTTGTTGAAAAGATTAAATTGTAAAGTAAATGAAATAAAATTAAAAAATGGTAAACTTGCGCGACAAATGATTCTTTTTTTGTCACGCAAATGACATTTGCACGACGAAGACAATGTTAGTGACTCAAAGGATGTGTTTTTCCTTCAAATTTTATATATTTGTATTACTTAATGTATGTAATTAATTTGTTACATTGCAGACGAACTACAATTTCGAGGACATTAACGACGATATGTTGGTGTACGTCAACAGGCTCTTCTCTGAATAGTACAAGCAGTGGAAGAGCAACCTACACCAATAATTTGAGACATTTGATGATCCGTAGGTCGCTCTTAAGGAGGGTTGCCTGAAGGAGCTTGAGGCTCGGGAGGATAATTGGGTGTAGCTCTGCAGTCATTTTCAGGAACCCGGCTATGTGGTATTTTTTATATTAAGTTTAAAATTATTATACGTTTCTTACTAATGTTTATTTGATTTTTTTAATATTTCATTTAAATTTGAACTAGTACGTTTATTTTTGTATAACCGAAGAAGGCGAAAGCCAACAAGAGCAATAGGGAGAAGAAGACTCTTCTCCACCATTCCTGTTCGAGGCCCTTCTCATATAGGATGGAGGCACGGCAGCGGGTAAAATAAAGTTTTTCATATTCAATTTTTAATATGTCATTAATATTAATTTTCTTTTTTGTACTAACATTTTTCTTCTCTTATTCTATTTAGGGGGGTTCAAAATTCCCGAAGATCGATGTCTTTAGTGACATTTATGTTCGACCCAGGGATGAGTTGGTCGAGTCCCTTCATGTAAGCATTCTTCAATTTTAATTATTATCTTACGCATTCAAGTTTCATGGTTATTATATGAATGTGATAATTAGTATTTGATGTTATATTACACAGGCGACGATGATGGAGAAAAGGCAGTTGGTTTTTTAGGAGTCTGCCTCCCACCTTCGTCCCGAAACTTCGCTCGAGTCTGTGGATCCCCTAGAGGATGCGAGGTTTCAGATCCTTATGAAGACCTTGGATCAAACTCTCGGGCGGAGGCCGGGGACATATCGTAGGGGGATGGGGAATGACCGGTGGTGGGAACTAGAGCCCCTTCATCATCGCAGTCAAAGAGTCAGGTGACAACATTGACAGTAGAGGTGGCCAACCTTAGGACTGAGCTCGACTTGTATAGGAGCCAGATGTCACAGATTATACAGGCCCTCAGTTAGTTCGGCATTCATCTCCTGGATCTTCGTCCCCCGTCGACTTCCCAACCCCTCCAACCCGAGTATGGCCACACCTCTGCCCCTTCGACCTCTGAGCCTGTCCACAACCTCGAGACCTTCCAGCTGCCTTTGCATGATGACCACGTAGATTATACCGCATTATTTTCTTAGTTTTTTACTTCCTTACTTTTTAAACATTTTTCTTGTACATAGTACATACATTTTTATTAATTTAAATATATTATATTTCTCTTCATTACATTTTTTTAATTGCAATTTAATTTTATTACCAAAAATTTTAAAAACAGAACGTAAAATTAAATTTAAAATTTTTTATTTTTATTTTTGCACGACGAAAACCTCTGTCTCGCAAAACTCAAGCAACAAACTATGTTTCATCGCGCAATAATAAATTTTTGTCAAGCAAAGTTTAGAGAGACGAATAATAGTCGTCCCACGTATGTATCCTGGTATTTTGTGCAATGAAAACATTCGTTCCTAAAAATTTTGTGTGACGAAGAGAAAACCGTCGCGCCGTGTTTTTGCCACCAATGATGTTTTTCATCGCGCAAAGTCTTTCTTCACGATCTTTGCGCGACGGATTTTGCACGATGAAGTTTCTGTCACGCTGAAGTTTGTGCGATGGAAATACACTTTGTGTGACCAACTTTGGTTCGTCGCGCAAATAGTAAAATGTAGTAGTGTTAATGCAGCTTAACTTCAATTACTCAACCCGTTAATCTAGATAGTAAAACATGCGGACCTGCATGCCCCATACCATGCATTTTACCACTGCAATGGTGGTCTGAATGCTCTATTATACAAGCCAACCCCCATAACTCAGTCATCCTAATACCCTTTTTGTTAGTCATCTTGTTCTTCTCTCGGTCACTAGAGTCTACATTACTTCATACTATTCCTATAATTTCACTTTTGCCACCCTTGTTGGTCCCTACGAGAGTCGAACTCAACCATATAAAAGATAGTTCCATTTCCATATCGCAATGTCAAATAACCAATAAAATCCATCCACTCAATATGCATATAATCAACATTATCACAATATCCACAATATGAACAATAACAATAATAAGAATCATATTCCAATATCCACAATTATATCAATTATAGAGATGTATCAAGTATAACACATATTTCACAAAGTTTAAACAAGACAAATACCCCAATGATAATAAGTTCCCAAGAAACCCCCTACCTTGACTTTAAAGCTAAAACAAAGATCCACATCATCACCACAATAACTAAATTCCATGTACATGAGCAAGCTTCTTAATCACTCCTAACACCATGTTATTTCTTCCACCTTCTCTTATTTTCTAATTACTCTCTAAATATATATAAACTCACACATACATTAGCATATATACACACGCCAACCTCTACGTAATAACACCTTCATGCATAGCATGCATTTCTTCCACGTTCATGTTTGGAGAAGCGAACTAGAGCTCCCTATTTATAGGGCGGCTACAAGGCTTAGAGAATTAAGGAAAAATATTAAGTAAATGCCAATGTATTAAAAGCGTGAGGCGTGGGCGAGGCGTCCAAGGCGAAGCCTAGCCTAGGCGTGAGGCGTGAGGCGTGAGGCGAAGCCTTACATGATTTAATTTTTTTATATATATATGTTTTATATATTATACATATAATTGTATAAAAAACAATACTATGTAAAATAAACATCCATTCTCAATTTTTCATTCAAATCCATAGTCATTCAAAAGATAATATCATTTAAATTCATCATTCAAAGGTAATATCACCCAAATTCATCATTCAAAAGGTAATACAAACAAAGAAAACAATCATTCATCCAAATCATCTTCATATAAATCAAAATACAAACAAAGATATAAATCATTCATCTAAATCCTCTTCATCTAAATAAATCCTCTTCATCTAAATAAATTTCTAACAATTTATTAATTAATTTATAAATTAATCCTTTAATTAATTTATTAACAATTAACCCTTTAGTGCCAATTTCTAACAATTTCTAACAATTTATCTAAGTGCCAATTTATGGCAGTGCACATGGACACAATTTATGGCAACAATTTATGGCAGCCGGCAGAAGCATTAAGTTTATGGTATAAGACTATAAGTGCAAAACAGTTTGGCAGCCACACAGACATAAAACCGTGGGCTCTGTCCCCTATTTTCTATTCTGCTTCTTCCTCTCTCTCTCTCTGTCAGTCCCTTGTTTTCTATTCTGCTTCTTCCTCTCTCTCTGTCTCTCTCTGTCTCTCTCTCGTAGAGCACCTTCGGCCTTCCCCAGAAAATGCAAAACCAGAAAACTAAATCCCCATTAACCCCAGAAAACTATTAACCCCTTCCCCAGAAAATAAATCCCTAATTTCAGAAACCCTAACCTTTGGGATCTTGCTGACGGCGCTGGGGCTGGGCTGATGGTGTTGAGGTGACGGCGGCGAGGTGATGGCGGCGTGGCGGCGTGGCGACACCGATGTTCTGAGCCTCTGGGCTTCTGGCGCTCGGGAGTAGAAGAAGCAAGGCAGAGCCGCAGAAGGCAAAAGGCAGAGGCAGAAAAATGGGTCGAATTCAAAGGTATGGTGGGTGAAGACTAAAAATCCTTACCAAAACGACGTCTTTGGGTTTGGATAGTTAAAAAAAAAAAAAAAAAAAAAAAAAACGTCCAGACGCCTTGAGGCGCACCTCCGCCGCCTCGGCGTCTCCGGCGAAGCATTTCGCCTACTCCAGCAAAACTGAGGCGTTTGCCTCTCCGCCCAGCCTCAAGGGCGCCCTAGGCGCTCCCCGAGACGAGTTCTTTAAAACATTGGTAAATGCATATATAAATAGATATGTGCATGAGGAATTGCCAAATACTAGGTCTAAACTTACTAGACTAATATGTGGCTTACAATGGTTGTGCTACAACTACAACTAATCTGCACGAGTCCACGTCCAGGTCATGTAGGGTGCTTAGTAAGCACATTACTCTATTGCCAAATTTGAAAGTAGATAAGGTCATTCAAAAATATGCCACCTCCTAATACTAGGATTGACACCTTTCCTCAATAGGTTTAACACCTCCTGTTTGCATAGAATACTATCACTAAATGGTGACAACTAGCCAACGGATAAAGGTGTTCAAAACTAAAATCTATTTTAAAAAGCCTAATCAAATCCAACGGGTGCAAAGTACTAACATAGCCATTAGAAGAATATGAGTGGAGTACCCAAAAACCTAAACATATAAAAAATAATTAGGTATATGCATATATAAAAGAAAACCCAATAAAATAATCATATTTGTTTTTGAAAATAAATAGTATAAATATATTTGAAAAAACTACGGGTTCTTATAGTGTTCAACTCATAATCTTCAATTCATATGGTCTTTTAATACCATAAACATTTGATGGATAAGAATCGTGCTGGTATATTATTCAATCTCTGTAGCTCGAGACAATATTCCTTTCAACACTTTATAATTTTCTAGGCTATACAGGAGTCTCAATTTAATCTCATCAACTCTTGCAAGAGATTTAGTAAGTTGCAACAATATCCTAATGAAAGTACTCAGAATGGCAATTTATACCATCCATACAAATGCCCATATGTAACCTTTTGGGTTTAACATTATTTGGTGCTTTGTATCATAGGTCCATTTTTCCACGTTCATACTAAATTGTAATGGAATTGTCTTTCTCCATTTTGGCCAATAATTTTTTTTTTTTCATCGACGAACAAAGGAATGTGGCTCAATATCAACCAACTCATTGATGAATTTAGTAGCTACTGTAAAACCAAAATTAATATTGGTTATCATCAATTTGTGATCCCATAATTCTCATGTGCATGCACATGCATATTTATAAGCATTTCATTACTTTGGATATCCTTACCTCTTTAGAGCCTTTACATTGTCTCTTCTAGGACAGTCATCTCTTATTAGATGAATTGTTCGGAGGATTTGGATGATAACCTCCTCTAGAGCGTTACAGAGCTTTGAATTTTTAATCTCTAATTATGGGGAGTCGAACATTGGAACCTATACATCTATCATGCTTCAAGCATGAGATATATTAAAATTGCCATGTCCATGGATTTGTCCATTTAGGACTTGAATCCATGCGGCAACTGTCATACTTCGGGCATGCTAGTTTAGTAGTGCCAAGTCCATGAATAGTCTTATTGAGACTTCAATTCATGAGGCATCTTTGTAACTTGTTAATGCATTTGATAGTTTATTAGTAATCTTCAAGATTGCATTACCTTTTGTAAATCATTAGAATGATGCACCATTCTACTGTATCAGTGTCTTTAGTTACAGACCACGCAAACTTTTCCATTGGATTCTTCTCATACAAAGGTCTCTTAGACATTTCCCCAAACAGTTCCAATGCATAAAAATCTTTCTTCACAAATTTTCCCACAACATACCAATTAACCCATCCACATTTATCAATCAAAAAGTCTTCACACATGATCGCAAGAACACCAGTATAATATGCCAGAATAAACTGCAAAATCTAATACCATTTGTAAATTCTAGTCTATGGTTTTTTGGTTTTGTATTTTTGTTTGTAAATTCTAATCTCCTTACAATTGAGGGAGCTCAACTCCTTTTATAGACCTTACACCTTTAGTGCCAGCCGACATTTCTAACAGACTTCACTAAAATATTAGGAATAAGCCTAACAAATCCAATATTAAACTCCTAATAGTGATTAAGCCAATCACTAAATCCTAAGTTCATAACATAAGCAATCCGAGTTGATGTAGCCGATCCTCTCACACCGATAACAAAAGTCTTGGAGACGTTCATACCGGAATTTCAATTCAAGAATCAATATTCCCCGACCGCAGAAGCCAACATCCAGTGACGAAGGTATTTTTTTGGTATCAACCAAGATCCTGACCCTTAGGAATCCCCGAGCATAAGTCATATCTTCAAACTCCATCAACTCGCCTACTTCCCTTGCCTTCGTGTTCAGATTTAAGGGGACTCCCTTCGTTTGGTCCCATAAAGGGATCATGTTTAGCTTCACTTCCTCCAAAGCTGTCATTGGGTCATCTTTTCACTGAAAAGTTATGGTCATGACTGCCCAAGAATCTGGTTCTCCATCTTTTCATCCCTAACAATGATGACGAAGGTGTTATCTGACCTAGTTGATTTTGACTTCCTCTGTTATCTAAGAAGTTCTTCTAGACAGTTAGTGTGGCCCCCAAATTGTCTGTTCGTATACACTCTGACACCTTACTTTCTCCAGGTGGTGGAGACTCTTGAAGCCTTATAAGATACAAACCCAATGAATAGATCTTGCGTAAAAGCCAAGTTTGCATTGTTAACAGAGTGGAGAGTAGTTTGATTGACTTAAAATTGGGAGTAAAGGCCATTTTTGGACAATTAATGAAAATATGTTGGTGGGTGGTAACTCTTTCTGAATAAGCAACATCTCATGTTACTCCCACCATAAATGGCTCGAGAAACAGAGGACAAAAGGTCTCGTGAGGAAGAAACTAAGTGGAACGAGGAATAAACTTAGTTGGCCTGAGGATTTGTGGGTATTAACTAGGTGAGTGGAATGAGTGCAACAAGTAGGAAATAGGAATCGAAATAGACTCTCACGACAGAGATAAGTACTCTCAAATAGTGAGAAATTACATTGTTTTGATCTCTAAGCATTCAATAGTGAAAACTACATGCAAAATGAAAAGAAAATGACGATTTTGGGTGTCTAGAGTAATTTTATTGGAATAAGATTCTAATTAATTGTGTCAAGCCATATGCATTACAGTAAGAAGATGAGATACAACGATTTTGAAAATCAAATTGACATGGGAATGTTGTTAATGGATTTTAGGACAAACTTAATTACTAATTTTTATAATTTCTGTTTTTTTTTCTTTAATAAGGGCTTAAAATACGTTAGTGTTGGGATTTTAGTGGGCTTTCCTTGCCATGCCGTCGGTTTTAAAAGGAGGATTATTTCTTCTACTTAATTTAATTTTTAGTTTAATTCAAATTTTTTATATTTTCCGTTTAAGCTTCTCATTTAAAACTAGTTTCAATTTAGTTAGTGAGACTTTTAAAATCATTTCATCTTTGTGGGGTGATATCCGTGCTTATTTGCTATGTTATCATTCGATTTTTATTCTTGCAAGTACTAAAATTTGAGCCTTAATAAGAATAATTTTGGTTTAATTTTCGCAACAAAGAGAAAAGACAGGAGGAGTTTGTTTTGTTTTTAGAATGACACTAATGTGTGTAATCAATTTCACGCATGATATTGATTAATTAATCACTGCACAGACTAAAATAATAACAGTAATGCTAGGAAGATTAAATTTATAGAGTAAATGTTATAAATTAAATGAAATGTAAGTTGATGATTTAATTATTGATTAGTGTACGTATTTATTATTAGTTAAGCATAAAATTCAGTTGGTACGAAATGACTGTAGTGACCAAACAAGAGAGGCATAGAAGAAAGTGAAGTGGAGGGCATGAGATGGAAAAGGAAGAGGAAGGTATGATAGCTGCGAGGTGTGATAAAAGCTGCCGGGTTGCAGTAATAAGCTCTCACTTTGTTACTCCTCCACTCCCCATGGCTGAGAAGGAGGCTGCTCTCGCCGCCGTTCCGTCAGATGCTCCTCTCTGTTTGGTTATAATTTTTTAGGACTGAAATATGTTGAACTAAAGAATCTTATATCTGGTTCTTGTATGTCAATGATTTTACGCTACTCCTTTTTCGGGTTCTTCACCCCTTGATTTTTTCTTTATTTTGAACAGGTCCTTGCTTTTAGGGACATTAGTCCCCAAGCTCCAACACGCATTTTAATCATCTCCAAAGTTAGAGATGGATTAACTGGACTGTCTAAGGTACTTGCTAGTACAGAATGAACTTTGTTTCTTTTTGTTTATGCGATTCCCGTCTCTTTCTCCCTATAGGCAATTACAGTAAGCAATAATGCTCCTTATTTAATTTCGGCTGTTATAAATGCACAGTATAAGCAAAGACTTCAGTCATCAGTGTCTTTGTTCTGCTGCAATCTTGTCCAGTTTGACGTCGCCTCTTTGCATGATTTTACGAATGAAGTGATATTCCTCGTCTCTGTGCTGCAACTCTTGTGGTTTGTTTGATCTTTGCATTGTAGCCCCTCCCCTAGTATTGTGATGTAGCACAACAAGAGAGCTTGCACATGCTATAACTCCTAAATCTTAGAAACATTAATTTCTGGGAGCCAAACGACCATCTTTTGCCTTTGAAACTGAATAGTTTTTGGTCTCCTGGTGCAATAATACCCAAAAAATGACTAGGAATCCTTATTTGACCAAAATAGACTGTTGTAAAAGCTGTGGGAATTGAATGCCTACGTGGTTTAGTTAAAAGTGAAAAAATAAGGAGGACTAAAAATAGTGGTACTGCCAGATTTCGTTGTTGTTGGATGGCATGGTTTTCAATATGCATTAATTTTCCTTGTAGACTTCTACATGTAAATGGCTCTATATAAAGAGCATGCAGTGTATAATCAAACAACACACAAGATCAAGAGTGAAAGCAATAATACATATTTCTCTCCCCACTCTTTATCTGCATCATTTGTGTGATGCAGTTACGAAAATAAACAATGTGATACATTGCACCCATTCCAATTCTCTCTAGCAAAGGTTTTCTCTCTCTTACTTTTCTCAATTTATAACACATTATCAGCATGACTCTCTAACCAAAGGCAAAGCTACATAGAGCCAAGGAGGGGCGGCCGCTCCTCCACTCATCGGAAATCTCCATAGGCAGTAAGAACTATGCCCCTTTGCTCTGTTGAACTTTTCGGATTTCTGGGTTTGGTTGTGTAGCGGCGCTGCACTGGTGTGTTGATGGCTGCTGTGTTTTATTTTTTGGAGAACGAAATCGGGAAAAAAAAAAAAGCTGCAGAGTGGCAGAAGTTGTGAAGAAGATGAAGGTTTATCTATTTGATATTCGTACACCTACACGGCGTCGTTTGGCAAAAGAAATTGGATTTCCCTCTACTGATCTTTTCTTTACCCTTTTTCACTTGAAATTGTTTGTACTTTTTTTTTTGCCAAACAATAGATTTTTGTTAGATTAAATTTGAAGGAAAATTAATGAAAATGGCTTGAAAACTTTGAATTTTAATGATAAGGACAAAATAAAGGGTAAAGTGAATAGTACCAAGATTGACTTTTTTAGTTTAAAAATATGGTTTTTCGTTAAACTGAACAGTACCGGGAGTTTTTCATATGTTCGAACTCTAGCTGTCATGCAAAGGCTCAACACCTTTCCACCACTATGGTAAAAGGCCATTTGCTTTAAATTGAGTGTACTGACCCTCCTTTTTTTAAATCTTCTGCCCCACTCGTTTGTTTACCCTTTTTTCCCCTTTTTCTCTTCTGACCCCACTTTTTTTGTGGCTCGTTTACCCATTTATCTTTTTTTATTTATTTATGCTTGTAAGTTTTATTTTTCTCTTTTAAGACACCTATCATATTTATCTTAAACTCTCACATTTTATATAAATATAGTGTTTTTTTTTTGAGTCGAGTGATAGCGTTAGTAAATTAGATGTTATATTAGCTATTGATGGGGTTCGAACCTACGACATCATGCAAGGACACAACACATCTCCACCACTGTGGTAAAGGGCCACTTGCATATAAATATAGTGTTAGTCTTATTAAAAAAATATGTAAATATCATTTAATACTTACTTGTACAACATATAATAAATTCATTTAAATCTGTCTAAGCTCCCGCCTAGATCATGCTTAGGCGTTAGCTCTCAACCCGCTGGCCGAATAGCGCCTAACACTTTTAAAATCTAATCATAGCCAATTTAAACTTCTTACAGTGGATTGATGTTATCGTTTATAACCGTTTTGATGAAGAGAGTGTTTTCTTTTATAAATATTGTCAAAACTTTGCACTCTTCAATGTGAAAAGCTCGCTTCAGTTGAACTTGCACTCTTTTGAATTTCGCCCTCCTCTTGGAAAATCTGGCTACGCTACTGTCTCTAACCATAATCAGTTTTCATTTCCTTTACTGAAAAATGTTTCCCATAAAGATATTATTGTTCCTTTTCCTTTCTTGCCTTACCTACTGTGTGTTTCCTCACTAAGAGCTACTAGCACCATGCCTTCTCCTATTCCGCAATTTAATAATTGATTATATTTTTTATTTCTTATTTGGTGTAACTTCTTGTTACTAATCTTGTACTACAATTTTAGATGGTGCGGTATAATAGTTCATCTTGAACTGCATATTTAATTTTACTGCAATTTTTGATATAGCGGTATAATCGCCCATCCTAAGCTGCATATGTAATTTTCTGCTACTTGAATGGTGTGGTATAATTGCCTATTCTACACTATATTATTTTAATGAGAGTGGTGCGATACAATCGCTTTCCTCATTATTTTCTTTCTTTTTCATAGTAATACTCAATACTGATGTTAGTGCCAATGTAGTGAGTACAACTAACTACTTTTTTTCTTAATTAATGTCTAAATTATGCAAATTTCTAGCCTGAAGTTTTGAGTGCTTATCATTTGCCTAAAGATCTAAATGAAAATTTTGTAAGAACTAGAAGTTCTAATACTATATTCCTTCAAAATCCATATAATTGCAAGTTTGCGCATCTCATTTTTCTTTCAAAAAAAAAAACGGCGAACTTTGCAAAGCTTGATTTTGTTACCCTTGATATCATGGGAAAAACTACCTTACCTGGGTTATGGATACCAGGATCCATTTGGAGGCAGGAAATCTTAGAGACAGAGAGAAATACTGCATCCTCTCAAGATCAAGCAAAAGTCATGATCTTTATTCGTCGCCACCTCGATGAAGGATTGATAAACGAGTACCTAACAGTTGAAAACCCATTGGCTCTCTAGAATGCATTGAAGAATAGATATAATCACCAAAAAACGATGATTTTCCCAAGAGCTCATTATGAGTGCACACACTTGAGAATTCAGGAATTTAAGACGGTTGCTAAGTATAACTCTACAATGTTCAGAATTAGCTCCCAAATGAAACTTTGTGGGGATACTATCACTGAAGAATATATACTGGAAAAGACTTTTAGTATTTTTCAAGCCTCCAATATGCTCTTGCAACAACATTATAGAGAGCAAGACTTTACATTACAAACAGTTGATATCATTGTTTCTTGTGGCTAAACAGAACAATGAGCTCTTGATGAAAAATCATCAGTCCCAACCAACTAGTCGATGCCATTCCTAGATGTGAATGCTGCTTCCTTGAAGAAACACCACCTCCTCTCATGGAACAATTACAAACGAGGACGTGGCTGCAAGCGAGGCTGATGGAATGAGAAGGGCAAAATCATGGTGTCTAGTTTTACAAACAGGGTTTACGGCATAATTTAAACTCAAGCTACAAAAATGTAAACCACCACAAGGGTAAATCTCATATGAATAACACTCCTAGAAATCATGAAGGAGTTTGCCATAGGTATGGTGGCAATGGGCACTAGGCGTGTACCTGCTGTACCCCGAAACATCTTGTGGCTCTGTACCAAGCCTCCATCAAAGAAAACATGGTCAAAACCAATTTCATCGACCATGCTAATCCAATGGATATATCTGATCCAGTGTTCGATTTATTAGGTCAATTGAACTCAACTTATCTTGATATTTCAGACTTTATTGTGGAAAGGTGAATAAAGTATATCAATCCGCTTAAATCATTTTTATTTTTAATTTACTCTTAGTTCATTATCTGAACTTGTTGTTTAAAGTTTGTGTTTCAATTCAATAAAAAGCGGCATTGCAATTTTCTTTTATTATGAATAAATCGTTTTTTAACTCTGATTATGTACTCATAAAGGATGGATAAAAAACTATGGTTGTTCTCAAAACAAGAACAATCGCGGAGATATTTGTTCCAGACAGCGCAACCACGCAGACAATACTTTGAAATTGAAAATATTTCACAAACTAGCTTACAAAGGTAAAGGTAACAACAATATCAGGCTAATCGGATGTAATTGAAAGCTCAAGAAAAGCCCAGGTCATGATACCAAATGGGACAATATTGTCCATACAAAATGCGTTGTATGCTACTCGATTTACAAGAAATTTGTTGAGTTGATATACAAGTTTTAAACTACAAGTTCAGATAATTAAAAGAAAAGTACATTAAACATGAAAATGATTTAATCAGGTTTGAATTATGCCTTGGACCCTAGTTGTAAAACTGAACACCATGGTTCTTACCCTTCCCATTCCATCAACCTCGCTTGTGGCCACATCCTCGTTTGTAATTATTGCCACGTAAGGAGGTGGTGTTTGCTTTAAGTGAAGCATCATTCACTTTTGGGAATGACGATGACCCAGTTGGTCCGAACTAATGATTTTTCATCAAGAGTTCATTGTTCTGTTAAACCACAAGAAGCATTAATATTAGTTGGTTGTACTTTGTAAAGCCTTGGTCTCTATACTGCTATTGCAGAAGCACATTAGAGGCATGAAAAGTACTAGAAGTCTTTTCCAGCATATCTTCCTCAATTATAGTCTCCCACAAAGTTTCATTTGGAAATAATTTTGAACACTGCAGAGTTATACTTAATAACCGTCTTAAAATCCTAGATTCTCAAATGTGTCCAATCATAACAAGCTCTTGGAAGAATCACCGTTTCTGGTGCTTATATCTATTCTTCAATGCATTCCAAAGAGGCAGTGGGTCTTCAACCGTTAGGTATTCGCTCTTTAATCCTTCGCAACAAATAAAGATCATGGTTTTCGCCTGATCTTGAAAGGAGCAGTGTTTCCTTGATGGTGTCTCCAAGATTTCCTGCCACCAGATGGATCTTGGCATCCACAACCCATGTAAGGTAGTTTTTCCCATGATATCAAGGGCACCAAAATCAAGCTTTGCCAAGTTCACCATTTTTTTTCTTTTTCTTTTTTTTTTTTTGAAAGAAAAATGAGATGTGTTAAAACTTCTGGTTCTTACAAATTTTTCATTTTTGATCTTCAAGTCAAAATAATTAGCTCGAAACTTCAGACTCAAGATTTCTATAATTTAGACGATAAGTAAAAAATTATTAGGTGGTTAGTAATACTCTCTACACAGGCACTGCCATCAATATTGAGTACTACTACTAGAAAGAAAGAAAATTAATGAGGAAGGCAATTGTACCGCACCACTCTCATTTAAATAATAGTGTATAACGAGCGATTATACCATACCATTCAAGCACCAAGAAATTAATTACGCGGTTTAGGATGAGCAATTATACCGCACCATAAAAAATTGCAGTAAAATTAAATATGCAATTCTAAATGCGCAATTATACCCCACCATCTAAAATTGCAGTACAGATTAGTAATTAGGAGCTACACCAAATAAAAAATAAAAAATATATAAGTAATTATTAAATTGAAGACTATGAGAAGGCATTATGCTAGCAGCTCTTGCCAAGGAAACATAAAGCAGGTGAGACAAAGAAGGAAGAGGAACAATAATTTCTTTATTGGAAACATTTTTAGGCAAAAGAAATGAAAATTGGTTAGAGAGTCGTGCTGACAACATGTTATAAATAAGAAAAAGAGAGAGACAGACAGACAGACAGATAGACAGACAGAGAGAGAGAGAGAGAACCTTTGCTAGAGATAGAAGTGGAACGGGTGCAATGTATCACACTGTTTATTTCGCAACTATATCACACGAAAGGTTGCAGGTAGAGAGGGGAGAGAAATTGGTACTATTACTTTCACTCTTGTTTTTGTGTTGTTTGATCATACACTGCATGCTCGAGCCATTTAAGTGCAGAAGTCTACAAGGGAAATTAATGTACATTGAATAACATGCCATTCAACAACAAAAAATCTGACAATACTACTATTTTTAGTCTTTCTTCGTTTTCACTTTTGGCTAAACCATGTGGGCATTCAATTCCCACAGTTTTTACAACAGTATGTCAATTGTGATAACGTAAAATTCCTTTTCTTGCGATTATAATCATTGTATCAGACCTTCGTCCCATGGAGATTGTTGACCACTTCACTTGTTAAAGGAAATAAAATAGTCAACTAACATATATGGCTTGGAGTGATTGTAGGACACAATTAGAGATTGGAGTAATTGTAGTGATTGATTGTAATTAGCTTTTTTCTTACCTAGAATAGATTCACATCCTTGTATAAATCACTACCTATGTACAGCTGCTATGATATACAAAAATACATTAATACAAGCTATTTCATATGGCATCAGAGCACCGATCTTGGTGACTCTAGAAGGCTCATTTTTTTGCTTCCGCTACAAACACAACCAGTTCCTCTTCATCGAACCCAGCCACCATAGGCGACGAAAAATCAACTGAGATGATACCTCATGTATCTGATCCTCTCATTCTGCATCATTCAGACTCACCAAGTCTTGTTTTAGTCTCACAACTTCTTGATGGACACAACTATGGACAATGGAGCCGCTCTATGCGAATTACTCTCAGCGCCAAAAACAAACTAGGGTTCGTTGATGGATCAATCAAGAACCCTGCAACTACTGATGCCAATTATTCAATTTGGCAGAGATGCAATGACATGGTCTTGTCTTGGATTTGGCAATCCGTGCAGGGCAACATTGCTCACAGTATACTCTACTGCAAAACTGCGACAGCAGCATGGAGAGACCTTGAGGATCGATTCTCGCAAGGCAACGATTCCAGGATCTATCAGATTCGACAAGAGATTGTCGAACACCGACAAGGATAGCTATCTGTTTCATATTATTACACAAAATTGAAAGCTCTTTGGGATGAATTAGCATCATACCATGAGCCCATTGCTTGTGAATGCGAAGGATCCAAGGCACATGCAGACAGAGAAGAGAAAGAGAGAGTCATGCAGTTCTTAATGGGACTGAACAAGAACTACTCAACCATACGAGGCTCTATATTGATGATGAGCCCACTCCCGGATACACGACGAGTCCATAGATTGATTCTTCAACACGAACGCCAAATGGATGTGGTGAATCGTCGTGAACCCACTACCCATGCAATGCAAACCAGTCGTTCAACAGCACCTTAAAGAGGCTATGGCGCCCACAACCCTAATTCACGAAAGACTTTCAAATGCAGCTACTGCGACGGAGGACATCCAGTTGAACGTTGTTTTTGCCTTATTGGCTTCCTTGAAGGACACAAATGGCACGGCAAGAATGTGCAGCCCAAAAATAGGCGCGCACCCCCAGCCTCCAACAATGTTGAGACACTACCATTGCCAACTGCTCAGATTGACACAACTAAAGCACCAATCTCCAGCAATCAACCTGTTGGAAGTATGCCCACAAAGCCACTCATTTGATGTAATAGCTTTTTGGAATACTTAATGTATTAAACTTTTATATGTTTAATGAAGGGCAAAACTTATTGTTAATCACTATTTATTGTATCTTGTGTTTAAGCAATAAGGGAATCCAAGGAATGTATTCGATCTAAGAGACAAGTGATTTAAGTTAGTTAAATTAACGAGACCTTTCTCTTATGTTCATTCCTAAAACGTTCCTAGCCATAGGATTGCCAATTGGGCATTGACAATCCGCTAAGGTTAGTATGTGTTATGTTGACTCAAGCGTGAGTATGAACTAGTCTCAAGTCATTTGGTGTTGGACACTAAGGCAAACACATAGGTGCTCGAAAGAGTAATCGAGTACACTGAACAACGATCAAACGAGAGTTCGAACATACATGTCATGTGAGAACTCAATAGTTGCAATATGCAAAGTAGTCCTTTGACCTAAGGCATCATTGATGTCTAATGGTTAGGTCCTTGATCTTTGATTATGTCAACGGCATTCCATTGGAGTGTCCACGGCATTGTTGGGGTCAAGCTATCTAGTCATGTAGGCATATGAATGCACAACAAGGGATCTCTAACCTTCCACGGTGGAAGGAGAATACTCTAAGATATGATTCGAGAGTCTTTGGCCAAAGCATATGAATATGACTTAGGAAGCTTGTTCCAAATCTTATTCAATTGAATCATATAGAGAAGTATCACATTGGATAGTAGACATGAAACAAACTATCACTTAAACAATGTGATTAAGAGTATTGTATTAGAGAATGACCGTATTGCATTGTAGTTGTAACTGGATAGGTTCTCCAACCACTTCTACTTAGCTTGGGTAACCATGACATGCTGCTAGGCGTCACCCATGGTTTGTGGAAGCCCTAAAGATTAGCAAACACTAATTTTAAGGGAGAATTGAAATGTGGTTTCAATTCACAATCGATCGTTAAGAGTAACATCGCCCACTACCTCGCTAATTGGAACCTAATGGATCGTACACCGAGTAAGGATATAAGTGAAGAAATTATATGAAATGGATAAGCGATTAAATGGTTTAATTGAAGAATGGTCAAGATTAATTAAATAGTTAATTAATTATACGAAACGTTCGTATTGGGCGTTTAAGTTAGTTTTGGGCTTCGGGGCACAAAAAACGTTTTGGTCCACAAGGCCCATTATGTTTAAGTTGTATGACAACTAAAACAAAATGGGCAATTAAGCCCAATAACACTTGAAGGGCCGCCCATATCAAGGGTAGTGGGAACTTGCTTAATTGCAAGTTTGCCACTAACCTAAGAAATGAAGTATAAAGTCATCTTTATAGCTTTGTTTCTAATTAGGGGTTTTCTAATTGAATTTGGGTGAAACATATTCTCTCATTTTTCTACATAGAGGCCGGCCACTTAGGGGAGGAACATCTAGCAATCTTTTCTTCCCTAAGTCATCCATTTCATCTTCACACTACATCTTTGGTGTGGAGACTTAGAGACACCAAACCTTTGGTGTTTTGGAGAACAAATCCTCAAATCCTCAAAGAAGAAAAGGAGCACTAAAAGGGAGGAAATCACAAGGAAGATCCAAGGAGAAAGGAGGTGACTTGAAGGCCCTCCACTTGGGTGAATCCCTTGTGCAATCAAGGATGAGCTTCAAGGGTAAAGAATCTCTAAATTCTTATTCTCTTTAATATTGTTAAAGAGTCTTATGGTTCACCATATACTAGGCTTTGAAAGTCATGGGTATTATGAATTGTTTTTGAATGCATGCCTACTTTAAAGTGTTATTAGTTTGCATATGTATTCAAATGTTCTTACACGTTCTTAGTTAGGACAAAATTTTTCCTTCACAACCTGATGCGAGAATTATACGCGCACAAATTAAACCCTCTTTTTGACAATTGTAGTATGGATGTAAGTAGGGATCGTTCTGGACCGGGGATTAGGAGGGATTGTTAACCACTTGGATTTGACTTCAAAAACGTAAAAACAAGATAAAACACTAAACTAGACTCAAAGAATGTGAAACTAAACGTTAAAACACTAAGACAAACCAAAAGACTCAAAATGCTTTAAAAACACAAACTAAATTGATTTCTAACTAAATTGAACAATAAAGTAAAGGGGGATTGGATTTGGACGACTTTAAACTAAAAATGGAAACTTGGAAACAAAACAAATTGTAAATATGGATTTGACGGAAATGAATGGATGGGAAGCTAGCTAAGGGGTTCATCTCCACATATGTTATACTTGCATACAAAACGATGTCTAATTGCTTTTCAATAAACCATGAATTCTCAACGCCCCGGGTTAATTAGGTCCGCTTAAATTAACCGTCAAGTTTTCCTTAAGTTAATGAATTGGATGATTGCATACGACAATCCAAAGCATTCCTCACAAGTTCCCTACATGAATTGCATAATAGAGATACAAGCAAGAATCATTAAGCATCATGAAAACTATAAGTGTTGACGAGGCATTCGTTACTATGATTGCATGAAACTTATGCCAAGAATATGTTTAACGCGATTGTTTATAAGCAACCTCCACTACTTGTGAATATAAGTTCATAACTATTACGTGAAACTTACTTATATTCTAGCGTCAAATTCATGCATGAAAATTAAGCGTTCATTCTTAATAAACATACATAAATAGGTTATCAATCAAACAGTTAAACAAATTGAATTCACAACTTATGAAACGTAATTAAAAGTAATCAAATCATATTACAAACATAAACATAGTTTCGAATCACCCCCTAGCTAAAGGGGGTTTAGTTCCTCATAACTTTGAAATCAAAGAAACACCTAAACATTCCAACAACTCAAAACTTTGAATTGTATGAACGTTTAAGCACTCTTTTCTTCCATTTCTCATACGTACAAAACAAAGAGAATTAAAATGAAACTTTGAAATCAAAGAAACACCTAAACATTCCAACAACTCAAAACTTGAATTGTATGAACGTTTAGGCACTCTTCTCTTCCTCGTTGTTGTAGCACAAGGTTTAAGGATAGGTTGGTTGGGGGGATGGAAGTGTTGGGGAATTATGGAAATGGATGAGGATTGGTGGAAATGAAAAATGGTTTTTGGATTCTAAGGGAGAAAGGAATGTGTTTGTGGTGTGTTGTCGTGTTGTGAATGAGATGATTTGGTGAATGGAATGAATGGGTATTTATAGGAAGAGAATGGGTGTTAATGGATGTTTGTTTAAGGTATTTGGTGGAAGGGAAAAGGTGTGGATGGTGGGAATTATGGTGGATGGATGGTTTAGTGGATGTAATTTAGGGTTTATTTAGGTGAATGTGGATGCATGGTTTAGTGGATGTAAAGGATAATGGGATGGTGTGGAATTAAAAGCTAAAAAAAATGGGATAATGGGCATTTAAGTGTGAATGGAATGGTGGGATGCACTAATGGAAATTATGGAATGGAATGGTGGGATGCACTAATTAGGAGGAAGAATTAGGGTGAAGGGCTTAATGCATGGATTTGGGCCAATTAGGGTGAAGGGCTTAATACATGGATTTGGGCCAATTAGGGTGAAGGGCTTAATGCATGGATTTGGGCCTAAAATGCCCCCCCTTGCACGGCAAGGGAAAGGACTTGGGCTAAAGCCCACGGCATTGGGTGTTAAGGGCCCTAGGGCCTTCGTTTTGCGTCCTAAAGCGCCTACAAGGACTTCAGAGTGGCTAGAAAATGCGGACGTTTAAGATTAGGAAAGGTTACCAAAACGGGAAACTTAGGGTCAACTTTCCTAAAATAGGAAGCCTTGTTTGAGTAGGATTCCTCGTTTTGGTAAGAATTAATCGTTGGAGTAGGAATTCGTCGTTTCTTCAAGTCTTCAACTCATTCATTCCTCTTTCGCTCCAAAAGGCTCCAATTTGCATCTTCTTGCACACTTTGGCCTTATAATCTGAAAATACACAAAAGTGGCCTTAAACACTAAAACAACTAAGTAAACACAACGTAAATGCACGAGAACAAGCTAATTAAGTCGCATGAATATGCTCCTATCACAACCAACGTTCACAACCGAGGAATACCATCAACTCATGGCCCTTCTTCGCAATAAACATGGTACCAATCTGCCACTTGTGCATGCAACAGTTATCTATACACCCAACTGCAATTTTACACAACATTCTCCGCATTCAACATTGTATTGGATCGTGGAAAGTGGGGCCACAGATCATATTTCTCACTTATCACCCAGCCATAATCACACTAGAACCCAACATGATTTTGTTGGGTTACCAAATGGCGGACAGGCTGCGATTGAATCCATTGGGTCTATTACACTGTCACCCAAGATAACCCTTGATGGAGTTTTGCATGTACCACAATTTCGTGTGAACCTATTGTCTGTGAGTAAGTTAACTTGGGCATTGAAGTGTGTTGTGATTTTCTACCCCGGTTTTTGTGTTGTGCAGGACATGGATACGAAGAAGATGATTGGCCTGGGCAAGCAGTTTAATGGACTCTACTACCTCATTCCAACACAGAACCCTCATCTCGCTAACCATGTCAACCATACCTCGACACTGTGGCACCAACATCTTGGGCACCCATCCTCGGCTCCTCTTCAATCTTTATCCCAGACCATTCCAGAAATTATTTTTGATCCTACACATGTTTGTGATGTTTGTCCTTTAGCCAAATAAACTCGTTCATCTTTTGTTTCCAGTTCAATAAAATCAGTTGCACCTTTTGATTTGATCCACTGTGATATTTGGGGGCCGCACCAAATCCATACACCCTCTGGGGCACGTTACTTCCTCACCATTGTAGACGACTTTACTCGTTTCACATGGGTTCATCTCATGCGATTTAAATCCAACACACAAACCATAATACACTCATTCTTTTCTTGGGTCAAAACCCAGTTTAATCGTGACATTAAAACCCTTCGTGCAGACAATGGGGGGGAATTCATATCTCTTCGATCATTCTTAGACACTCATGGAACCCTTTTTCAACACACTTGTGCCCACACCCCTCAACAGAACGGGGTAGTTGAACGCAAACACTATCACCTTTTGAATGTTGCCCGTGCCTTACGTTTTCAAGCTAACCTACCCTTAAAGTTCTGGGGGGGGAGAGTGTACAAACTGCCTGTTACCTTATCAATCGCCTTCCAACACCCCTGCTTTCCCATCAATCTCTCTATGAACTCTTGCATGGGACACTACCTGTCTACTCTCATCTTCGGGTTTTTGGGTGTTTATGCTATGCTACCAACCTTACTCCCTCACACAAATTTGATGCTCGTGCTCGTCACTGCATTTTCCTGGGATATCCCCTTGGTCAGAAGGGCTATCGTGTTTATGACCTTGACACCAAACGCATTTTCACCTCCCGCGATGTCATCTTCCATGAACACCTTTTCCCTCTTGCTAACTCACCACCAGAACCTGACCACAATTCCCCAGTCTTACCTGTTCCCCATGACGACCCCACTCATGCACCTTCAGACCTCCTTCCCACTATTGATCTACCTTCCTCACCCACTCCCTCACTTCCTGACATCCCTCCTCCACCCCCAGACACCACTACCTCGCCAACTCCTGCGCCATCGACTTCTTCGCTGCCTCTTCTTCCCCTTCGTCGCTCCGAACGCATTAAACAACCACCTGTCCACCTTCGTGACTATCAGACCCATCATGCTGCTTTGCTTCAGCCCAGCGCCATCTCTTCCACCATGTCCAGCACACGCTATCCTCTTCACCGGTATGTTTCTTATGCTCGTCTCTCTCCTGCTCATCGCTCCTTTGTTCACAATGTTTCTCACTTAGTTGAACCAGCCTCTTATGAGCAGGCACGCCATGACCCTCACTGGCTTGCCGCTATGAATTCTGAGCTTGGCGCCCTTGAAGCAAATCACACCTGGACTTTGGTTCCTTTACCTCCTCACCAACGCCCCATTGGATGTAAATGGGTCTTCAAAATCAAGTACCATTCCGACGGTACCATCGAACGCTACAAGGCTCGCCTTGTCGCCAAAGGGTTCACGTAGCACGAAGGTATTGATTACAAAGAGACGTTCGCCCCCGTTGCTAAGCTCATTACTGATCGCTGTCTCTTGACCATTGCTGCTGTTCGCAGCTGGTCTCTTCACCAAATGGATGTCCAAAACGCTTTCCTTCATGGTGCACTGCATGAAGAAGTCTATATGCTACCACCTCCTGGTTATCGTCGACAGGGGGAGACTATGGTTTGTCGACTTCACAAGTCATTATACGGACTCAAGCAGGCATCTCGCGGCTGGTTCCAACGTTTTTCATCAAACATTCAAGAAATTGGCTTTCAACAGTCTCATGCGGACTACGCATTATTCACTAAGGTTTGTGGACACTCTATTACTGTAGTGTTGCTCTACGTCGATGACATGATTATTGCAGGAAATGATGAGGAAGCCATTAGTCAACTCAAGCAATTTCTTAGTGGATGTTTTCGAATTAAAGACCTCGGACCATTAAAATATTTTCTTGGTGTCGAAGTTGCACGGTCCAAAGCTGGGATCTCCATTTGCCAACGAAAGTATACCCTGGACATATTGGAGGAAGCTGGCTTGCTTGGCGTAAGACCTGCCAAGGTACCTATGGAACCAGATTTAGTGTTGACGACAACAAGTGGTGATGCCCTCAAGGACCCGACTCGATATCGACGTTTGGTTGGAAAATTAATATATCTTACCATTACAAGGCCAGATATTACGTATGCAGTGAATAATCTCAGTCAGTTCATGCAAGAACCAACACTCCATCACCTTAAGGCAGCACATCGTCTTCTCCAATATCTGAAAGAAGCACCAGGACAAGGGTTACTATTTCCTACGGAGAATCAACTTAATTTGATTGGCTACTGTGATGCGGATTAGGCTAGATGTCCGATCACACGTCGATCAGTGACAGGTTTTTGTATCTTCCTCGGTAAATCACTTGTATCGTGGAAAAGTAAAAAGCAGGTCACGGTGGCAAGATCTTCAGCAGAAGCCGAGTATCGATCCATGGCTGCAACCACTTGTGAGCTTACTTGGCTGAGGAATTTGTTGAACAATTTGCGTGTAAACCATCCTGAGCCAACAAGGTTGTTTTGTGACAATCAAGATGCTCTATATATTGCAGCGAACCCTGTGTATCATGAACGAACCAAACACATAGAGCTGGATTGTCATACTGTTCGTGAAAGGATTCAGAGGGGAGAGATCAAGACCTCTCATGTGCAGACGGGACGTCAAATAGCAGACATGTTTACAAAGCCACTGAGAGCACCTATCTTCCATTCGCATCTTGGCAAGTTGGGTGTTATTGATATCCACACTCCAACTTGAGGGGGAGTGTTAAAGGAAATAAAATAGTCAACTAACATATATGGCTTGGAGTGATTGTAGGACACAATTAGAGATTGGAGTAATTGTAGTGATTGATTGTAATTAGCTTTTTTCTTACCTAGAATAGATTCACATCCTTGTATAAATCACTACCTATGTACAGCTGCTATGATATACAAAAATACATTAATACAAGCTATTTCATATCACTATGAGTGGGAAATCACATAAACTTTGATTTCTTTCACCATGCATTGCCCTCCAATATTCAAGATAAACCATAGCTATGACTTTTACTCATTTATAGTCTACAGCAAAAGCATGACATACATACGGCTTCCTGTGGGCTACCTGCCCAAACATAGGGAACCAACCTAGGTATTTCTATTCTTATTGTGTCTTTAAGCACTGGTCCTTGAAAATGGGATTTCTGTGAACGATAACAGATCTTTCTTGATTCATGCATAAAGAATTTGACCAAAAATTATGATTGGATGACAATTGTGATAGGTTTAATATTCTTTTCTTATGATCTTGCTGGAGTTTATCCCAAGGACATAGCTAGACCTCTACTATGAGGGGTAAATTCTTTCACTGTGCAGTTGTCAGCGCTCGACGTAGGCCTTTCTATACGAGTTGTTGATACACTTAAAGATATTGATCCGGTGATATAAAAAGATTCAAAGACAGTGAATGTAAGGCTCCGAAGCAAATGATAAAAAAACATCGTGTAAGCTGCCTCACACTTAATCATGTGGTGCATTGTACTTGTAGAATAGTTTGAACTATGCCCCCCTCACTCTTCATATAGTTCTTGCAATATTATGGTGTTTGTATGTGAGTGATTGTTTTTATAAAATAATATCTTGTAATGATTTTAGCAGTAATATGTTCCTCAAACGAAAAGGGAAAACGATAGAATATGATATAAACTTTTACTGCAGTAAGCTGCTTGCAGCATCACTCCCTCTCCAGTCAGTGTATGCTTTATCTGTATAAAGTTATTTACGAGCGGGAAACACCATTAGCAAGGTTTAAATTTACTGAAAACATAAGCTTACCTGAAATGTTGTGTGAAATGGGATGTTTTGTGGCCATCTATCAACGTTTCTTTTCGGAGTTCCCTTTTACAAGGAGAAGTAATTTTTGTATGAACGTAAGCTCCTTTAGCCTTGTAATTTGTCGGTTGATAATCGACTTATTGGTGGAATTTAATGTTTTATTGGTTCTTTTTTGTTTTCCAGGCAGAGGAGAGACACAATGAGATTCTTGGTCAGCTTCTGTACGCTGCCAAGCTGATTGCCACGCAGGAGGGTCTTGATGACGGCTTCAGGATTGTGATTAACGATGGGCCAAACGGATGTGCGTGTTCTTTCTTACTCTATATACTTGGGATTGATGACATACCATTAAGTACTATACCTTCTAACTGTTGGTGCTTTACTTGATGTATCTTTATAAACATAATATAGAGCGATGTCTTCCTGCAGGTCAATTGGTTTATCACCTTCACATCCATCTTCTTGGAGGACGGCAAATGAACTGGCCCCCGGGCTAATGCCTACTGCGTAGTGTGTTTAGATTGCTAATGAGAGGATTCTGTGTTTGTGAAGATTATACTGACATGGGTAACTAGTAGTTTCTTATGGTACTGGAGATCTGGAACCTGTTGAAAGACCTTCTCTCTTAATAAAACTATTGAACTGGAAGAAAATAAGCTGGTTTCTTACATAAGTTGCATTTGGTATCTTCTTAAGAACATGCATGCCAAGAAAAATAGAAATACACACAGTTGTCCTGCCTAAAATTTATCCGAGAAATATTACATACCGGATTAAGCCTCAAAAAAATGCCACTTAGTACTACGATCTAATGGTATTCCTCTTCACTTGTAAGTAAAATGTCCTTGGTTCGATTCTCACCAAAGGCTAATTTGAACCACATTATTGCTAGCCCATTTTGAGCCTAAGTCCACCCTCTCTCCTACAATATCTTTTGCTCAAGAAAAAGAAAAGAAAAAAAACCCAAAAAAAATACTAACGATTTTATGTACCCTGTATGGGTTAGGATTTGGAGACATACTTTTTGCAAATGTTTTCACACTCCTGGTTAGCTCTGGCATTAATTTACGTCTAATGGTTGTTCATTAAATATGAGTGGCGGATTATCCCGATGGATAAGAACTTCCTTTAATTCACTATGTCCAGAGTTCTAACCCTCCCTCTCCCTATAGTTTAAGATGAATTTAATCTAGATTATCTATAGTCTGTAAAAAAAAAAAAGGACGGTTTTTTGTTAAAACGATTGTTTCCATTCTCAATCCCCTTGTTATTATCAGCAGACGAAGGACACGTTTGGAAGTCGAATTCTGTATCAAGTTTATTAATGACAAAAGTTGTCAATTAATTTGTTTCAAAATCATATGCAACTCCAAACTTTAGAATGCTTGAAAATTTTTGAAAAGTATTAAAGTCATTAATCACACCAAACAATGACGAGGAAACAAAATAACTGACGAATTTAAGTAAAATTAAACAGGTTTAATCCTTAATAGAAAGAAATTCAAATACAAACAGCAAGTATTTGGGTAAAAACTGAAAAATGACGTTTTTGAAGAGAGCTTCATGATTGAGTTGATGATATTGTGACATGAGTGATCGACTGGACATTTTTGTACTCAACTGTGAGGGGCCTTCAGTCCAGACTATATGTACATACATACACAAACACACACACACACACATATATATATATATAATTATATAGCAAGTACGGAAGTAGAGAGACAATAATATTCCTGAGGAAATTAAATAGAAAAAGAGGAAAGAAAATAATGGAGAGATGGAAAGTAACGAGAGGAGGTGTTAGATCAGTATCAGGAAGCAGCAGCAGCAGCACCATCATCATGCTCAGAGACAAAGATACAGATCACGCTGCAACTGCAACCGCAAATGTTGATCGACAACCGCCATACTACTACAACAACACCACCATTAAGCAGCAGCAGCAGCTTCATGTAGACGTGGATCGGTATTCGAGTACTACTAGTATCAGTGTTACTGCTGATCAAGAAATCAGCATTTTTGACGCCCACAAATACTTCAACCAACTAAGCATCAACAACCACATTGACGGCCAAAACCATAAGGTAGGTCGCCAATACAAGTTAAGAGCATTTACCTCTGCACTCAAAGTCATAGGTTTGATTCCCATTCCTTCTATTGCCTGTATAAGAAGGAGAAGTAATGGCACTATCTTAATTAATAACACATGCTTGTGGAATCAATGTGATAATTGAGTGACGATGGATGTACGGAATATTGGTAGGTGCAGGTTTCTGATGGGCTGTCTGGAGTTTCGAGATTCTCTTGGGCTGCTGGCTCTCCCTCAGTATCTTCAGTTGATGATGCTGCTATTAACTACCCTCTGCATCTCCGAGCTCGTTCTTTCCATGTCGTTTCTTCCAGTGCCACCCCAACGGCTTCCTCCGAAGCCAGTTGGAACAGCCAGACTGGCCTCCTAACCAAACCTCTCTGTGCTACCACCGCCACCAATAGTAATGTCGCATTCATGGCGCCTTTGCACAGTCGGACTAGTACAAATCATCCTCCTCATCCTCATCATGATGACCATCAGATTACTAATAAGAAGAAATTAAGAGGATGGTCCAAGACAATGTCGTTGAGTCCAAGATGGCTTACTGCTTTTCCGAGGAGGTCAGCGAGATGCCCCTGCTCGGGCAAGAAATCAGTTCAAGTTGTTGCTCAGGAAAAGAAGTCAAGCATGTCATCATCATCATCATCAATAGTCGGAGTTGGAGGCGGAGATATTTATAACATGCCGGCCCAATTAATTCTCACCAAGGATGAGATACCACTAGCTGCTCCAACTACTAGTGTTGTTACAGCTGCCAATCTGAACCACTCTTCGATTGCAAGGCCGCGTGACGACAATCGCCATGTGCTCTGGGGTGATGAACGTCGTCGGAATTGGGAACGCCAAGTCAACAATACAACCATCAATGTGCAACCAGCCGCAAACTCTACCGCTACTACGACCAGCTGTATTAGTACTGCTGCTGCTGGTGGCGGATTTAGCTTTCCGATATTAAAATTCAATGGGGACGGGGGAACTTCCTTGCCATCGGCAACAGCTTCAATCCCGAACCCATCAAACAGTACTACTGATCATGTTCAATGCGGCCGACTAATTGGTGATGTTAATAATAAAGATGAGGATGTGGGAAGCGATGCAAGCTCTGACTTGTTCGAAATCGAAAGCTTCTCAACCAGTACTACTCAAACGCTGCAAGCAACTAATGCCGATATGCCCACCTACCCTCCACCATCGTCATCCATGTTTGAAAATTACTACCGCACTCGCCCGGATTCTTTTTCATTGGTTGAGGATGCAGTTAGCTTCACTGATACTCGACGTATGAGTGCTAATAACAATTCCCGTCGAACAAGCTTAGATCGTCGTCAACATGACCCGCCTATGGCATCGTTATCGACCGATCAATACTGTTACGAACCAAGTGAGGCCAGCATCGACTGGAGCGTCACTACGGCAGAGGGCTGTGATCGATCCGACCAATACGATCACGACCACCATGATCACCATGATGATGCTAACTTGGGAACTAAGGTAATGACGAGCAGCAAACGACGGCCGCCTTCGCTGGGAAGTAATAACAATAATATGGGGTTGTTGAGCTGTCGGCGGGAGAAGGCCGTCAGTGTGGGGCCCAACCCAGTGAGACTAATGGCCATGCCTGCTGCTCCTGTTGATCATGACTACTGTCAGAGTCGACATAGGGGTGTAGGAGTGGGACCCACAAGTCTATCAGTGTGTTCAAACAACTCCAGAGCTACGGTGCATGTGGGAAGTAGGTCCGCAGCGTTAGCTAGACAATAAGAAGGCACAGCATGGAGTTGCAGCAGCTCGATCGGTTGTCTTTTCCTTTTCAACCGCTATTCTAGAAGGATTTACAATAAACAGGTTCACCGTCAGTAGCCTGATATTACATGCGTTGCATGCATACAGATAACGCACGCCATCTATATGGATCCACTCCTCCAATCCGAAGTTCCTAGAGCCAGACAGCATCTCTCTCGTCTGTATTCTTTTCTTCACGTTATTCACTTTTCCTTTGTAAAATTCGAGAATAATGTCTTTCTTTTTTTTGTCTTCTTGTTGTGGGTGCATGTGTGTTTTTGCTGGATGCCATAATAATTCATTCTTTTTGTTTTTGTGTAAGTAGCTCTTCTTCTTGGTTTTTTTTTTTTTTTTTTTTTTTTTTTTTTTTTTAATGCTAGTAATGTTATATTACTACTCTAAGGTATACTAGAGAGAGAGTAGGGTTTGTACCATGAACGTAGTAAATTGAAGAGAACGACTCAATCCAACATGCAACCTACACTTGTTCTGCATTTGTTTTTTTTTTTTTTTTAATTCATTTTTATTGGTTTCGATAATAATAAAATATGCAATACCACTACTTTAATCTACACTGTAGAGAGAAGGTAAGGTTTGGACCATGTACGCAATGAATTGAAGAGAGAGACTAAATTTAGCAGGCAATCTAAAGTTGTTTTGTATTTGTTTTTCTGTTATTTTTATTGGTTTGAATAATAATAAATCCTACAAGATAAGATAATAACTAGCAATCAATCTAGCTTGGTTGAGAACATGTCAAATGATACCCTTTGGGCACTGTCTATGTTTGTTTGTAGCCAATTGAGAGTGGACACCAAGTAAAAAAACATACCCTTTTTGGTTTTTTCCTTAACAAGGGGCATTTGGAATTTGGATTATTAACCCGCACCTAAAACTACAAACTCCGGCAACAATCTCAGATTGAGTTGCTGCACCTTGTTTCGATTTAGAACGAGTTGAACTAAGTTGTTGCGCCTTATTTGGGCTCATCTCGAACTGCTCTACAAATCCGAGCAATGCAACCCTTTAAGATCACATAGATCTGCAAAACCTAGCATCCATCGCAACCGCCATCGAGTAGATCAGGGCTAAATTGCACCACCCCGCAGTAATTATGACAATCTGCTTGCCAGTCCGATATGAAAGCTGTTCCGATCACCGTAACTGCTATCAGCGTTGTTCCGATCCTCATCAACCGACGGGTAGAGAGACTCAACTTTCGGACAGATTTCTATCAATAGTAGCACGCGCATACGTCAAAGTTGAATGCAACGATGTCTTCGTGAATATTTGCAGAACATCATAAAAATCACTCGCTTCAGGCAGAAAACCATGACAGTTGGAACAACGTCGATGAGTGTACTTCAACTAACAAACATATTTTCTGGGGAGTTGGAGTTTACATGCTACTAGTACACTAAGGAAAATTCATACATTGTATAATTACAAGTCGATCGCATGTATATTTACGTGGTATAGATAACATGGTTTCTAATTAATTGCACAAAGACTGCTTCATCAAAGATTACCAACAATGGTGATTCCTTCCTATTGTTTTGAACCACACAAGGGATCTAACTCCATAGGTGCTTTCTGTGCAGCACTGCCATCTCTTTCTTTAAACTCTGTTTGCAAGCCAAATCCATATCCACCGTCATTTCCATACATGTCTCGATCCCACTGACCCACAAATTCGTTCTTCTGGTCAGCTTTTAGAGGCAGATTAGATGTGGTGCAACCGTCTGGCAACCCTTCATCCACCCTTTGTTTCTTTCGGGGAGATGAGGGTGCGGCCAATGCATCGCCCATTGTCTCCAACTGAGCTGGCTTCTGCTTTTCCTCGGCTGATGGTAACGCTTCTGACGCTTTGAGTGAACCACCAAACTTTTGCTGCTCCTCGATGATCTTCTGCAAGTATTTACCCTGAGCTTCTATTCTCATTTGCAACTGCCTTTGAACCTGAATTGGTTTTCAGACATTAGTGAATTCTTTGTATAGCCACAAATGCGTAGACACTGACCAGAACAAAATGACAATAACCATCGGATACATGAACCGCTCATTACAAGTTTTCATCATATTAAGTGCCTGCACTTGATTCTGAGAGGATAGGAGATCAGGAAACAGTTCCTGAATCATGCTCTACTGTGAAAATGAACAAGCAACACAATGGCGGTATCCAAGAACAAAAATTGAAGAACACAGAAAAAAGATGGGCATTTGCAGAACTTCCACCCACCGATTTTCCCATCTCTACAACATTATTTTTATTGAAAAACAATTATTACTCAATCCATATTCCCAAAGCCAAAGCCAAACTCAGGCCCCGGAGAAGAAAAATGCCATACAAAAACCTTGACCTCTAGGCTATGTAATTGCTGGATTAACTATTTTCAATTTCTGCAAAATAATTTTCAGCATAAATTTAAAAACTTTCCTTTTAGCGCTCGAGTAATTCTTTTTTTGCGTCTGTCAGAAATAATTTTCTTTCTATGAGCATTCCTTCAACAAAGATATTGCGGGGCAGACTACATCTCTCTTCCAGCAATTTAAGGTGAAGTGAGAGAAGGAGACGTTACCTCAAGCTGTTCATGAAGACGCTTCTGAACTTCCATTTGCATCCTCAATGCCTCATTAATTTGCACTCCACTGAACAATTGAATGTTTTTTTCGGAACGTCAGATGTGGAGAGGGATAATGATATTGGTCATGAAAGCTTAAGAGACAAAATGTGGTCCTCGTACAGAGGTTTAACCAATAAAAGGTAAAGGAAAAGGTACCCACGGAGAAGAATCTGAGCAAGATAGGCTGTCTCCAGAACCCTTCTTCTCATCCTTAGAACCTATAAGTCAGAAACAGTACTCCAAATTCAAATTAACTCATATTTTTATAAGGTAAAAACAAGTTTTCTATTGCTAAAATAACATATATAGGAGGGAGACGCCTTTACCATCAGCTGGAGACTCTGGCAGGTACTTTGCAAGTCGGTATTTCTATACAAAAGAATAATTGCGTGGTTAAAAATAAGAGCATTAAATGTCCCTGAACACGTAAGATAGTATAGCAAGGTGACCCGCACCTGTAAATGACTCTTCACATGATAAATAGTTAGTCCTGGAACACCCATCACTCTCAGAACACCTTTAGGTGTTGCCCCTATGTAAAATTGCAAAAAACAAGCATTTGTGAAATATTAATTAGCTAATGAATGTGATTAGAAACACTAGTTTGGGTGCGACCAGATATGGAAAAAAAAAATTCATCAAATCCCTGTGCTGTGGGACTGATTTGTCCATTGGACTACATGCCACAAATAAAGGATTGGACAATTCAATCCGGTCCTAAGTTTCTTCCTGGGTTTGCAAAGCACCACTAGCTATCACATATAAACTAAAATACATCCACTTCAACAAAAATAAATAATTTAAGCATAAATGAATCAAAAACCAAAAGTTAAGACCAAGCAGTCAATTATTTAATGAAACATAGAGAAAGTAGATGAATTTTATAAACCACCCTACCAAGAAAATAGGGGAAAAAAAGCTAGAAGAGAAATTCTTTTTTCAATTGTTTTTGATTTATTAACTCAAAAGAAATGTGCAAATCGTGGATAAGGAATCGAACATTGACTTTTTGAAGAAAACACAGAATCATTACACTCTAGTCTAGGAAAATATTCAACATACCAATAATTCCTTTAAATAAATTAACCGAAAGCAAACAAACCCTCATCCCAGTTAAAAGTTAAAAGCCTCACTAGTCCTAGAAGTCCTTGACAGGGTTGGTTATACAATTAACTATCCAAATGAATATCCTTTACAGTACAGCATGATAATTTCAATTTGCAGGTGGACTCATCAGATGGTTATTAGTTGATATTGCCCACCAATCAAAAACCAAAAGTTAAGACCAAGCAGTCAATTATTTAATGAAACATAGAGAACGTAGATGAATTTTATAAACCACCCTACCAAGAAAATAGGGGAAAAAAAGCTAGAAGAGAAATTCTTTTTTCAATTGTTTTCGATTTATTAACTCAAAAGAAATGTGCAAATCGTGGATAAGGAATCGAACATTGACTTTTTGAAGAAAACACAGAATCATTACACTCTAGTCTAGGAAAATATTCAACATACCAATAATTCCTTTAAATAAATTAACCGAAAGCAAACAAACCCTCATCCCAGTTAAAAGTTAAAAGCCTCACTAGTCCTAGAAGTCCTTGACAGGGTTGGTTATACAATTAACTATCCAAATGAATATCCTTTACAGTACAGCATGATAATTTCAATTTGCAGGTGGACTCATCAGATGGTTATTAGTTGATATTGCCCACCAATCAAAAACCAAAAGTTAAGACCAAGCAGTCAATTATTTAATGAAACATAGAGAAAGTAGATGAATTTTATAAACCACCCTACCAAGAAAATAGGGGAAAAAAAGCTAGAAGAGAAATTCTTTTTTCAATTGTTTTCGATTTATTAACTCAAAAGAAATGTGCAAATCGTGGATAAGGAATCGAACATTGACTTTTTGAAGAAAACACAGAATCATTACACTCTAGTCTAGGAAAATATTCAACATACCAATAATTCCTTTAAATAAATTAACCGAAAGCAAACAAACCCTCATCCCAGTTAAAAGTTAAAAGCCTCACTAGTCCTAGAAGTCCTTGACAGGGTTGGTTATACAATTAACTATCCAAATGAATATCCTTTACAGTACAGCATGATAATTTCAATTTGCAGGTGGACTCATCAGATGGTTATTAGTTGATATTGCCCACCAATCAAAAACCAAAAGTTAAGACCAAGCAGTCAATTATTTAATGAAACATAGAGAAAGTAGATGAATTTTATAAACCACCCTACCAAGAAAATAGGGGAAAAAAAGCTAGAAGAGAAATTCTTTTTTCAATTGTTTTCGATTTATTAACTCAAAAGAAATGTGCAAATCGTGGATAAGGAATCGAACATTGACTTTTTGAAGAAAACACAGAATCATTACACTCTAGTCTAGGAAAATATTCAACATACCAATAATTCCTTTAAATAAATTAACCGAAAGCAAACAAACCCTCATCCCAGTTAAAAGTTAAAAGCCTCACTAGTCCTAGAAGTCCTTGACAGGGTTGGTTATACAATTAACTATCCAAATGAATATCCTTTACAGTACAGCATGATAATTTCAATTTGCAGGTGGACTGATCAGATGGTTATTAGTTGATATTGCCCACCTATACAAGTAGTGTAGATGGTTATCCATAGAATATAATAGAAGATTACATGTGAAGGGAAGAAACAAGGGAACTAATCGTTGAACACATCTTCCTTGGCTCTTCTTCAATCCATGCCTGAGCAAATTTTCCACCAGAGAATTTCAAAACTTGGCATCAACGGAAGGCCAGAAGATACAGAAATTAATTCAGTAGAAGACTATGGCCTTATACTTCAACCAAAAGCACTGTCAACGCAATAGAAGTCAGAGCACCACTGATCCAGACTAGGAGACTTTACTAGAGTTTACAAAAATGGATATCTCCAGATCTGCTTCTTTCACGGAAAAAACAGTTACTAAAAATAGTCACCAAAAAAGTTTTCTGTGTTTCCTTCATCTAATAGAAGAACAACAATATACAGATGAGAGTTTATGTTTGAGCTTTTTTTTAAATGAAAACAAAAAAAATTACTATTTCCTTTGGGAATTAAATAAAAAAAAAAAGTGGACATGTTACAAACATGCGTTTAAAGTATAGCTTTTAGTGTTTTTACATTTTTATTTTCTTTTTACAAGAAGTATATCATAGTGGAAAAGATATTCACTACAAACGTTCTAGAAATTAACAAAAGCTCTAACAACCACATATTGAAAAATAAAATATGCTATCAAAACCTAAATTAATACCACTCCCTAAACACTGACTTTAATCTAACCTAGGGTTTCTAGAGCTAGAGACAAGTAAAAAGATTCAGTTATGATATTCACAAAGAATGAACAATGTGAATATGTCCTTTTACTTTATAAGAAACATAATTCATTAAAAATAAAACTTCACAAAATTAGTGAACAAAGAGTCAACTTCTGTAAGAATCATTATAAATACTAGGAAACAGCCAATGAGATTGACAGTGCAGTTAGTTGGAACTTTGCATCACTGTCTCCCATGCAACAGTCCAATGGAAAGTGCAACAGGAACTTGTAGCAGGAGTCACTGCTCAAGAGTGGATTTTTCTTCTTTCCTGTACTAATCTCGAAGGCATCCCAAAGTGCTCACAAGAGCAGATGGTTGTGCTAAACTTAAAGAGGAACTGCCAAAGAATAAGTAAGATCAATGGGGAAGTGGTTGCAGAATCCTCCTTGGGCCCAAACAAGACAGAAGAAAGATAAGTGGCTGAAACAGACCTTTACTGAGAACCTCTGGATCATGTGTCTTGGATGACTAAAAGTTCGGTAGTATTTTCAAGAACCCCGACTATGAGGGGAGCCTCTAGAGCACCAAGATACAGGTAAGTATTGTTCCTTTCATAAGAATATCTATCAGACAACTAACAAGTGCAGGACATTGAGGGGGCAAGTGGAGGCCATGATAAAAAATAAAAAAAAATGACAATGCTCCCTAGACAAGTGGCCAATCATTCATAACTGGTCGAACAAACGAAGTTCCCTAAGCAGATTGCTCCATCAATGGTGCAACTCCGTCCCAGATTATAACCATGATTATATGAGAAGCCCGACCCAAGTGAGGAAATGTAAGCTTAGAGATGAGCAGACTAGAAAAGAAATCATTAAAAGAATCTGTAGGGTGAACAGCCCTGCACTTTGTCATAGTAAAACAAAACATAATCTCTCTCAGTCAGAAAGGTGTAGAATGTATCCAGCTCTTATACTATGACAATGGGTAATAACACTCATGGTGTTAAACTGACAAATCCAAGAGTGCACACATCACATCGTTGGAATAACATCTTACTCAGATCCAGCTAGAAGGAAGTAATCACTGGAGTCCCATGGATGATCACTGTACTGGTTATTTCCGCCCATAAGACAAAAGTGGAGTTCACACTGGCCACTCTTTTTCCGCATAGAACTAGAGTGGGGAAAAGATTGGGTGCATCCAGTGCAAGGGATTCCTTCAACCTTGCACCAGATCATCGTAAGTGTTTTTTAGAGACAGACAAAAACCATTGTCATCAAAGGAGACCAACAATGAAACAGTATGACGACAAAAGTCATTACCCAAATGGTTACTAATACCTTAGAGGAGTTGTTTCCGAGTGGCATGTGTAACATTCCATTAACATTTATCCTTCCTCCGTCCCTCCTCATCCCCCTCTGCTCCCTCTTCCCCTATATTTCCATCCAGTCCCCCCGCCCTTCTCTATCTTTAACTAATAAGACAATAACTGAAAACCAAAAATGTAGTGGCAATCAAAAAGGCCCCGAGTAGCTGAGTCTGAACATGATTTGGATAAAAAAAAGAGCATGAATTCTTGATACGGATAGAAAAGGAGTACAAATTCTTGTGGTCATACTAAAAGTTCAATACATTTTCGAGGTTAAACTTGACAAAACAATTTCTCTATTATCTTTTTTTTTTTAAGAAATCAACTACAAAGAAGGCAGAAAGAAAACAAACAAAGACCGAATTAATAAAAATTCTTGTAAAAAACAAACCAAAGCAATCTCAACCACATAGGTGCACTCATAAAAATTAGAAAAGATTTGGAAACATTCGATCAACGATTTCTGTGGATGATTCCAACAATTTCTTCATTTCGTTCGCCGAGCATCTTGATTAGAGCTACATAATCTTTTAATTTATAAATAAATGAAGCCCCCTCTAAACCAACTGGTACAGAATTAAAAGGATCACCAAACAGCACAATTAAATTAATCATGTAAAAATTAGAGGAAATAAATTTGAAGGAAGGCCATGTCAAGATTGCAAAGGAATCAAAGGACATAAATATAATGAAAAAGTAAATAAATTGAAAAAACGGGTACTGAAAAGAAAATACGCACTGTCTGGTCCGCCAAGCTGAGTAATGGCATCGACAAAGCGGTCGTGGAGATCTGAAGTCCAGCGGAGCCGTTGCTTCCCGCTTCCCCCGCCGGAAGGCGTTGGGCTTTTCACGGAGGAACCGCCGCTGACAGCCCCGACGTTCGCAAGCTCCTGGGAGCTCTGGGGCTTGTGTGGGACCAAGCTCGCCGTTGAAAACTTCTTGGCGTGATACATGTTCAAGATTCTGCCCAATTACCAACACCCAATCGGAGGCGGAGAGAGAGGGAGAGAGAGGGAGAGAGAGAGTGAAGGTGCCGGCGGTGCAGAAAATTGAGGTTCCCTCCGAGTGGGAATTCTATCAATCGAAGAGACGAGTGATAAAATTCTGTTGAGGGAGCTGGAAATGGTAAGCTTTGTCTGACTGTAATTGGACTGGACGCGATTGGAGGCCTGCAATTTGGTAAACGGCGCGTTTGGACGGATACACAAATAGGGTCAAAAGCCACGACACCCGGCCACCCAAAGCTTTTGGTAATAAGTGGTGTTACAACTTGCTTCCATCGAATTCTGCATCGATCACCACGGACTGCTCTAATGGTTTGGGATAAATTTCACTCGTATTTTATACTGTACATCTTGAATTTAATTTTTATCACTAGTAAATCGCACAATGATAACAAGAGAGAGGTTGAAATGCTTATGTAAGTTTCCTCAACCTTCGAAAGAATAGACTACCGTAGTAAAACCAATTGGTTCCTTTTAAAATATATATATATATACCGTTGCACGAATATTACCAAGAATAAGAGCCTTATTGGTTGATGTCTGCATAAGCGCTTAGAAGGACGTCGATATTAGTAACGACCATTATGAAAAGGCTCAATTTGCATGTTCAAATGGAAATGGGGATGCTTTGGCCCTTAGGAGTCCTAATTTTCATATTTGAAGATTTTGAACAAATCAAGCAGTATCTAAAAATTAAGGGCTAGTTTGAGATTGAAGTACTTATTTTTAAAAATGTTTTTACTGTACTTTAAGAATGATCAACTATAAAATAAAGTAGCTCAGCATTTGGTAAACTGTATTTTTAAAACTGTTATGAGTACAAAAAGAAGTATAAAAGTGTTTGGTAAATACTAATACAAAAAGGGTTTTATAACTCTGCATAATGACAAAAATAGACGTAATGTGGAAAATATTTTTCCATTAACTTTTTTGTTAAAAAGATGACTCTCAAGTATATCTAATCTTTTTTCCTTCATATTATCTTAACATCTATAGTTGCATCATCAAAACCTACTTTAAAAAAAACAAATATAAATAAATAAAATTTGAGAATTGTTATTAGCATTCCAATAATCTCATTTGGCACTCCAAACTTTCTATAATTATAAAGAAAAATACACTTGTGAAGAGTGTAGAATGAGATTTTTGGAGTGCTAATAACAATTCCCTAAAATTTTCTTCAATGCCTTCAAACAATAATAACATAAAATAAGCATACATAAAAAAAAATTATGAATGCATCAAACTTGCAGCAATGTTGTTCCTGAATGTCTCTATTTCTTGTGTTCCAGGTCCTTCGATAATATGATATTCTTCTTGTTCTTCATCCGAGTTTGAGCCATCAT
This sequence comes from Pyrus x bretschneideri, assembly GCF_019419815.1. Classification (NCBI taxonomy): domain Eukaryota; kingdom Viridiplantae; phylum Streptophyta; class Magnoliopsida; order Rosales; family Rosaceae; genus Pyrus; species Pyrus x bretschneideri. Next base: position 1,616,330 of record NW_025999805.1, on the reverse strand, counting down.
TCAAGTTAATCTTCATGTTGTCAAAATGAGTATCACAGTTGGCATGCCTTCTTATATAATTGTGAAGCATCATAGTTGCGACTAGTATTTTTACTTGCTTCTTAAAAGTGTAACTAGGCATGTCCTTTAAAATGTTCCACCTCTTTTTCCATACATTAAAAGTGCGTTCAATGACACTCCTAAGTGAAGAGTATATGTGGTTAAATACCTGTTTAGATCTTATTGGTTCTCTGCCCCTACGAACATCAGGAAGATGATACCTTTCACCTTTATAGGGTCCTAAATAGCCACTCATCTATGGGTACCCAACATCCACAAGATAATATTTTTCTGTAATGTTCAAAGCATGCTATTATGATATAAAAAGAAACTATAAAAAGTGCCTAATCAAATGCAAAAGTTCAGACATATACACAAATTTAAGACATTACCATTTGGAGGCTTAGAAAACTTTAAAGCACTATTTCATAAAACATATAAGAATATCCTTGTATCACGTACAATTCCTTCCCAACCTCACATGCAAAGATGAATTGCATGTCAAAATTGTTGGAGTTTTGAGCTCCTTTTAAGTCCCACATCAGGGAACTCGAGGGAACTTGAGGTCCTTATATTAATTTAGTCTCCTTTATTAGTGATTAGGTGTTGGTTTGAAATGAGGATTGAGGCTTGGGTCACTAATTGTGTAGATTAGGCTTGATGATTATACCATAATATTAATATTAATCAAGACAAGGGCCTTAGGCCTCACTTGGGGTTAAAATTAATCTGATCAATTAGCTTTAATTTCGAATTAAGTTTTTAATTAAATTAATTAAAAACGTTTTGGTTAATAGACAACTCTTTGGAAAGAGTTGTATAACTTCAAATACATCCAAAAGGTATTTGAAGAGGTATGAAAGAGCCTATATAACTGGAGTCCTCAGTTCCATCATGAATCATCTTTTCTTCCTCCTTTTATTCCGTACAAAATTCCTAGAGAGTAAACACACAAAGCAATTCACTAGAATTCTATAATCCAGTGCGGGTTGTAGAATTAGGTAGTTGTATCCTAGTCGAGCAGACGTTGTAGAACCACAAGCACAAGAGTGGGACGGAAATACTGTTTGAAGGACATAGCTTTTGTGCACCTCAACCTGTTGTAATCAAGTTGGTACCATTTTAATTCGTGTATTTGTTTATGTAATTTCATTATGTATGGCAAGTATTTTTAGTTAATAAAGTATTAGAATTTCAAGTTTTATTATTTCTGTTATTTTTATTTATTTCTGAATTGTTCTCCAATAAAAATTACATGCAGCCATTACATTTTGAGTTGGTCTCCATTTCTTCTCAATATATGGTACTTGATCTCCAGAACGTATTGTGGCTTGAACTTGTACATCACCAATAGCACCAATTGTAATATCCCACATCGTCCAGGGGAGTGGATCCTGTAAGCATTATATGTATATTGCCATCTCTATCTAACACGAGGCTTTTTGGGAACTCAATGGCTTCGGGTTCCATCGGAACCCCAAAGTTAAGCAAGTTTGTGCGAGAGCAATCCCAAGATGGGTGACCCACTAGGAAGTTCTCGTGTGAGTTCCCAGAAACAAAACTGTGAGGGTGTGGTAGGGGCCTAAAGCGAACAATATCGTGCTACGGTGGAGTCGGGCCCAGTATGTCTTGGGGGCCCGGGCCAAGATGTGACAATTTGGTATCAGAGCCAATCCCTGGCCGGATGTGTGCCGACGAGGACGTCGGGCCCCTAAGGGGGGTTGATTGTAACATCTCATATTGCTTAGGGGAGTGGATCCTGTAAGCCTTATATGTATATTCTCATCCCTACCTAGCACAAGGCTTTTTAGGAACTCACTGGCTTCGGATTCCATCAGAACTCCAAAGTTAAGCGAGTTCGCGCGAGAACAATCCCAGGATGGGTGACCCATTGGGAAGTTCTCGTGTGAGTTCCCAGAAACAAAACTGTGAGGGTATGGTATGGGCCCAAAACGGACAATATTGTGCTACGGTGGAGTCGAGCCGGGGATGTGGCGGGGGCCCGGGCCGGGATGTGGTGGGGCATTCATCTAGAGTCCCCCTTAAAGTGGGGCATTCATCTAGAGTCCATCCATATCTCTACAAGGACACCATTAAACTCAAGATCCAACAGTTTGATAACATCAATAGTCATAATGCATACAATATCAATTAACTGAGGATGGGTGATCTACTGGGAAGTTCTCGTGTGAGTTTCCAGAAACAAAACCATGAGGGTATGGTATGGACCCAAAGCGGACAATATCGTGCTACGGTGGAGTCGAGTCCAGGATGTGGTGGGGGCCCGGACCGGGATGTGACACCAATACAATTCTACAAATAATTATTATAACACAATTTTCAATAAATATAATTTAATTCATAAGACAAAGCAAGAAGTATCATATCTTTTTTTTTTACCTTAAAGTGGGGCATTCATCTAGAGTCCCCCTTAAAGTGGGGCATTCATCTAGAGTCCATCCATATCTCTGCAAGGACACCATTAAACTCAAGATCCAACAGTTTGATAACATCAATAGTCATAATGCATACAGTATCAATTAACTGCCTAAAGTATATGCTCACAGTCTTGCTAGAGTGTTGAAATCGTTCTTGTGCTGACTTATTCTTTCACCTTGTCCTAGAATAAACAAAAACATTCCTAACATTTCACTAGGACACGTTCTCCTTGAACCTTTCAATCCATACTTGTTTTGCAGGTCACTGCACAATCTCATAAATACCTATTTGTCCATTTTGAACATCCTATGACAACGCCTCTCATTTCCTCGTAATATTTCCATCAACCACTTATATCATGTATGAGATGAATCCAAACAAGGTGTTCTATGGATATATGTTTGATAATAATGTTCTATAATACGAACACAAAGGCATTCAGTTTGGTTGAACTATTCCTCATCTTGCAAGATGTCTGTATCTTGAAAGAGATGCAATTTTGAAAAGAAAAAAATCTCATCATTATTCCTGCAAATAGAAGGAATACATGCATGAAAAAAAATTATTCTTAAATAAGGAATCCAGATAACAACCATCCAATTATAATCCCAAGTAAAACACAAAGAAATCCAAGTAACCATCCCAAATGACAAATCAAAATATAAACTCAAGTTCTAAGATATTTTAGATTATATTGTCTACCACGAAATATAAAACTTCGCAAACTAAATGCATCACATGACACTTAATTTTCGGCTTGTTCATAGTTAAGCAATTGAAGCTTGATGTGCGGATCTTCTATAATTAAGAACATTTCTCTCATCTCTGGTTTGAGAAATAATCGAGTTGCAAATAACCACAAATGGGTCTCAGGCCATACACCAGGCAAAGATGAAACTATCTTCATCACTTCAGCAATGCAACTGTTTTGTAAGTCCTTTACCATGTTCGAAGTTCTATTTCTACTCTCAATTACACCAATCATACGGTCAATTTGTTCTGACCACTTAGTAGCACCTCCCACTTTCCCTTTCTTTGCAACAGCTCCTTTTTTTCTTATTCTCTTTCTTAACTTGTGTATCAAATTGTCGAGTGATTTTTTACTTCTTCCCCAAATACTCTTCATTAGCTTGAGTGTTTTTGAGTGGGATAGAATCACTACTTTTGAGTTGAATGTCATCATCCTCATTGGATTCATCATTATTTTCATATGGAAGTATACCAGACGAGGGTGCCTAAGCATGATCACCAGCAGCAGTGGTATTCATGAACATCTTATCTAGCTTCTCTTCCATACCAGGGCTAATTCGTTTTCTACACGTACTTTTATATTTTTTTTTTTCTTATCTGCAATTTAAAGAAACAAGTGTTAAAATGCATTCATGCTAAATAACAAACAGACAACGTCTAAAAACTACGAAGAAGCTCACAAACCTGAATTTTATTATGCCACCACTCATCATAAGCATCAACGGTGTTGAGCTTAGGATTCCATCCGCGACCACTTTCTTTTCCCTTTAGTTCTTTTCACAATTTCCATTGCTCTTTAAGTGCATCCCACTATTTTTCAGTTATTGTTTACTATACGAACCTGGCGCTCAATGCGGTTCTGATGGGTGCGGCTTGTGGGTCCCTAATGGTTATGGTAGTCATGTACTGAGAGATGGATCTCAAGGAGAAGGCCTTCGCTTTGTATTAGTTTTACTAATTATTTTTTATTATAGTATGAAATTATGAACTTTTGTTATATAATTTCATTATTGTGGAATTGGAATACGTTATATCTGGTTATAGTTGTATTTCTTTCAGTAAGTGCATTAGTTGGATTATCACTAAAGAAACTAGCTGGCCTTCAGTTAGGGTAGAATGGCAGAATAGGGTCAATGTAGATTTTGCTAATGAAAAGCTTTTACAAATATTAGTTTAGTTTTTCATAAAAACATGGGAGATAGCAGGGATTCTTAAATGAAGACAACAATTAAAGCATGATTACTTGTATTTTCAGCTTGTGGGTGTTGTTACAGTTGAAGTCACTGGAAGCCCTGCCATTATTATTTCTCCAGGCAGGAAGGTATGTTGCGGTCAATGATCACTTTTTTTTTTTTTTTTTTTAAAAAGATAGCTAGTTTCTTATCACTGTTTTCAAGTTTTCATTTGTTTTTTGTACTATTTTTTAGGATTCTAAGATTTCTCCGAATGAAAGATGACTTTCAGATGCTAAACGAGGTTTATTCCAATACCCAAGAATCTTCTTCAAGTTTTTGTTTTCCTGTTATAACATTTCTCATATGCTAGTATTTTAGTTGGATTATAATTAAAAAAATATTATGCATTTCCATATTAGTGATTCAGAAATTTTTTGTTTAGACTAGATTGAAAGCTCGCTAATAGCGTCTCTATTATATTTTTTCATTGTTTTTTGCTTTTTCTACTGCAAGATAATGGAGAGCACCATTTCAAGCATTTCATTTGGTAATCCATTCTTTTATTCTAATCTCTTATATTTTTTATACATAGACTAAGCTTCCATGCAATACAATTTGCAATTGTAGGTTTGATGGCACGAGTTTAATAGTAATTCTATCTTTACTATATTTCAAGTGTTAGTTAAATATCATATGGTGTCATGAGGTTTATCGAGTGGTAAAATAGTTTGCTTGCACAATGGTAACATACACTGGTAATTCTTCCTCCTTGTTTGGATCTATCAGTGGTCTTCTTTGTATTAGATAGACATGTTAACTCTGTGTCATTTGCCCTCGTTTTATAGGGCAGGAACATTCAAATAGTCTGGTTTTTATGGTCCTTGACTAAGGAACCTCTGCAGTTTGATAAATCATACTTTGTGTAAGACTCAAAAAGTTTTGTGAAAATTGATCATTTTATGTCATTTTGTTTGCATGTGATTATGAACATTTGTACCTACTCATTGTTGATAGTGAACTGTTGAACGGGAAATCAAAGGGGTTGCTGAAACTTCCGACAGATGTTGCTTTAGTAGAGGATGCTGAGTTCTGTAAATATGTTGATATGTATAAAAAGTTAACTTGTGTTCGAGCTTGTTTCAGTCCTATTTATGGTTCCAAAAATGTCACTTATTGCAAGTTTGGGACAAAGACTACATGATGTTATCGATGCATAATGTATAGAACCATTCAACTAACTTTAAATAATAGGGAAATGTTGCTTTTCTAGTTTATATGATAATACAATGTATTATAATTTACATAATTTATAGTTCATTATATATAACAATTCACATCTAGTTTATATATATTGATAGGAGCATATTTATGCACCTTAGTTTAGCTTGTCTTGTGCATTTAAAGTGTTTTTCCTTAGTAAAGTAGTCTTTTAAGCTAGTTTTATGTATTTTCAGGATTTAAGGGCAAAGTATGCAAAATGATGCATTTTGGAGCCTTTTGGAGCAAATTAGAGCTTGGAATGGATATCATATGCTTGGAGCCAAGAGGATGGACGAAATTATTGCAGCCACCAATCACCCTAGCTGTCACTCACATGCTTTCCCATTCTATAATTCACCCACATGCTCTCCCATCATCATTCCACACCTTCATTGCAGCCATCAACCAACCTAGCTGTCACCCACATGCTCTCCCATCATCATTCCTTCTTTAATCCATTCAGCCACATGCTTTCCCATGTGATTATTCAGCCACATCCATGCACTCTTCATGATGGCAGCCACATTCTCTCCCTATCTGTCATATTCCCTCTTTAATCATTCATCCACCTATAAATAAACCTCCATTGCAGCCACAAATGAACCATTCATTCATTTACCATTCACGCCAGAAATTCATCCCCTCTCTATAACACATCCATACTTCACCATTCTTCATATTTTCTGCCCAAAAATAAGCCTTGAAGTCCCCTACATCCATCCCTATCCTAAACACATCATTCTACACCATCCATAACCCCCAAAACCTATCCTTAGACCTTGTGCCGCAACAAAGAGGAGGAGAAGGGCCTAAACGTTCATACAATTCAAGTTTGAGTTGTTGGAATTTTTAGGTGTTTATTTTCCTTGATTTCAATGTTTAATTTCAATTCTCTTTGTTTTGTGCATATGAGGAACTAAACCCCCCCTTGGCTAGGGGGGATTCGAAATACATGTTTATGCTTGCAATATGATTTGATTACTTCCAATTGCGTTTCATAAGTTGTGAATTCAATTTACTTATCTATGTGAATTACATTGATTTGTGTGTGTTGGTTCAGAGTGCACGCTTAATTATCATGCATAAATTGGATGCTAGGATATAAGGAAATTTCACCTAATCGTTATGGAATTATATTCACAAGTAGTAAAGGTTGATGATCTCAATCGCGTTAAGTAAATTCTTGGCATAAGTTTCATGCAATCATAGTAACAAGTGCTTCGTCAACGCTTATGGTTTTCATAGAACTTAATGATTCTTGCTTGTATCTCTATTATGCAATCATGTAGGGGACTTGTTGGGAATGTTTTGGGTTGTCGTATGCAATCATCCAATTCAATAACGTTAGGAAAATCTGAGGGTTAATTAGTGCAATTCACGATTAATCTGGGGCGTTGAGAATTCATGGTTTATTGAAAAGCAATTAGAAATCGTTTTGTGTGCAAGTGTGACATGTGTGGAGAAGAACCCTTTAGCTAGCATTTCATCCATATTTTCATCAAATTCATCTTTACAATCTGTTTGAATTACATTCTGTGCATTTTATTTAATTTCGTCAAAAACTCAATCCCCCTTGCTTTAGTGTCCAACTTAGTTAGAAAGTGTCTTAGTTTGTGTTTTTAAGTGTTTTAATTCATTTTATTACCCAATTTCGTCCAAAGTAGTCAAAGTGCTCAAAACTGCCCAGAAAGTGTTTTTAAGGCTGTTTTGAGTGTTTTGGGTGATGTTTGAGTCTTTTGGTTTGTTTTAGTGTTTTAAGTGTTTAGTTTTGCATTCTTTGAGTCTAGTTCAGTGTTTTAAACTTTATTTTACGTTTTTGAGTCAGTTTCCAAGTGATTTTGCAATCCCTCCTAATCCCCGGTTAAGAACGATCCCTACTTATACTTATACTACAATTGTCACAAGAGGGTTTTAATTTGTGTGTGTATAATTCTCACATCAAATTTTGGCGCCGTTGCCGGGGATTAGCAAAGTTGCTAATCCCTTGGATTGTTATTTTCTGTTTAGTTTTATTTTGTTAAAGTTTTTTTTATTTTGTGTTTTGTTTTATTTTGTTGATTTTAGGTACTAGAGAAACAAGACATGGCACTTGCCAATATTCAAGCTCAAATAACAAATCTTACTTCTCTTTTGTCACAAACGCAAAGAGTTGGTACATTTGATCATAATCAATCAAGGAACGACGTGTTTTCCAATACTTACAATGCGGATTGGAGTGATCATTCAAACTCTATGTGGTGGGAACCTCAACATGTTCAACAAGAAGGTTATTGGCAGCCATATGATGAGTTCTATTCAACGTCTATACAGCCACCACAACCTCATATACAATATGCCCAACCAAACTCAGGTTTGTCAATAGATTATGATAAAATTCTTAATGAATTAATTTCTTCGGTGCAGGGCTCACAAAACCAAGTCGAAGAGGCTCAACAAAGAGAATATTGGCAACCATATGAGGAGTTCTATACAACACCTATGCAGCCACCATAACCTGCCCAAAGCAATGTAGGTAATTCAAGTGATAATGATAAGATTATTCAATTACTTACTACTTTGACGCAGGAAGTCCAAACTCAAAACAAAGAGAGGCAAATCAAAGACAAGAAGGTGGACAAGTTGGAGAAGCAAATTGGGCAGATAGCGGAGTTCGTAGGACAATTTCGTGACCAAGGCAAACTCCCTAGTTCAATCATTGTAAATCCGGAGGTAGGATTTGAAACCACCAATGCTATCACGTTAAGAAGTGGCAAGGAGGTTGGAACGGACCCTCAACCATCAAAATCAAATCACAAGGAAGATGAAAGATTGCAATTTGAGGAAGAGGAACACACCCAACACACGGCAAGGGTGGAAACACCTTTGCCGCAGGCACCTATTGCTCCTACGCCATCCAATTCAGGTAAGGTTGTTCCAAATTTAATTCTTTCTAACCCCATTCCACCCAATGTCCCTATTCCTTGCAGGTTAATGAATTCCAAGGAAGAAGAAAGTGAAAAAGACATCTTGGAAGCCCTTCCAAATGTGCAAAGTATGGAATATCAAGAATTCGTCAAAGAGGATGTTCTTGAGGCAAACAACCCCAAAGAAGTTGAATTTTATGACACAGGACAAGGACCAATCCTCACACCACATCTGGCCGACTGCAAAGTCCCTGAAACGTTCAAAGAAGATGTGTTTATCCTTGAGTTCTTATTGGAGCACATAGGTAAGCCACTTCCCCGAATTTCAATTTCCTTTTATACTAACAGGTTGTTGATGATTCGGCACCCAATCTTGAATTTAAACCTTTACCGGATCAATTCAAGTATCACCTTCCATTCAAAGATATATTCCATGTCGTGGGTTCCAATTGAGACTAAGAAGGTCTCGTCCGGCTGCAAGACGTAAAAGAAAGCGCTACTTGGGAGGCAACCCAATACACTGAATAAAACAAAGCATGTTCATTGATTTTCAAGAAATTACAAGTGAAAAAAAAATGTATCTAACAAAGAAAGAGAAAGATGGAGCTTCACAAAGGTTGTTTACGTGAAGCCCCACTACGTGGCAAAACTCTAGGAGCAAGAGGCATCGGAGCGGGAGGCATCGGAGAAAGAGGCATCGGAGCAAGAGGCATAGGAGCGGGAGGCATAGGAGCGGGAGGCATCGAAGATAGATCATTCGAGGCCCCAATACTTGGTGGAACGCTAGATGACGCAGGAAAAAGGTGCATCTGGAAGAAAGCCGCAAGCCTTTGACGGTCACTTTGAATTCGACCTTGAGATTCTTTGCATCTCATCAAGCTTCCTCTTCATGCCTGTCGAATAATTATTTGCAAGCACGTGCAAACTTCTATTCTCGTGCTTAAGCTGTTTGATCTCTTGCTTGAGATTTTCCACCTCTGCCATCAATGATTCAACCTGACGGGATCGAGCAAGTAAGCGTTGGCCCATGTTGGACATAGAGTCTGCGCACTGAACACTCAGAGCTAGGGACTCTTGAACGGCCAACTCATCGGACCGTCCTGAAAGCAGCTGACTATCTTTAAGAATGAGGAGGTTCCGAGCTACTATCGTAGCTGTTGTTGCATCCGTCATCACAGAGTCTTCACCTATAAGAGGGCCATTAGAAGATAAGAAAGACGGGCACCATACCTTACCCTGACGCGGCGCGACCGGATCACTGCTGAGACTCAAATCTAAGCAAATGTTAGATGGGTTAGATGGGTTAGCCATTTTTCAAGAAGTTAAAAGAGAAGGGTTGGATGGAGTAAAATCTCAACGGGCCGGAGACGATTTTCACGAATGGGCAATCTTCAAAGTGTGCATGTTAGAGGTGATCGATCACCTCTATAAAAGGAGAGGCGACACAATCACCGATTCAGAATTGAAGAGACACCACTCTTCAAAGCCGGATTTTCCTGCGTAAAGTTCGCCAACTCTTCAGACACAATCTCGGCTTTTCAGATAAAGCGTTCAACTTTGTCAAAAGATCTCTGACCAAGTTGAAGACGCGTGGAGGTTGCCGACAAGCGTGGGTGATAAAGCCGCAATCTCGGCTTTTCAAATAACGCGTGCAACTTTGTCAAAAGATCTCTGACAAAGTTGAAGATGCGTGGAGGTCATTGCCGCATCCGCACTACTACTTGCCATTACAATTCCTATATACATCAACATTCATGGCAAGGCATACACCCAAAAACGCATGACTTTCCTTCTCGGCCGAGAATGTAGCTGCAACCAAACCTCTCAAACATGCTCAGTTTTCTTCTTCCCTTAAGAACATATATTCAACCATTGATGTATCCCCCAAAGGAGATACCAGATGCCTGGAGTACAGATGAGGCAAGAGGAAACGGTGGATCGAAGCATGTGGAGACAAGCGCAACAAATATATGTGCTGATTCATTCGCTGCTTCTTCAAAAGCAAAAGTATCTCATATCATCAAGGGCGAAAGCAAAGGTATCTCATATCATGATCTTTCCCTGTCTTTTCCTTTGTCCTTGTTATTACTCGCATGGCAAAATGAAGTGAGCAATCAGCCGGCACTTGGAGTCAGTCTTCCGATCTGGAACCGACTACCTGGAATCTATTCCCTGGTTGCTTACCTAGCGTTGCTCTCGAGTAGTCATCTTCAAAGGTTGATACACTTCCAGAGAAGGGACCACATCTGCTTGGAGAAAGATGAGTGACAATGAAAAATCAATCTTTCTAATTAGTATCCTCTAACCCTCTTCAATACGAATTGGAAAGATTGAACAAAGAAACAGGTCATAACCTCCACCTCGTGCTTGCCTGCCATGTGTCAGCATCCTCCAGCCCAGTTCAAAATTAGCCTGTGGAAAAACTCACGATCAAGCCTCAATGCAATCACCAAGGAGAAGATGGAATTTACACTCCATAACCAGATTTGCATCCCTAAACTCTTCTCTTTGTTAGATACATTCTGCCATGTTTAGTATGTTTAGTTGCTGTTTATGTATTTACTTTTGTTTGGTGTGAATTTAGGCTTAAAACATTGAGGACAATGTTTGATTGAAGTGTGGGGGGGTAACTAAGTATATTGATGCAAATTCGTTGGATTTTATCACCCATAACTTCAAGTGTTGTTCCTTGCTGTTTTAAAATGTTTTTAGTGTGTTTTATTTTATAACTCCGAAAATCACATAAAAATTTGAAAAACATGTTTTGAAAAGCCTAAAAAGAGTGTTTTGAGTCGTTTTTGTGTGTTTGTGTCGTAGGGTACCTTCCAACGCGATGATGAGGATTTGGTTTTTAATTGCATGACAGTTAAACAGAGTTATAAACATGAAGAAAAGTTTGACTTACTCTTGGTATATGCTTGGTTATGGTTATAATGTATGACTTCACATGCAATCATAAAAGAAAAATTAGTTTTTGTAACATGCTTGAAGGAAGGAACTCAAACAAACGTTACAACCTTGTGAGACTTGAGCCTAAACGTTATTTGGAGAGTTAAAATCTGTGCATTTGTTCTCTAAAGTCGTTGCATGATCTCATTATTCTTTGCTTGGTTACTACTTAGAAGGCGTTTCATCATATAGTTCCAAATGCTAGAACTCATGTCCATTTCATTCAAAGCATGTTATTGATTTGCATAACACATATTCAAGAAGAAGTTGTGTAGTGACCACCACCAAAGCCAAATTGCCGTGTATCCTACTTCATTATATGTTTAAGTTAACCCCATTGAGCCTTGTTAAGCTTACGTTCTTTGTTAACCCACACTATCCTCACCTAGCCTAGATTATGACCATCCACACCCTTATTCTTGAAGCATAGCAAATTATGATTTGAATTGAACTCCTTTTGATTAATGTATGGCAGAAAACAAGTGTGGGGGAAGTAGTTTTCATGTGAGTTAGTGTGCCATAGGCACGGGTGGAAAAGAAAAAAAAAATTAAAAAAAAAAAAAGAATTTCGTGGAAAAAGAAAAAGAAAAGAAAAAGTTGTGAAAAGAAAGAAAAAAGAGTATGAAATAAATGAAAATAAGTTCACATGTTTGTGGTAGTTGAAGAAAGGGTCCAAAATGTTGAATATGACCTTGAGTGTTGCTTAGATCTTCCCTTTGTGTTAAAAGTTGATTTCTGTGTTTTAAAGTGAGTTCTAAGTCTCAATTTCATTACTTCGCTTGCTATTGCTTTAAGAACCTTTGTTTTCCTTTATCCTTCCATTGTTAACCAATACCCCCAAGCCCCATTACAACCCTTGACTTCTATTTTGAGTGTTGTGCATTTCAATTTGTGGAGTTTGAAGTTGGTATGAGCATATGGTGTCGCTGGTTCTCGCATCTAAGTCGTAGCATTCCATTCATGAGATCATATCTAAACATGCTTATTAACTCCAAAAATTGCTTTCTTTGTGATATATATATATATATATATATATGTGAGTGCTCGTTTTCATTAATCTTCTCACATATAACTAGATTAAGGTGTGTAGTTGAAAATTGAGTGCATATCTTGTAAGGAATTGAGCAAATTCTCTAAGGCATGTTACTACATTCAAAACATCATTTTAAGTGGTTATTTGTGAACTAGTAAGTAGTGACTATGATTAAGCATGTGCTCGAGTGTAAAGATGGCTAAAATCTGTGGGAATAATGATTTTTAACATGTCATGTGCATTGGAAATCCCTAAGACGATTGTTGGAAGGTTTAGGTTGTGTTTTACTTGTTTAGTGTCATTTTGTTTGTTTGTTATCGTTTTGTTTTGCTAGAGGACTAGCAAAAGCTAAGTGTGGGGGAATTTGATAGGGGCATATTTATGCACCTTAGTTTAGCTTGTCTTGTGCATTTAAAGTGTTTTTCCTTAGTAAAGTAGTCTTTTAAGCTAGTTTTATGTATTTTCAGGATTTAAGGGCAAAGTATGCAAAAGGATGCATTTTGGAGCCTTTTGGAGCAAATTAGAGCTTGGAATGGATATCATATGCTTGGAGCCAAGAGGATGGACGAAATTATTGCAGCCACCAATCACCCTAGCTGTCACTCACATGCTTTCCCATTCTATAATTCACCCACATGCTCTCCCATCATCATTCCTTCTTTAATCCATTCAGCCACATGCTTTCCCATGTGATTATTCAGCCACATCCATGCACTCTTCATGATGGCAGCCACATTCTCTCCCTAGCTGTCATATTCCCTCTTTAATCATTCATCCACCTATAAATAAACCTCCATTGCAGCCACAAATGAACCATTCATTCATTCACCATTCACGCCAGAAATTCATCCCCTCTCTATAACACATCCATACTTCACCATTCTTCATATTTTCTGCCCAAAAATAAGCCTTGAAGTCCCCTACATCCATCCCTATCCTAAACACATCATTCTACACCATCCATAACCCCCAAAACCTATCCTTAGACCTTGTGCCGCAACAAAGAGAAGGAGAAGGGCCTAAACGTTCATACAATTCAAGTTTGAGTTGTTGGAATTTTTAGGTGTTTCTTTTCCTTGATTTCAATGTTTAATTTCATTTCTCTTTGTTTTGTGCGTATGAGGAACTAAACCCCCCCTTGGCTAGGGGGGATTCGAAATACATGTTTATGCTTGCAATATGATTTGATTACTTCCAATTGCGTTTCATAAGTTGTGAATTCAATTTACTTATCTATGTGAATTACATTGATTTGTGTGTGTTGGTTCAGAGTGCACGCTTAATTATCATGCATAAATTGGATGCTAGGATATAAGGAAATTTCACCTAATCGTTATGGAATTATATTCACAAGTAGTAAAGGTTGATGATCTCAATCGCGTTAAGTAAATTCTTGGCATAAGTTTCATGCAATCATAGTAACAAGTGCTTCGTCAACGCTTATGGTTTTCATAGAACTTAATGATTCTTGCTTGTATCTCTATTATGCAATCATGTAGGGGACTTGTGGGGAATGTTTTGGGTTGTCGTATGCAATCATCCAATTCAATAACGTTAGGAAAATCTGAGGGTTAATTAGTGCAATTCACGGTTAATCTGGGGCGTTGAGAATTCATGGTTTATTGAAAAGCAATTAGAAATCGTTTTGTGTGCAAGTGTGACATGTGTGGAGAAGAACCCTCTAGCTAGCATTTCATCCATATTTTCATCAAATTCATCTTTACAATCTGTTTGAATTACATTCTGTGCATTTTATTTAATTTCGTCAAAAACTCAATCCCCCTTGCTTTAGTGTCCAACTTAGTTAGAAAGTGTCTTAGTTTGTGTTTTTAAGTGTTTTGATTCATTTTATTACCCAATTTCGTCCAAAGTAGTCAAAGTGCTCAAAACTGCCCAGAAAGTGTTTTTAAGGCTGTTTTGAGTGTTTTGGGTGCTGTTTGAGTCTTTTGGTTTGTTTTAGTGTTTTAAGTGTTTAGTTTTGCATTCTTTGAGTCTAGTTCAGTGTTTTAGACTTTATTTTACGTTTTTGAGTCAGTTTCCAAGTGATTTTGCAATCCCTCCTAATCCCCAGTTAAGAACGATCCCTACTTATACTTATACTACAATTGTCACAAGAGGGTTTTAATTTGTGTGCGTATAATTCTCACATCAAATTGCAATTTATAGGGGTTGAGGTAGTTGTAGGTTGTGCGATGGATTTACTGCACGATGTAGCAGTGGTACATGGATGGACCTACTTGATATATCCACGAATGAGGGACCATACACATTCTAAAGGTGATGAAGATTAGTTATACCTAGTACATTTAGTAGGTGCTATATTTTAGTTGGATTCTGTTGAGAGGTCCGGAATCCTTTCTACTCCGCATTTTCGTTGAGTGATGGTCTGGAATCGTATCCACTTGGATTCCGTTGAGAGGTCCAGAATCACTTTTACTCCGCGATGCCATTAAGTGATGGTCTGAAATCTTATCCACTCGGATTCCGTTGAGAGGTCTGGAAGCCCTTCTACTCCGTGATTCCATTGAGTGGGCCGGAATCGTATCCTAATTTGGATTTCGTTGAGCGGTCTGAAATCCCACTTGGTGTTTTGGTTCCGTTGAGTGGTCTGGAACTTGATGTTGATCGATTTAGTTAAGTGGTCCGAAATCGCATCATTTAACTTGTTAGTTACTTGGATTCGATTTCAGCTTCAGAGTTGTAGGCTTCGACCAAACTATGTCGCTCTAACCCTGCATTTCGATGTATTGTATATGTTATTGACTGCTGTGATTATTGAATGGTGTTTGAAAGCATGTGTATGTGTGAATGGCAAGATGACTAGAGAATATTATTGTGCTTTTTTGAATGTTCCTTAAGATGTTGCATACCTGAATCGTTGTATTATGTTGAGACATAGTGATTTATGTGATGATTGTTCGAGTGCAATGAAAGACGAACTACGAATGGCTTGATCCCTGTTTAGGGTATATAGACGAGGATGTTAGATGCAGCCATAAATATATGAATAATTATTACGCAGTTAGTTCTCCAGTTGTGCTTTGCCCATATCTCGAAGACGGGGTATGTTAGAGTTACGGATATTTGGTGACGTCACGTGTTGATCCTAAACGTATGTCGAGATTGGGGCGTGACAATTTAACATAAACTGATAGGTATGCTTGAAGAAGTTAGGGAGGTCAATTGTATTCTAAAAAATAAGAGGGTTTCATGTAGAGCGAGAAATTGTGCAGGATAGATTTGTATGTTAATTTAAAGGTCTTTTGAATGTTGCATACCCTCTTCTATTTGTATGAGCGATTTCACCTGGTGCTGAAGTAGAGTCTCACTCGGATTGTATTTCCTCGGCACTCATTAACCCAGACTATCGGATAAACTTGATTCAATTACTCCTACTAGACTTATGACTCTGAACCTTGTACTTCTTCATAATTAATTCATTCCTTATTCTAATCAAATTTGCACCCAAATCCTCGAATATTACGAATCTTAATAATGTTTTCCTAATCCTCAAAGACTCCTAAATAAACTAGAATTTAGCTTAATTTAATCCTGATCCTCAAGGAATCCAACAAGATTGATTCAAATTCAGCTAACCCTCATTGGGCTGGCTTCCATCCAAACAAACCTGAGAATTAAGAATTTGTCCAATTCTGAGCCAAGCTCATAATCATACTCAGCCCAAATCCATTATCTTGGGTCCAAACACTATCATTTAGTTACTAATAGTGTTCTAAAAAATGGCCTAGGTGGTGGTAACCCAAGGCGTTTTCTTGCAAACCGGTTGAAAAAATTGGCTGGGCTCTAGGCGGGCTAGGTGGTTTTTTTTAATTTTTTTTTTATTTTTTGAACTTTGCCTAGCTTTGTAACTTTGCAAATATCTTACATTACTATATTTCCTTATTTCCTCCTATTTTTCATTTTATGTGGTTTTAAGTTGTGAACTTGTTGTACATGTGTCATTCTACAATACTCCTCACTATGGCTATATGACATATATGCTTAATGTGTTTTTAAATTTTGGACTTGTTGGATACTCTTTTTGCATTTTATCATTATTTTACTATCTTATCCAAGGGTTTCATACAAGCATAATTCTTTGTAAGTGTCAATATGCACTTATTTACAAGATATATAACAAATTTACCTAAATCCGCCTAAGCGCCCACCATGACCCCACCTAGCCACCTAGGTATAAAACTTAAAACTCAAGTTCTTCACTTTGATTGCATACCTTTCAACTGAGGGATGCTTGTATTTATAACATCAACTAGTTTACATCAGAGGGTTTGAAAACCCTATTTACAAGGAACTTTGAAATTCAAAAGATATAAACTGAAATCAGCAAATTACAAGTATTTGAAAAAATAAATCCTATAAACTAGAAAGACCAATCTGATAGAAGTTCTAAACCCAATTGAACTCCTCAAAGCATGCTGGCAGTTACTGCCTTTTAACTTCATCTAACAGCCCCCCTCAAGCTGACAGGTTGTGGAACAACTGGAAGCTTGGACATAAGGAACTTAAGCCGCAACGAAGACAAACCTTTAGTGAAAATATCAGCACGTTGGTCCTGGGAACAAACATAGTTAACCAACAACTGACCACGAACAACCTTCTCACGAACATAATGATAATCAACCTCTAGATGCTTAGTTCTGAAGTGGAACACGGGATTTAATGCAAGCGTAATAAAAGAAACGTTGTCACACCAGATCGTGGGTTGCACTAGATGCAAGTGCAAGTCCTTAAACAAAGACCTTAACCACAACAATTTAGCGGCAGTATAAGCTAACTACCTATACTCCACTTCTGCGCTAGATCTTGAGACTGTTTTTTGCTTCTTCGAACTCCAGGAAACAAGATTCGAGCCCAAATAAATATATAAGCCACATGTGGAGTGGCGAGTATCAGGATTACCAACATAATTAACGTTTGAATATGCAATCAACATGGCAGTCCCAGGTTTGTACAGTAAACCATGATGATATGTGGCCTTCAAGTAACGAAGAATCTTTTTGACTACCATCCAGTGAATGTTCTTCGGAGAGTGCATGAACTGGCATACCTGATTAACAGCGTACAATAAATCCGGCCGGGTAATGGTGAGATACTGTAGTGCACCAACAATATTACGGTACATCTCTGGATGTTCATATGGATCTCCAACATAAGCACTAAGCTTTTGACCAGAGGAAGTAAGAGTTGAAATTGGCTTTGCTTCAGTGAATTTCGTACGGGTCAGTAAATCCAAGGCATACTTAGACTGACTAAGATGCATGGAATCCTCATTATACATGACTTCAACTCGCAAAAAATAACTTCGTGGCCCTAAATCCTTCATTGAAAACAAGCTGCCAAGTTTCTTAATCAAGTGATCCATTTGGCGAGGACTGTTCCCTGTGATTAAAATGTCATCTACATAGATCAGGAAGAATAAGATACACATCATGTTGATTGAAGACAAATAAACTGTAATCACATGTAGACTCTTCGAATCCTAGTTGAAGCAAAAAGTTTGAGAAACGTTGGAACCAAGCCCTAGGTGCTTGTTTTAAATCATAAATGGAGCGTTGCAACTTACAAACATGATTGGGAAATTGCTTATCAACAAACCCTGAGGGTTGACACATGAAAACCTGTTCATGCAAATAACCATGCAAAAATACATTTTGGACATCCAGTTGCCTCACAAGCCACTTCTTCGAAACTGCAAGGCTAAGAGCAAGTTTGATGGTGCTATGTTCAACCACAGGACTGAAGGTCTCAGTGTAATCCACACCAGCCTTTTGATGAAAACCATTGGCCAATAATCAAGCTTTATGACGCTCAATAGTGTCATCTCCTCGTCTCTTGAGTTTTAACACCCACTTACTTGGAAGTAAATTCATATCAAGATGATATAGAACTAGAGTCCATGTTCCACACCGTTGTAATGCATTAAATTCCTACACCATAGCATCCCTCCACTCCGGATGCTTAATGGCCTGACTGAAACAGGTAGGTTCAAGAGAAGAATTGTCAGTCATAACATGTATAACATACTTGAGATTTGGTTTGTGAACCCCTGACTTGGATCGTGTGGTTATACGATGTTATGTGGCATTGGTAGTATTTGTAGGCCCTGGCAATGGTTCTGGGGTCACTAATGCTTGCTCATCTAATGTTGGTAGGACTCCTACATGCAATATAGGTTCTACAGGTGGGATGGGATAATTAGGAGAAGTCATAGGATTAGGTTGGGAGTCGTGGGAATGTATGGAAATTAAGTTAGAAGACAGTATTTAGTGCACTGGTAAATTGGTGGGACTAGGAATGGATGAGGCTAGCAAGGTTTTTTGATGCATAAGTATACTAGAGGAACTAGGATTGGAGGATAGTAATGGATGAAATGTAAAAAGTAATTGGGGTAAATGATTGTTACCTGTTGATTCAACACTTTCATAGGAAGATGTGAGTCCCTGGAAAGGAAAAAAGTCCTCATCGCATAGGACATGGCGAGACAAATAAACTCGTCTCGTGGACAAATCCAAGCATTTATATCCTTGATGGTTCAATGAATACCCAAGAAAAACACATGACTTTGACTGCATTTATATCCTTGATGGTTTAATGAATACCCAAGAAAAACACATGACTTTGACTTTTGTTGTAACTTATTTTGAGTGTAAGGTGTTAACCATGGAAAACATCGACAACCAAAAATTTTTAACGTATGATAATTAGGTTTTCGTTGGAACAATTTTTCAAAGGGTAATGTGTTGGAACGAGTTGGCAAACGGTTTATCAAATATGTAGTAGTTTGGCACGCATCAAACCAAAACTTGTTAGGCATATGAGACTGGGAAAGCATAACAATACTAGTTTCAACAATGTGTCGATGTTTTCGTTCTGCCAATCCATTTTGTTCAGGGTGTTTGGGACAGGAAAAACGTTGTGAAATCCCATGTTTTGCCAAAAAGTTTTGAAAGACATGACTTTTGTATTCACCACCTTCATCACATTGAAGGGTTTTAATTGAGCAATCAAACATGTTCTCAACTTTAGTTTTAAAGTTGACAAATATTTCAAAGACTTCCGATTTTTGTTTCATAGGAAAAATCCAAGAATATCGCGAATAATCATCCACAAATAACAAGTAATAATGAAAGCCTTCATTAGAAATAACTGGAGAACACCACAGATCAAAATGTAAAAGTTGCCAAGGAAATTGCGAAACAGACTCAGACACATTGAAAGGTAATCTAGTACTCTTTCCTAAAGGACATGACTCACAAAAGGGTACATCAAGGATGCCATGAATTGGTACCAACTTATTCGAAATTAAAAGATTTATTATGGGTTTGGCAGGATAACCAAGACAAGCATGCCACTTTTGAACTGAAACTCTAGTTCCCACGAATGCAGAAACGGGATACTTGATTTGTCCACTGCCACTTGGAAATAGGTATAACCCATTCTCACATTTCCCATGGAAAAGCGTCTTCCGTGTCTTGAGGTCCTTAACAATAAAGAAATATGGAAAGATTAACAAGTAACAATCATTGTCTAAGGTGAACTTATAAGCAGAAATGATATTGGTGGCGGTAGTAGGGCAATGAAGGATATCACGTAAAGCAAATGAACAAGCATTGGTTTCAAGTTGATTGGAACCATAGTGAGCAATAGAAGTACTAGAGTTATTATCTACACCTCTCACTCCATCATTATCATGGTACTTCTTAGGGTTAACCAGATTCTGAAGTTTTGGAGTAAATGTGCATTGGCACCTATGTCGAAGAGCCAAGCACCATTCTGCTGCTTGTTGAGTGTAATGGGTGAGGACGTCATTGCCGAGATACGTTTGGCAGGAATTCTACCTTCAAAGGCAACATTCATGCCCTGGTAACAGTTAAGGGCAGGATGCCTAGGTTTGCCACAAATTTGACAAATAATTCGATCACCATAAGGAACTGACCTTTCTCCATTACCTTGAATATTACGTTGAGAGTTGTTGTTACGAGGGTTGTAGCACCTTGCAGTAGTACCCCGACTTGAGGAAAAAATACCTCGTGCTCTACCACGAGAACGGCCACCACCACAGCCTCGTGCAGCAATGAACGCATTGACTATAGTCCCCCTTACCAAAGGAACAGTTTGATCTGCCATTCTTCTTTTTGTAGTTAACAAAAGTGCTTTAAGAGTGGGATACGGTATAGGATTGTCACGGGCTTGTGCATCACTCACAGTCATCTCAAAGGCTGATCCAAGATTATTCAACATAATCTGGACAAGTTCTTCATCATTCACAGGTTGCCCAGTGAGAGCAAGATTGTTAGTTATCGCATTCATGCGATCCAAGTAATCCACCACAGCTAGATCACCTTTTTTTGTCTGCAACAACTCATTTCTCAGAAACAAAATTCTATTTTGAGAAGTGGATGCATACCTTTGGTCAAGAGCTTCCCAGGTAGCTCGAGCAGTGTGTTTACTTGCCACCATAGACAAGACAGAAGCAGTCAGCGAATCATTTATCCAACTGAGGATCATTTGATCTTGTTGGACCCAAGCAGTGTACGCCTGGTTCACAGTAGTTGAGCCAGTCGTATGTTTTGGAGGACACAGTAGCGTGCCATCAACGTATCCCATGAGGTCCCTACTTTTTAGGATAGGGAGTATTTGAGCCAACCACAGTGGGTAGTTGATCTTATCAAGCTTGATATTGACGACAATGGAGAAAGGATGGATAATGTTTTGTTGGGTGGGTAAGGTGGGTGTATCAGCGGAAACATTATTTGCAACCATGGAAGCGAGTGTGGGAAGAACTAGAAACTAGGATCGTAGTTGTTGTTAAACAAAAATTGCTCTAGAAACCATATAAAACTTAAAACTCAGGTTCTTCACTTTGATTGCATACCTTTCAACTGAGGGATGCTTGTATTTATAACATCAACTAGATTACATCAGAGGGTTTGAAAACCCTATTTACAAGAAACTTTGAAATTCAAAAGATACAAACTGAAATCAGCAGATTACAAGTATTTGAAAAAATACATCCTATAAACTAGGAAGACCAATCTGATAGAAGTTCTAAACCCAATTGAACTCCTCAAAGCAGGCTAGCAGTTACTGCCTTTTGACTTCATCTAACTAGGCACTAGGCACTAGGCACCAACCTACCAACCTGCCATCTGACTAGCACCTAGCATTTTTTAGAACCTTGGTTGCTAACATAAGAATCATCTGCCCATTTATTCTTAAAAACGATTAATAGGTCAAAATTTGCAAACAATAATTATTCCCTAAAAATGACTAACAGATCATAATTAAATCCTTAAACAAGAAAAGAAAACGATGTTAATCTTTATGTAAGTAATATTTTTGTTTGTCGTGTTATATTGTCAATTAACTAGAGTTGCTTGTTTGAAAGGAAACATACATGTTACTATAAACAATGACAACATATGAGATTACGAGATTGTTTAGAATTACTAGCATAAGAGATTGTTTAGAATTACGAGATTAAAATTGGGAAATTACATTAGGGTACATTGCCTATGCTAACATTTAATTACTAACATAAGAGCTCAATCATCTACTCCATTTATTCTTATGATAAAATGAAAACTTAGCTTGATTTTATCTGATTTAAAGCATTATTATTTTCTTTTCTTTACGAGAAACATAAGAAAAGTGGAAATCGAATACATAAACTCACTCAGTTACTGAAGGAATATTGTCTTAAACCCGCTTGAGCATAAACCCCTCACGCTCAGTCTTGTTTTGCTCAAGTGCATGCCTTCATTCTCCATGTTTTCTTAGCAAAGGGGGAGACAGAAGGCAATGCTTTTAGGGTGGAAACAAATAGTGCATTAAAACCACATGTAATATGCTGATACAATCGCATGGAAAGTTGGAAACTTAAAGTATTGCATTTGTTGATGGAGTCCGTGAATATGTACTGCAGTTACGTAGGTGTGTTTCAAAACCTAAACGACTTCAGTTCAGATAACGCACTGTGCAACTCTCACATCGGCCCACGCGTGGGCAAAGGTATTCGGACTTGGTTTGGTGAGGCCCCCACATCACTTGTACCAATTGGGATTGAGTTGATTGACGGTGACCTGGGGTCAGATGCCCTTGGATTCGTACGCATGCTTTTTACCATACAGTCATGCTGATAACTCAAATTTTTAGTTTAGATTTTTAAATTATATGATACGTTAGTAATAAGAAATAAAAGTATTAATTTACACTTTAGTAATAATTTAATTATTAACAACGACATCATATACAGGATCGGTTCTAAAATTTTGATCATCCTAGTCAAGCCTTCTGATTGAGGCCCAACAGTGCACTGACCCCTAACATTTTATACATTAATATGTAGAAAAATATTTGCTAAATACATGAAAAAATGTTTCTACATCAAATACTAGTAAAAATTAATACAAAGGTCAAAAATAAAAATAAAAATTCTTATTAGACTGGGTTTTCTAATTTTATTTGAATATTTTTGTTAAGAGTTCTGGGCTATAGTGTGGCCATTTTAGTTAATACAAAATTAATTAAAATCTAAAACAACTTCTTTGAGTTTTGAATCGGGGACAATGAGCAACCATCACGCCTTAACGACCATGCCGACATGCTTTATGTGGCCCTGGTCATATGATTTACAAAAATTCATCTAAATAACAATGAAATCCCTAGTATTATCTGAAATTTTTCTCTAACATATGTGGCGACTATTAAAGTTAGACGTAGCAGTGTGCATGTTTGGATTGGTTTCACCTTTAAATTGCAACCTTATCAAATCCCTGTTAAGCCTTGTTGTTTGGTTTATTTAGGTTTTTTTTTTTTTTCCATATACATAATATACTGACATGAAGATGATGAGAGCCTGAAGTTGTTAACTTGTGATCCTCTTCAATTGACTCGCTTTGACGGTCAATAATTAAATATAAGTATATGAAAAGTAAAAAGAGATGTGTGGATAATGAATAGCACCACCTTTTATTACCATATCTCTGTTGAACGGTTTGGTTTGAGAATCTAGGCTGTTTTTGGGCAAGAGAACCATGTCACCTAGGTCCCTCCCCCGCCCCGCCCTCCCCCCCCAAAAAAAAAAAAAAAAGGTAACGTAGCCCAATTCGCTGCACATTTTTTAGATTTTCATTCTTAGAACTTGCATTTGTGCATTTTTCAAATCTGACATTCATGTTACACCTTAAAATGCTGAGAAAAAAAAAACTTCATTAAATGTTGTTTTTTGGTATAAACAATATTCTACACCAAGTTTCTCCAGTAAAAAGAGAAGAAGATTTTGAATCAGAACAAAGTGAATTAAAAAAAAAAAAAAGCCAGTCTAATCATCAAGATAATTCACGACCTGCATCTCATCACATGCTTCTTATTTCTTGTAGTCCTATGAAGTCAAGTCTCGAATCTAAACCATCTGAACAATTTCAAGTATCAGAGGAGAAATTGTTCTTTGGATTCCCTATTGCCAACAGCCTAAGTACATATAGAATATAGTTGACCTATATAAAGGGATTTGGATCCTTTCCTGAGTCCAAGGAGAGAATCCTCCTGACAAAAAAATTTAGCTCGTTGGATGAAAATCCAACGGCTATAATTATTATAACTGTAAAAGAACCTCCGTGTTTGTAGACGTTGAACTTTCATCAAAAAGCCTAAGTTATTTGATCAAAAGGATCCTCTCCTTGAGCTCAGAGGATCCAAGTCTCATATAAAAGGGCGAGTATTAGGGTTAAAAATTAAAATAATTGGGTTTCGATCTAACGGCAGCATGAGTCCGCGGCCATTCAGAGCTTAGTTTAGTGCTGCTTTGGCTTGGAACCCGAGGTAGAACTTAAACCCTCCTCCCTGCCACGTGCATGCATTCGTCTCCAAGCAAATTTTTGCATGGGATGCAAAAGGCAGGACATGTAGGTTTGGCCATGGTCGCCACATGTATTATGCTGAAGCGGCCACGTGGTGACGCCCTTGGATGCCTTTTTGTGGTACTAAAATATCAAATGCAATAATACGTAAAAACAGAGCAAGTGGATCTGTGACTGTCAAACGAAGCCAGCAAATCCAACTATTTCACTAAAACAGCAAGTGCAAAAATGCAAAGGCATCACCAACCCCACGAGAATGTTGCTCTTCATACAAAGTAATCATTTTCAGATCTCTTTTATCAATGTTATCTGATTAAGTAATCCAAATTTTTGAAATTTCATCCAACAGTAAAAAATTATTATAGCTTTTAAATGATCAAAACAGGTGGGTGGTTGAATAAAATTTCGTAGGTCTAGATCACTTAATCCGATAATCTTAATGGAAGAGATTCAGATAAAATCTGTTTCCTTGATTCAGTCACTTTTTCAAACGGAATTAGTAATTAATATTTTCATTTTAATTTACCCTCACAAACCATTTATGTTGAAAAAATTGACAAAAACTAAGTCATAATTCTTGAATTGCGGGAATTAGTAAACTTTTAAGGTTAAATTTTGACAATTAAATGGAGTCAATTGCAGACAAGATATGCTATAGTTTGAGTAGCACTCGACATTGACTTGTTGCGGATAGCTCATGTGTGTTTAGTCTACAAAGTGTGTTACTCTTTTTTCTTACACCGGGTTAAAAGACTTGGTAAAGTTTTTTTTAACTGAAGCCCACTTTATTGTATTTTATTATTCGTATAGAAGATCGTATTAAAGTATTAGTGGATATTGTATTTTAAAGAAAAAATTTGTGTAAAATAAATGTATACATTTTATGGTTCCATATTATACATTGTACGTTGATACCTTTCAAGTTATTTTTTTAGAGAAATTTAAGCTTTACATTCTCTCTTTTTTTTTTTGTATTTTCTTAAAAGGGGGATGTAAATTATATTACCCTTCAATTATATTGAAACTCAATAACACAAAGTAATCTACTTTAATAGTTACTGAGTTACTTTTCTTCGTCTCAAATTTTTTAAAAAAAAAATTAATGAAAATGACTTGAAATTTTTTAGTTTTAACTAAAATGACAAAAATGTGTTGTAAGTGAATTAGTACCAAAAATAACTTTTTAGATTTAAAATGTCATTAACGTTAAAAATGAACAGTACCATAAGTGTTTCATTAAGACTCCTAACTTTAAGTGAGTTGTTTATTGGTAATTCAAAAAAGTTATCAAAAGTTGATAAAAAAAATCCTTGCAACGCAACTTATATGGAATCAATTTATTACGCTATTGTGTTTCGATCAAATAATATAATAATATCGTGTGTTATACACTTACACATATCATTTTTTTTTCCTAACAAAACGTCACAATAAAGGTGAAGAACGGAAAGAGATCCTCTTCGGATTTCTTCCACCAAGGCCACCAGATCAAGTGATTCAGGCCTTTGAAATTTCATCCAATGATCCACCTGTTTTGATCCCATAAACTATAATACTTTTTGGCCGTAGATGAAATTTTAAAGGACCCGGATCACTGATCCAGTGACCTTGGTGAAAGAAATCCAGAGAAGATCTTTTTCCCTTAATCAAATCAATATTCTTCAACTACAACAATTAGTAAATTACACGAGTTAAATATATAGTCACAATTAAACCATCCAAAAATCAAACTTTGGGCCAAAATATATGAGAAAACAAATTAAATAGAAAGGGCGCCAACCCTGGTCCACTACTTTGATATTTACTGAAGAACATCCTAATCATTCAAAGTGGCCTTTACAAGGAAGCTATACATAATGAGTCCACTTTTATTGTTAGCATTTAGTGAACAAAATATATACGAAACCTTATTTTCTTGACATAACTAAAAGAAGAATTACAATATCTTGTGGGCATACATGTAGATTCTATTTGAAGGTCATTTATCATGGAGATAATGCGTTTCTACAAAGATGCTTTCCCCGTCAGGTGCTTTCCCTATCAATCTCACAAAGGATTCCTTTATCAAATCCTATTTGATGCAAAACTTATGGTAGCGGTTGCGTGTGTGGATCTATAAATCTACTTAAAAAGATAGTGTATCGAATGATAAAGGATAATGTTTTTTTTTTTTTTCTTTAAAGGATAATCAATATTCTACACTAATTTAAATTAAGAAGAGGAAGAGAGTTTGAACTCGGAATGCAATGGGTTGAAGAAGAAAACCCAATTACACTAATTTAAACTAAAAAAAGGAAGGCTACATGCACCACTATGGTTGATTTCCGAGTCTAGGTGGGCAAAATTCCAGTCAGTTGGGGGATTTTTTTAGGTTTGGGTGGGCAAACTATTGAATGAATCCACCCCTAGATAAGGAATAATATTCGAGTACCTCTTCAAAAGAAAATTGTATTAACTTTATAATCGTGTAGTATTCTTGTTGACTCTAAAAATTACAAAGCCTACGTGGCGTGCAGGTCAAGTAACTAATGAGCTAACTACGTCCTTCGGTTGATGCGGGGCGTGCCAACTCATCGGCGCAGCTCGGCCGAGGAGTAAAATTTGTTCATGTTGCGTTGAGCGCGTTGCTGACTTCTTGATCTTGCGATTGTGGCTGAGGAAGGAACAAGTCTCGGCCTTTGGATTCTCGAGCCTGAAGATAAGGTTGCTAGTTCTTCGAAGTTCAATATCAAATTCGGCTTTCAATGTGCCGAATGTAGTAACTTGTAACACCTCACTTCACCGAGAAGGCTAATGAGATGACCTCTGCCAGTAAGGATTCGAAAACCCTTCTCGACCGAGACTTGGATAGGTAACCAGTTGGCCTCGACGCAATGCTGTTTATCCAAACTGAAGGTGCTCCGGGAACGGCTGATTCTACCGCAACAATGTTGTTTATCCAAACTGAAGATGTTCGCCGGTTGCCTTCACAATGCTGTTTATCCAAACTGAAGATGTGTTGGCGAAAAAGAAAATAAAAAAAATCTCAAAGTGTTTGAGAGGTTTGCGCAGGCCTGTTGTGTGTTGAATTGGAGAACCTTTTTGTCATTGCCATTGCCCTTATTTATAGATTTTGTAATGCTCAGCCACTGAAATAAAGTATTCCAGTTCCATTCTAACTCTCAGCGTCAAGATATTGTGATAAGGAACCTTTTTGATAATATCCCTTAAAGTCAAGATTCCTCAGGTCAATGTCGTGTCCTCCTTTCATCATTGCAAAACACCAATCTAAACCAAAGATTAGTTATAATATTTAAATGTCATGGATCTCTGTCATCCAAATTCCATGTACCAATGACATTCCAATTTGCATCATTATCTTGACTTCAACATTATCCCAAAACCATGCATCTTGACTATCCAAACCTCATCTTAATGCACCATCACCATGCTGCTCAATCTGATAATAGGAGTCCCAAGTCCAATTGAATTGTACTGCTTGCTTGGAAACTTACTTTGCATCTTATTATCCCGTATAAGAAGATATCAAGATAATTTGTTAAACGATAATTATTATGATACAAATCATAATATTATCTTTCAATAATAACAAAATTATCTTTACTTTTCATCCAACGATTGAGAGCTATGCTCACTCAATGACCTTGATTGCACGGGCCGATGGTGTAAATTTGGATCCAAACAATTCTAACAAAAAAAAAAAAAGTTTTAACGAAAAACTTGAGGTATTATTCACTTTAATGAAAAACCACATTTTTACACTAAAAAGTCAAATCTGATACTATTCACTTTACACTTTATTTTTTCTTTATCGTTAAAACTCAAAGTTTTCAAGTCATTTCCATTAGTTTTCCTAAAAAAAAAAAAGCAATTTATATTTAGTTAACTTTCACAAAATGTGATCATTTGAGAAAGAAAAGAAAAAAGTGAATCTTTTAGCTAAAAATAAAACATTTTTATACGGCAATTATTTTACTTTTGTTATTAAAAGGGTTATACGCTAATTAAAACCCTTTAAACTACGTCGTCTGTTTTTGTAAACGACTTCGTGCAACAGCTGTCGTTGTCACCAACCTCGAAATCTGACGAGTAAGATACGTAGTTAACCGTATAAAAATACATACATAGGAATTCACGTTCGTATATGTCCACACTGTAACACTGTATTTATACCTAAAATACCTCCTCCCTGTACATGTCTGTGTGCTTGTGTGCGTCTCTGTCTCTGTCTCTCCGCGTCACTTTCTCTCTCTCTCTCTCTCTTTCTCTCTCTCGCTCTCTCCCCTCTCTCTCTCATCGTCATATCTTCTTCTTCTCTCTATCTTCTGTACTTCCTTCCCATTACACTGCACCCACACTGCATACACACCATAAAACCCCTTCACTTTCTCTAAATGGCTGAATCTCACTCCAGAAGATGAAGATACCCAGCAAGCCCCGCCACCCCTCACCAACATTCCCACCGCCGGACTCGGATCTTCACCTCCACAGACCCACCACCACTCGCAAGAAGACCCGGGCACCCGGTTCGGTCCGGTTGAAGCGGGCCGGACTTCCGACAGGAAAGCGGAGCCGACCCGAGACGCCTTTACTCAAGTGGAAGATCGACCAAGGCCCCGAAGAGCGCCAGGGGCACGGGGAGAGGGGAAGGGACCAAAATGCCCCTGAAGAGGAGAGAGTGGACGGAGGGAGGAGGAAGGGCAGGAAGGGAAAGGAGGCCTCCTTGTCGGCCAGGAAGTTAGCCGCCGGACTGTGGCGGCTGCAGTCGCCGGAGATGGGTTCCGGTGTACCTGGACGGAATGGCCAGCTAGGGTTTCAGGTGAGCTTGGTTTCAAAGATCTGTAATTTTTTGGTCAAATGGTGTGCTTTGCAAACTTGGTTGAATCTCATTTGATTGGAGTTTGACCATATTTTTGTCAATCAAAGTTGTTTAATTTTCTCGTTATTCATTGGATGTTGTTAAATTTGCTGTTTTTTTAGTTTGATAAATACTAATGTTGGTGCTGATATCTTCGTATTTCCTTTCGATTTTCCCTATTCGGGTTCAAGAAACCCGGCATTGTGTATTTCATGGTTTACTGAGCTGTGATTCAACTCTGATTGATCTTACTGAGGAAATGTGTTCGAAAATTAGCAAGAAATGGTGCTCGTTTTTCTTTTCGGAATGTGTTCTTATGGGTTTCGGGGTGAAATCTTTACTAATGTGGTAATGCTTGTATGTTTCCATCAATTTCCTGCTGAGTATCTCTTTATTTGGTAATTAATTGATTGTTAAGATCTTTTCAGACCTTTTTCTTAATTTTGATTAGTGTTGTTAAGTTTATGTGAATGTATTAAAACGTGGAACTGTGATCTTCAAGATACGGTGGTAACGACATTTATGCAACGGTTTGATGCATTCTGAAAGTTCCGGGTCATTACACATTCTTTTGCCATGTCCCGGGATTTCTGGGTTCTTGCGTGCTGTTTTAGTACATCTTGTCATAGCATGCTTTACCCTCATCAGCCGGTATTAATGTTGTGGTATACTCTGGATTTTGATTTTCATTGTTGATGTCTTCTTTGCAGCCTGACATCGGCCATATCGGGGTACCATTTCTCCGTAATCGCAACAGTAAAACATATGCTTCTGAAGCAAATGATCTTTTACAAAGCCCTAGGTCCACCTCAAGAAATGGATTCTTGTCCAAGGTATGGCTCTTCCGTAAATTCTTACAATGATCTGTAAATTCTGAATTTATGAACTTTAAGTACAAGGTGATATAGTTATTTTTTTTAAAAGCAAGTACAATACAACCCCTTTATCATCTTGTGCACGTGGGACACATGCCGAGCACTCCATTTAAGGCAAGCTATTTGGCATGAACCTTGGCAGATGATTTACTTTGCAAGGATTGGCGTCATGCATACTCATTAAGAACCGTCTTTTTGGAATGAAAACAGATGTAAATTCTAGTATTCGTAGTCATCTGTTTTGCTGTCCCCAGAAATTGAATATTATGTTATTAGGTTGAAGCAGTGTTACTCTTAGGATTGCTTACGGGCTAAATATGAGAAATTTTATTTGAACCTATATAATCTCAGTCTACGCCCAACTTACTCTCTACACCCACGTAGAGTGAAATTATATGAGTTCAGATAAAATTTCCCTTTAAATTTTTAACTGGAAAGGGACTTTTAAGAAAAGATGGAGTACTTGGAGCTAAAAGAAGACTTGGCGCAAAACCTAGCACAGTGGTGTTCTAGATTCATACAGCCGACTACACTTAGTGGGATAGGATTTGTTGTTGTAAATATTTAACTGGACATATACACAACTATGAATTAGACAGTAGTGATCTTATATGGATGGAAAATAAAGTAGAAAAGAGAAATTTGGTGTAAATGGGACTTAAACCGATTTCTTTTAACCTAATCAATAGATTCAGCTATTTAAAAAGCAGCATTTCCAAATTCCAATCCTAGAAAACTCTAGGGAAAATATGGAAATTTGTGAGAGGGAGAATCATGAGGAGGTAATTTCAGATTATGCGCAACTAAGGCTTGGTGGGTTTCCAAATAAAGAAAGGGCTACAATATGAAAATTTCTTATTATATGCATATGTACGTGTATGGATTGTTGGTTCAAATATGGAATGCTGAAATGCGTTCGGGTGTATCTCAGCTGGCTAAGAAACATGTCACTCGTATATATTCTCTTCAAATTATATAACAAGCTGTCTCGTCCTTTTTCTTTAAATTTTGTACTATACATCTGTTTCCCCCATAACAGTTTAAGGTCTGTTTTTTCTTCTGTGGTGTTACTTCTAATTTTAGCTTCAACCTTCATTTCAGTTATCCAACTCTGTCATGGAGGGGCAAACAAAATGGGATCCAGTCTGCTTGAAAACATCAGATGAGGTACGGCAAATTTACAGCCAAATGAAGCTTCTTGACCAGCGAGCGAGTGCTGTATCAGTTGTATCTGTACTTGAAGCTGAGCTAGAGCAGGCTCGAGCTCGCATTCAGGAGCTTGAGATGGAACGGCGTTCCTCAAAAAAGAAACTTGAGCACTTCTTAAGGAATGTCAGTGAGGAAAGAGTTTCATGGAGGAGCAGAGAGCATGAGAAAGTCCGTGCATTTATTGATGACATCAAGTCTGAATTGAACCAGGAACGGAAGAGTCGTCAGAGAACTGAGATACTCAATTCCAAATTGGTTAATGAGCTTGCTGATGTCAAGTTATCAGCAAAGCGATACATGCAGGACTACGAGAAAGAAAGAAAGGCCAGAGAATTAATTGAGGAAGTATGTGATGAGCTTGCTAAGGAAATTGGAGAAGACAAGGCTGAAGTTGAAGCATTGAAGAGAGAATCCATGAAACTCAGAGAGGAAGTAGACGAGGAAAGGAAGATGTTGCAGATGGCGGAAGTCTGGCGGGAGGAACGTGTCCAAATGAAGCTTGTTGATGCAAAGGTGGCAGTTGAGGAGAGGTATTCTCTGATGAACAAGCTTTTGGCAGATCTGGAGAATTTTCTGACATCAAGAAGTGTAATGCCAGATGTGAAGGAAATGAGAGAAGTAGAGTATCTGCGACAGGCTGCTGCTGCTGTAAATATTCAAGAAGTCAAGGACTTTTCTTATGAACCCCCAAATCCTGATGATATCTTGTCTGTGTTCGAAGAAGTTAATTTCGGTGAGCCTAATGAGAGGGAGATTGAGCAGTGTGTTGCTTACAGTCCTGCTAGCCATGGTTCGAAAATTCATACTGTGAGTCCTGAAGGCAATGGAATCAATGAGGACCGGATCCAGAGACATCCAGTTGCATTTGTTGGTCGTAATGGTGATATAGAAGAAGATGAGAGTGGTTGGGAAACTGTGAGCCATTTCGAGGATCAGGGCTCAAGCTATTCGCCAGATGGGAGTGCCCCATCTGTCAATAAGAATTGCCGAGAGAGTAATGTCTCAGAGTGTGGAACAGAATGGGAAGAAGAAGGTGAGGAAACACCAATTACTGAAATCAGCGAGGTTTGCTCGGTGCCAACAAAGCAGGCGAAGAAGGTATCGTCAATAGCAAGGCTTTGGAGATCCAGCCAAAATAATGGGGAAAACTACAAGATAATCGCGCTAGAGGGAATAAATGGTAGGCTTTCGAATGGAAGGATATCTACTGGGGGTATGGTATCCCCTGATCGTGGTTCGGGTAAAGGTGGGCTTAGCCCCTCTGATTTAGTGGGGCAGTGGAGTTCTCCTGAGACGGGGCATCACATTCGAGGTATGAAGGGGTGCATCCCGCTTGGTGCACAGAAGCATAGCTTGAAGGCGAAGCTTTTGGAGGCAAGGTTGGAGAGTCATAAGGTCCAATTGCGTCATGTTCTTAAACAGAAGATCTAGAAGTAGTGAGGCAGAGGTTGCTCATAAAACGAAAATGACAAACCCAGGCTAGAATAAGTAGTTACATT
This sequence comes from Pyrus x bretschneideri, assembly GCF_019419815.1. NCBI lineage: Eukaryota > Viridiplantae > Streptophyta > Magnoliopsida > Rosales > Rosaceae > Pyrus > Pyrus x bretschneideri. The sequence continues at coordinate 1,583,459 of NW_025999805.1, read as the reverse complement.
TCTCACCGCGCAAGGTACAACTTTTTGCTACGGTCGCGAGGAGTCTCTGAATAAAATGCGGATGATCTTGGACTCCCACTTCTGGTTTCGGGGGTCTTTGCAAGCGATTTAGAAGGCGTGAATCATTATTTGTATCATTTCGAATCTAGAAGACAGCATTTGTTGAAAATGGTAGGCGAAAAACGATAACATTTCCCTCTGTAATATGATGTATTTTGTTACGAGAGTTTCATTTTAGTTTCTTCTAGGAAATGGAAGATCTCTGGTCCCATCAACTACAAACAGAGGAATGCAAAAACAGCGTTAAGGGCAAGCCCCTCAATAGAAGGATGACGAGAAACAGATTGTAACTACCCAAATGCCCAATAAAGACCACTCTTTTTAAATACTTTAAACCTATAATTTTCCCAACTCATGGTAGTTTTTTCATCCCCTCCCCCCCCTCCAAATTTTTCAATATGCCCTAACCCATACAACAGAACAGATGAGTAAGATTATCTGGTTCATACAGTTTGGGTTGAATGCTGGAAGAATACTTGAGGCCATAGCGATGCCACTTTTTGAGTCCGTCAAAATTGACAACCAGAAAAACTCAGAAATAGCAAATTGACATAAATTGAATCAGACCACATACGGCTAAAGCATCGTAATGAAGTCCGTCATAGATCAACATAATCCTTTCTGAATACTTCTTCTCCTGTCAAACAGCACCACATACAAAAATGGGCATAAACAGTCAGAACTGGCAAGCTGACAAGAATAATATGCACGAAAACTCACTACTAATGCTAACCTGACCATACAAATCACAACGTGTAGTCTGGATATCATATGCTGCAATTTCCCGTCCGTAATAATCTGCTAATATAGACAGCTCTATGGCCCCTGCCAGGTGATTACAAATTAACAAGTCAGGAAAACGAATCTAATAGTATCCCATTGATTTATTGGGACAGAGACTTCGAAGTTAATCTTCTAGACAGTGGCCGAATAAACTATCTTTAAGATTAAACAGTCAAGGCAGAAACACTTTGTCAACTAATGAATCCAATAATGCTCAATACCCCAGAAGAAGATATATATCTGTCTTGCGTAAATAAGGATTGGCTACTTAGGGCTCGTTTGAGAAGTGCTTTTAAAGGACTGAAAGCACTTTTAGAAAAAAAAAAAAAAAAACGTTTTTGGGACCATCTTAGTAAAAATGCAAGTTAATCCTAGAAATAAAAAGCACTTAAAGCGCTTTTGGAACCCAAAAACATTTCCTCTAAAAGCACTTTCAGTCATTTAAAAACACTTCCCATATGAGCTCTTAGTTGGCTATCAGAAATAAATAACCCAAACTATTACAAGAAAAGCTTTTCATTGTGCATTTGTTTGGTAACCAAGATTCAGATGCAGAACAACAGGAAGTTTTCTAAACAAACCTCCCCACTTCTCTGAGTCAAGAATCCAAGCACAATACTCTTCATTCGATTTACCAAGAAACGCTTCTGAATACTTAGTGGGATCACTTGCTACCGTTGCAGCTATAACCTTCACATCGCAGAGAGTCACAAAATGCAAGTACAAGAATTGATTAGGAAGTACCACACTTATGCATGCTCAATGCAAATCTGGAGGTATATATGCACATGCAGCCATGATTTATCTATTGTTGTATGATTTAATTTAACTTAAGCCTTGAATATTCAAATACCTGTCTCAATTCAGGAGCTTTTTTCTGGTCATGATCCATTACATACCTGCAAACGAAGGGCGAAAATTGAAAAGAAAATTTGACCTTAAATGACACAGTTCACTTTCATTGCGACAACGGATAAAATAGAGGGTTGTATTGGAGCTTACCCGACTGCATTGAAGAGGCAACCATTGTCTGAGGGAATAACCCTTCTTACTACCATACCTTCCATATTGTAAATTATTTATATACCTGAAGCATTATAACAATTTGAAATTTCAAACAATGACGGTTTCATCTATCCAAGTAGACATATTTTAAATTGAAAACATTTCTACGAAGATTAAGAACAACCCTTTTGAGATTAGGATTCCATTCAAACTAAACGTCGACAGAGACATGAACGAAATTTTATGTTAAGACTGAATCCTAAACTTAAATACGAGACAATACAGAAAGAAGACGAGGAATTGAACAAAACCCAGCTTCACATACTCAGTTGATGATGACCAACCAGAATCAATTACTGGTAGCAGTCCATGATTGAACACATAAGGGTTGAAAAAAAGGGAACAAATATAGTGAACAGAATAAGGAAATAAATCTTCAAAAACGAATAAAAGAAATCCATGGTCATATAATTTTCTTTAAGGAGATATACATACATACATACATACATACATACATATATATATATATATGTATATATATTGTTCCAATATATCACAACACTATTTGAGAAAGGGAGACCAACCTTCCAGATTCTGAAACAGAGTGATAATACAAATCCAGCTTGAAATCAAACAACCCAAAAGCATAAATATAAGAAAAGGAGATAAATAAATGCAATAATGAAATTTCCAGACCTAGTAATGGCATAGAGGCATGAAAGAAAAGAAAACTAATGAAAACAATTTGAAAATTTAAGTTTTAACGATAAGGGTAAAATGAATAATATCATGATTGACTTTTTAATGTAAAAATATAGTTTTTCGTTAAAATAAACAGTACCAGGAGTTTTTTGTTAAAGTTTTCAAAGAGAAACTCACCTGACTCTTGTAATAATATGATATGAACGTGACATAGGTTTTCTCTTGGTTTTGGGTATGCCAGCGGCACAACATTTTTGTTGACACAATTTAGGGCTGGTTAGGTATTTTTGTGCTTTGAAAAAAAACTGCTTCTACTGTGCTGTGAGAATAAGCAACTGTGAAATAAAGCAGCAGAGTGTTTGGTAAACTTTTTTGTAAAATTGCTTTTGAAAAAAAAAAAACAGTATTATAGTGTTTGGTAAACTTTTATGTAAAATAGTTGTGACGGTGTAAAATGACCTAAAAATGATATAACACTAGATGTGCCATTAATTTAATTTTCTTAACAAATAAAGGTGAATTACTAAATATACTTTATTTTTTTCAAAGCACAGCACTACCAAATCAGCCCTTCAATAACACTTATGAACAAAAATGGTATCTAAAGAAGCAAAATCCCACACCAAACTGAAACCTATCTTGTTATCCAGCATTTCATACTACACTATTTTTTGCTTAATTACTTAGCGTAAGCATTTCAATTCAAGGTTCGAAGAAAAAACCCTGAAAGAGATATCTAATGTAACAGAATTAACTTTAATGAATCTCAGGATGCCATGCATCAAGTCACAATGAAGATCACCTTACACATACAGTAGAATCTAAGCATTTGGAAACTTAGCAACACAACATTGTCAAAGAAAATCGAGAATTTCATTCGGAGATGACAATTGACAAGTCTCAAAACAAAACACTACACTTAACATAGAGGTATCGTCCTACCCTCCTTCACTGACCACCAGGTAGCGTCTTGATAACATCCGAATCACCTAAAGATAATACCAAATGACAACGTTAGCCAAATCAGTTTTTCACAGGTCGGTAAACAAATTGCGTAGAATGATACGAAAACTATGGAGTACCTGCATCAATGATGCTAAGGCAAGACACTCGGAAGTACTTTCCACATGCTGTACCAAGCTCAACATTGTCTGAAAACAGAACAAATGGTAACCCGGATGAAAAGATACAGGTATAGTAGGCAAACTAATTCTCATTTTATTAAAATAAAATGAATAAAAGCATAAGACTCAGTAGGGTAAGGTAAGATTACCAAGAGTATACCGTCCAATGAAAATCCAAGAGCCAGTGAAAATGAAAGCATAAAATGAATACCCACAACAAAGTATACCGTCCATTGAAAATCCAAGAGCCAATAGGGTAAGGTAAGATGACCAAGCCAATCATGCACCATGGACTAATCGACATAGTGAGATAAGTTGCAACATCTAACATCCAATACATATCCCATTAATCTAAACCTTCTGCGTACCAGCAATCACAAAACAATTAAACAACTTAACCTTATGCTACACCAAAAGTGAACAAAAACGCTGCAATTACCAAAGGGATTGTAAGATGCCTACCATAAAACTCAAATCAAAATATTCATCAGAGAAGACCAACAAATTCAAGCTTATTGGATGATTCTAACATCTCCTAAATTGCAAATATCAACATATAACCCAAACCTGATATACACCTTTTTATACAAAATTCTGCAACAAAACACAAGGTACCTGCATTGCATCACTTCTATTCTCCCTCTCACTTTTATTAACATGCAAAACTCAACTCATCGTTAGTTCATCACTAATAGCAGAAGGCTAACCTTTGAGGCACAGAGTTCAAATATGCACAAATCAGCAGGGGAATCTTCAACTTGGCAATTTTCTCAAGTGCATGGATGAGGGTTTCAACCTTGTATCAGAAAAGAAGCGATAAGCTCAAATCCAACACCAATCGTAACAATTCCAAATTTTCCTCCACCTCTTCCCTAACCAACAAAAACACAAATAACTCTTTAATCCAAAACAAGATTCAGGGAACAAACATGCATTATCACTTCTCACGCTTAACATGCATCAAGATCAGTCAAGGAAAATGAATAAAGAAGTAATCAATTTTTCTTACTTCTCTTTCAAAATTTCTTGTTTCCTCCACAAACCCTAATTTTTTTTTCCCCAATTGTTTTCTTCATCCCCAGTTTTTTTCCCAACACCCATACACTCATCCCTTCACTCTTCCCACCCCTCTCACTCTCCCCATCCCCAAATTTAAAAATCCAAACAAATAAATAACAAAATTTTAGACAAGAGAAGCTTACCAAAGGAATGAGGGAAGGCGACGGCGAGAGAAGGAGGGAAGGCGACAGCGGTGTCTGTGGCGCTGAGACCAACGGAGAGAAAGGAAAGGAGGAGGAGGAAGAGGTGTAGCGGCAGGCAACAGAGGAGAAGAGGGCGCGCGAGATTCTTTGAGTGTTCTGCGAAAGGAGGGCATGCGAGAGAGAGAAGGCGGAGAGAAAGGAGGGCATTGTTGACAATTTGAAAATTTCATTAATAAAATTATTGTAGCTACGTGTTTTCACAAATAAGCTGCTTTCTGAAGCTTCCCATTTTTAGCTTTTTTTCCATTTAAAACTTTGAAATAAAGTTGATTTTGAGAGTTTACCAAACACCAAAAACCCTCCAAACTTTTTTTCATACCCACTTTTTTTAAAATCACTTCAATCCCAAATCAGGGCTTAAAAGTTTGGTCCTTAAAGTAACTTCATCAAATGTTAAAAATATGTGAAAAATGTGTGAAAATCACTTAAAAATAGAGCTAAATATCCTAATGCTCAAATCTAATGTATTTAATAAGTTAGCTATAACCACGTGGTCTCTTTATTTATTTTTTAGTTTAAAAGCACAATCTGTTTTAATAATTGATATTGAACTTAACACAAATACAATACGTCTTTGTCATTCATGTAAGCCGAACATAAAACCTCTTAGTTACAAGTAAATAAAAATACTACTTCAACTATAATACTGATTGCTAGATACTTCTAGGCATAATTGGATTATGAGTTTAGTGAAAAAAAAAAAAAAAAAAAAAAGTGATAATCAACAATAACCAAACTTGGTTGAAGCTACGTAGAAAACCAAAAATATCGAAAATACGGAAAACCCGGAATCCCTAGGGTTACTCTCACCTTGTTTCCCCCTCCCGTGTGCGGCTGGTGTACACATAAATTACTTCCCGTAGAGACAACCTATTACTTTCTGGGTTAGAAAGGTTGTTTCCTTTTTTTGGTTCAAATTCTCCTCCCCCAACCCAATCAATTGCTACAGGAACTACTGTTGGACGTTACAAGCTGGTACTGTTCTTTGAGTACATCAATATTTTTACACTCAAAGGAGGGGGAGTTCGGTTAAGCCACATATTGGGTAGCCTAATTTGGTATCGAATTTGCCATACACGAGATTCGAACATAAGACCTTTCACTTACAAGCTAGTACTGTTTGGATGTTGAAAACGTAAAAGCACTCCAAGAACACACAAGATGTTTTCCCAGGTTAAATGATTTCAAAGTAATCTGCATATTTGCGGATACCGGGATCGAAAGGCAACGTTGCAAATCTGTCCTTCATCGGCTCAGTCCTCGTTTCATAAAACTAGAAAGACCCCAACTTCTGGGTTCCCTAGTTTTAAACAATGTGCCTGTGAGGTTCAGCATTCATTAAAAAGCTGAAACGACATCACGTTATACAAACAGGATAGATTAAGTAAGAGCCGAAAGCCAAACCAACACACACCAAAAAGCCTAAAAGAAAAGAAGATGAACGCACCAGAACATATAAACACCATAAAAGTGAAGCCCACCCACTGAAGCATGGATCCAGCCGGAGAACAAACAAGATAAACTGTTAAAACATTAGGCATGCATACATATTTTAGGCATGTATATATATGTATATATATTCATTGAGTGGTTACAAGTTCATCTGCAAGATCGAAATCTAATCGTTGGCACTTGGCTTCTAATAGATAAATGGTGCGACAAACGAATAATGAGACGGGCACACAATCAATGAGCCATATTGTCTACTGTCACCAGGTTTGCATTCCGAATGACAGTGTAGCTCTAGTTCATTTTCAATTTCAAAACCACCAAACAGCAGAAAAAGAAGAGAGGCACAGGGGATAGTTTCATAGGATTATTTTCATGCCGATGGAGGAAATGATACTGCACTGCTGAGCAAATACATTGGATAAGGGAAAGACCCAAACCAAAAATATCAGGCAAAGTACCGAAAACCGTGCAGTTGGTAGATTCAACTCCTTCCTTTAGACCATTGTGAATGAGCTCCACGATGCAAGTAAGCACAGCTGCAATGGCTAACAGCAAACTAACCAGTGCATAACGAGAATTATTTGGGGAGGATAACTGATCAAAATAGGCTGACAACATTTCTAGGCTGAGACCATTGAGCATAAAGATCCACTGGCATCTGGTAACCTACGAGGAAGTTATAGTAAGTTATTAAATCGCCAAATAAACCTCTCAAAAGATTAAACGACGCTGGTTTAATATCGTAGTGAGTTTTGAGCATTACTCTTGTTCCATGACGTGGGTGGTCAAAGTCAACACCAATGTTAACCACAACGCTTGAACTAGAAGGGCCCTGCAAATATGATCTGTGAGAAGCCCTTCAACTATTTGTACGCTTAATAAAAGATAAAACTAATTATCTCACAGGACGAGTGAGAAAAAATGATTAATTATAGTTTGAGTTTTTACCACTGTCGTTGTTTGATTGCCTGGTTCACCAAAGTCCGTATTAGCCTGAGGATTAACGCTTGGTAAAAGTGACGCGCTGAGGTTGGAATCATCAGAGCCCTGAGATTGTTAAAAGTTCAACCAAAATTTTACCGACCTTGCAATATGTCAAAGTAAAAAATATGTTTAATTATGGTTATGAGATTATACCACTATCCCTGCTACATGTAAATAAGTTCAATGTGCACGACAATATGAAGATTGAAGACGGTCTAGTCATGGTTATGGTTATGAGTTTTTACCACTACATTTGCCACATTGCCCTGCTCCCCATAGTTCGTAGTAGCATGTGAACTAACGCTAGGTAAAAGCGGCTCACTGCGGTTGGAATCATCAGAGCCCTGAAATTGTCAATTAGTTCAGCTAAAACTATACAGATCTTGCAAGAAAATATGTAAATAAAAAAGAGGAAAACTAATGAAAAGGCTTGAAAACTTTGAGTTTTAACGAAAAAGACAAAAAGGTGTTGTAAGTGAATAGTACCAGGATTGACTTTTTAGAGTAAAAATGTGATTTTTCGTTAGAGTGAACCGTATCGGGAGCTTTTCATTAAAGTTCCCATAAAAAAATTGGTTCAATTATGGTTATAAGATTTTCAACTATCCCTGCCACATTGTCTGGCTTGTCATAGTCAGCATCAGCATGAGGACTAATGCAAGGTAAAGGAGACTCGCTTGGATTAGACTGTGCAAGAAACTATTTCAATGTGCAGGAAAACATGAAAAAGAAGGTCTAGATACGGTTATGAGATTTTGCCACTACCGTTGCCACATTGCCACGCTCGTCATAGTCAGTGTAAGCATGTGGGCTATCACTAGTTAAAAGCAACTCACTGGGGTTGTAATCATCGGATCCCTGAAATCATAGGTGTGTGCAGTTAATTACAAAATTATGGCAAGATATGTACAAAACAAAATTATTTCATCAAGATTATGAGTTTTTAACATTACTGTTGTCAGGTTGTGTTCCTTGTAATAGGTGCTGTTGTCATCACCGAAACCTTTTCCGAGCAAAGGCAACCTGCTGGGGTTCTCCTCCATGTTCAAACTATCTGACCCTGCACAACCAAACAGTGACTGAAAATCCTATACGTACCTAGCATCTCAATAAAGAGAAAAACACCCTTATTCTTATCTTGATTCGAGGAAACTCACATTTCATCAAAGCTTGAAATGCAGCCTTTCCAAAATCTGGACTGTAATCTGCAACTTCTCCTACAATATTCAGGGGGGTGGGTGGAGAAAAAGTAAGCCCTCTAATCTGAAAATAAATGGATGACTTTTGATAGCAACTATACAAGTTTTCTCAGAAGTTCTCTTTTTTCAAGTACACATGCCAAACGCAGCTCAACTCAGCCTTAATGCTGACTAGTTAGTGTTGGCTACATTGAACCTTTTCCTCCATCAGTCTTATCTTAGGCTATGCTTTTCGTCAATTGTTGTGATCATATTCATTTTCACAACCCTTTCCATGTTATTTTAGGCGTTCCCCTTTATCAGATCACTCTTTACTTACCGGAGCATCCCTAACTGTCTATGACTAAACCATCTCAATTGGAAATATTTCCCTCTTGTTAAGAAAATCCCATGTCTTATTCTATCCTTCCAAGTGCCGCCAAAATGATTTCTCAACATCGCACTCTAATTATGTGATAACCTTCTCTAAACTCTCCTTCATAAAGTATAATATCAAACTCTAAGTACCAAAAATGATCACTCTTGGGTCATCTGCTTAGCATTCTGCGGCCTATTGTGAATTTCTAACTGAACACTTAATCCTAATTAGGTATGTCATATTTGAACAGCAAAACAGTCGTCCATAACCAAGGCAGTTAACAAGGGCTTAAGTTCAACCCGTAATGTAACCCTGCAGAAATGAATGCCAACTTCCAAATTCTGTCCAAGCTAAAGAATTAAATGAATTAGTCGTGAATGATACTTATCCTTTCCAATCCCGACAAACTGGTAGGATTGTAAAGGATAAGTTTTCTTCAGTACTAATCCATCTTGTACACTCAACTTGGACAAAATTTGGAAATTGAAATCCATTTCTTCCTTCAACATACCTTCAATCCAGCGAGTTGTCAAATACAATCCAACCTTAGGCACAAACGTGGCCATATTAGGTAAAATTCACTAGTTCTTTTGTAAAATGCACCACATATGGATTAAGCAATGAATAGTTAAGATCAGATGCAAAACTTGGCTTAAGCAGCCTAATTACTATGTAAACAAAAGCGAAATATGATTCGAAATTTCTGCTATATTTTGAAATGAATGAGAATGTTTTCGACGACGTTTGTCTTTTCTATCAGGCTCATGTTCTCCTTGCTCTACGACTGAAGAGAAACGAACCTGATTTGTACGGGAAGGACCTGAACCTCCAACGTGATTCCTCGAGAGATTGGGACTGTTGAAGGCACAGCGATTTGCTGCGCGCCATGGCTGGCGGAGGTTGCGGTCGTGGATGACTTAACATGGTTCCCGCCATTTTTTCCGAGGAGAGAAAGAGTTGCAGACTGACAGAGACAGAAGAAGAAGAGGTGGATAAGGAATTGATGGCAGTAGGATTGTTGCCGGAGAAGCACCTGCATCATGCACATGATTTGATCCAAAACTCACAAACGGAACCACAGGAAACTTCGGCGTTACTCCCAATCCCTAATTCGGAATTTGATCACTTGGTGAATTGCTCCTAAATTACTTGACAGGAAATTCCGCTGAAACTGCATATTGGAGAAGTTCCACCACCATATTGGCGACATTGGATTTCCTAGTCCTTTCATTTCTTACAACTTTCTGGTGTTACCACTGACCACACCGCCCAAGACAACTCGTTAATTCTAGTAAAACCAAACAAAAGCCTATGTCTTAACAAGGCCCAAACAAAAGCCTGTGTCTTAACTTCATGTCGCTGACTTATACGATGACACGTGGTGTGTTAGCATGTGTTTTGAGTTTGAAAGAGCAAAGAGAATATTCAACAAATAGTCTTAAGGACCAGGATCTTCTATAAAATTAAAATTAAAAATAAAAAAGATCATTCATTCATACGTAGCATAGTCCAAGTGAACCACTTAGAGCATCGCAAAAATAGATGTCAAATATAAAATGTCAAAGTTTTATTTGATGGCAGATGTGGCTAATTGAATACAAATGTTAAGTCTTATTATTTTCTGATTGATGTGTCAAATATTTATTTATTATTATATTGAGGTTCCATAGCTACTTTTTAAAATATTATTTACACTAAGAAGTAGAGGGTGGGTTTAGCCTCACTATGGACTAGCAATAATGTAGTTCAAATTCGTCTTTGGCGAGAATCGAACTAAGACCTCTCACTTACAAGTGATGAGAAATACTACTAGACTATAGCACTAAGTGGCAGGGCCCATAACTACATTAACTATTACAAAATAATTAAAATTGAATTTAATATTTATTCTATTGATTGTCAATGGGATCCATGCATTAAAAAAATTAAATTAATTATATTTGACTCATTTTTTTGTTTTGTGTCAAAAAATACAGTTAAAAAGTAAGGAATCAAATGACTCGGCTGTCACATCATATATTACGTATTCATTGGTTAACTAGAGACATATCAATCATGTTGTTCACTTATATGATGATACATAGTGTGCCAGCATGTGTAAAAAAAAGATCATTCATACATAGCATAGTCCAAGTGAACCACTTGGAGTATCTCCAAATAATATGTCAAAATTTTGTTTATTCTTTTCCAATTGGTATTTATTTATTATTATATTGATGGCCTATAGCTACATTAACTATTAGAAAATAATTAAAATTGATTTTAATATTTATTCTATGGGTTGTCAATGGAATCCATGCATTAAAAAATTAAATTAATTAATTATAATTGACTCCTTTTTTTGTTTTGTGTTAAAAAATACAATTAAAAAGTAAGGAATCAAACGACTCGGTTACCACATTATATATTATGTATTCATTGGTGAACACTTAATGTCTTTTGGTTCTTTTTGACATGGTCATTGAATCTTTAGTGAAATGTGACCATCATATTAGCAAATAAACGTATTCCTAGGCTTAATGCACGAAAACAATGGAAAATTAGCTCAACGAGTACTAAAAAGGGTACAAACGGCCGCGGGACTCCTGCTGGTAACGAGAAGCTTAAAAAATGAAGCCCATTCCTTTGAAATCCCTCGCGTGAAAACTGAAAGCCATGCAAATTTCATCCTGGGGAAGTTTTAAAACCTGATATGTATATGCTAAAAAATGACGTGCCAAATATGAACCCTTAGATATTGTTGGTGAAGTGAAGTGAAGTGGAACCAAGCAAAAACAAAGAAAATGGATGATATCGGATAAGGGCGGGGAGGGACCAGCGCCTGCGACTACAATATTATACATATCATATCATCGTTTCCTTCTTTCTCCTCTTAAGAATATGGCTACCGCTCCTTTAACTCCTCCAATACCTTCCTCTCTCGCCTCCTCCAAATGCCACTCTTCCTCACGTTCAAAACCGACGCCACTTCTCTCGCCTTCTCCTCCGAATTCACTTCCATCACTTCCCAGTCAAAAACGAAGGGAGTTGCTGCTGAAGGCAGGGCTTGGTCTGCTTCCTCTGGCTCTGGTTGAAACAATACTGAAAGTGCCTTCCGCAGAAGCTAAGGATGCGGTGGTGGGCTCCTATCTCCCGGCCTCACCTTCCGATTCTTCCTTCGTCGTCTTCAAAGCCACTCCTAAAGACACTCCCGCCCTTCGCGCTGGTACTCTCTTCACTTTTATCTCATGTTTCATTAAATTATTTTTTCTTTATCAGTAACACTCGAATGCTAACCAGTTGGTAACTGATTGAGTCGACTCCGCAATATTTCTCATGTTCTGAGTGGATGATTTTGCTCTTGTGGAACTACATTTTGGTTACTGCTTAATTACCTACCGACCGCGTTTGAATGTGTCCGGCTTTAGCATTATCATGCTTCGAGTAGAATTGCGGATAAATCTTAAAAGAATTTCCAAATTCATAAGCACAGTTTTCACTGAGTGGAGAGAGCATCCTTCAATTACAGAAGATTTCGTGGTTCAAACTTCTGAGATCCTACACTGTTTGGAGTGCAAAAGTAAGGAGCATTTTGTATTGTCCGGATGAAAAAGGGGAAGGGAGTATTTAGGAGGTAACCCGATAGGTACATGGTGATGTTCGCGTCATATTTTGAAGGCTGGTTTGAGTTGAAGAAAATCGACAGCTCCTAATTAGGTGGGGTACTTTCTTTTTGTTTACAAAAGTGAAGAACTACAATGACATGTTAACAAGAGTTTTAACAAATCAGGTGAAGTAGTCCAAGAAACATGTACATTCCAAATATGTACAAATTGGTTACACAATGTTGGGTGTTCGACTGTTTGTGCATAATCTCTATTTCTACGGAAGCTAGTCTCAACCAACGGAAACGGGCTCCTTTTGTGAGGATATCAGGATATGTTTTGCAATTTATGTGTCTACAGAAAGTTGGGGCTGAGCAGGGTAGAGTTGTTGCGAAAGGGAAAATTTATGTTAGCGTCCATGAAGTAAGAGGTCAGGAGAATGTTCAGGAGCAGAAAATCGGCTCTTCCTGCAAAGACATGCTAAATAAGGGAGAAGGGAAAACCATCGAGTTTCAGAACTGGACTTTCGAACACTCTTAAGAAGAGTGAAGTGCGCTACTTTCGTAAAATGACAGTTTTTGGATATTAATACGGACTGAAAGAAAGCAAAAGGAGTAGAGTTTCTTGAAGCTGGAGTTCAAGTGATGTTTGGTCTGTCCATAGAAAGTTGGTTTTTGGGTAGGTAGTTACTGAGTTCATGTCAATTTTGACCTCCATAGCTTCGATCCTGTGCAGATTTCAGCATTTTGAGTTTGTTATTGGTCGTTGCATTTTATCTGGATGACATTCTATGTTACCTACAAAGATCAAAGAAAATAATAGCAGTAATTCTTTAAGCTCATCATGTTTTCGTCAATAACATGTTTTTCGTTATGTATGTACTGATGATACTTGAAACTTGGTTCTTTGCAGGAAATGTGGAGCCCTACCAGTTCATCATTCCCCCAACCTGGAAACAGATGCGCGTAGCAAACATTTTATCTGGTAATTACTGCCAACCAAAATGCGCAGAGCCGTGGGTGGAGGTAAAATTTGAAGACGAAAAACAGGGAAAACTTCAGGTTGTGGCTTCTCCTTTGATACGCCTGACCAATAAACCGAACGCAACAATTGAAGACATTGGAAACCCTGAGAAGGTAATTGCTTCTCTTGGCCCTTTCGTCACTGGAAACACATACGATCCAGATGAGCTCCTTGAGACTACAGTTGAGAAGCGTGGTGATTTGACGGTATACAATCTCTCTTGAAGTAAAATACTTTTCAAGTTTTTTCCTTTTATCCACCTTCATTCACAACTAAAGTCAAGCTCAACATGAATTCAATCTTTCCTTTCGTATGCAGTACTACAAGTATGCGCTCGAGACCCCGTTTGCTCTCACAGGTTCTCACAATCTTGCAGTGGCAACAGCAAAGGGAAACACTGTTGTATTATTTGTGGTAAGTGCAAGTGAGAAACAATGGCAAGCATCTCAGAAGACGCTAAAAGCCATGCTCGATTCATTTCAAGTGTAGGTAAATCACTGCTAAATGAAATCGAAAAGAAACTTGTTTTGGCATGGAGAGTAAAATTGTAGAGTTCGTATCGGGTCTGTTTATTATTTCAGAAATGATCAAATGTTCCTTTCGAAAAATTAAAATTGCAACCCTTCTCCTTCGATATTCAATGCCCTGTAACTTGTAGATGCGTAGAACGTAGAAGGATTTGGTATAATTATACATTTGTGATAAAGGAATTTATCTTATTTTGTAAGCTTGTCCGTAACCAAGGAAATGATACAAGAGCTTATGGTAAATCCTTCGATGTTTACACCACAAGCTTGTCCCTTAGGCGGGCAAATGTTAGTGACCTAACGCCTAGAGGCCTAGGCGTTTTTTTTTTTTTTTTGTTAGCACATCGATATTTTTACATTAAGAGAAATGAGAGTTTGGTTAAGCCATACAATTAGCAGCCTAATTTTGTATCGAATTCACCATCCACTAGATTCGAACCTAAGATCTCTCACTTCCAAGTGAAGAGGAATACTATCAGACCATAGTACTAAGTGGCAGTGTTTTCTTTGTTTCAATTAAATTTTTACATAATATATAAATAAGTGTGTACTTGCACTTGAAAGAAATATATAATTGTAAAATAGAATTATATATCAATTATAAAGTATTATAACATATTGAAAACATTGGAATTCATAAAATGAGAGTTTATCCAAGCAAACAAGTTTCTCACAATTTATTGAAAAATAAAATGCAAACTAAAAGTTATTTATTTAATGTTTAAGAGAAAGTCGCGACCCTAAACCATTTGCTTAAAAAAAATAAAAAATAAATAAAAACCCACAAAAAAACAACCTAGCCCGTCTAAACCCACTTAGTCGTGAATATGTCCACCTAGGTGGCTAGGCGCCATTTTCTTCTTTCTTTTAGTTGTCTTATGTCCACCTAGGTGGCTAGGCGCCCTTTCTTCTTTCTTTTAAACGTCTAGGGATTAGAGCCCCATGCCCATCTCTTCTCTCCCAAACCCTAATTTTGCAAGCCTCCTAGCCGTCAGCCGTTGGTTTCGACTTAGGGTTGGCGGCTTGCCTGCCTTCCACCCTTTCGTGTCTCCTAGTTCTCCTCCCTTTTTGCATCATTCCTCTCTGACCAACTTCCCCCTTCCCCTTTTTTCCTCTTGACATTTCCCACTTCTCCATCCTAGCCCTTCTTCCTCTCCCACCATCTTCCCCCTTCTCCCTTGCTCATTTTCTTTGCTTCCCCTTTTTTCCCTCTGACTATTCCATCCTGCTTCCCTACATTTTTTTGCCTTCTGCTTACCCCCTTTTTAGGTCTTTAATTTCTAATTTCCTTGAGCTTGAGCTTTGTCTCAACCTTCCTGGGCTTGTCTTATATTTGGGCTTTCATGTCCCTTTTTACCTCCAATGTTTCTTCTTGTCGTCAATCTTCCACCGCTGACCTTTGCTCCTCAGTCCATCATGTGTCTCTCTTTGACAGTGGGTGGCTCACTCACCCCCATTTTCCCATTCATTCAGGTTTTTCATGGGTTCTTCCTCTTGGTTGGTGGGTTCTTCATCTTGGTGGTGGTGTCAGATTAGCAACGGCGGCCCAACATGTGTGGTGGAGTCTGCATCCTTCCAAATCTAGGAATTTTGTTGTGGGCTTGCTATTTTTGAGCTTTTCAGTTGTATTTACTTTTAATTATGCTTGTATTTGGATTGCCTTTGGGCTTTCCATTTTTTGTATTAGTTTTTTAATTAATAAAAGTTATCAGTTTGAAAAGAAAAAAATGCAAACCGTCTATAGATTATAGTTGCAGGGCCTTTTAGAACACTGTTTATGACTATCCCATTTATTCATTAATTTTCAATTAAAAACATACACTGTAAGGTTAATATTAGGGATATTTGACTATAAAATATGTTCAAATAAGTTTTTAATACTTTTAAGTAACTAATTTTTTTTTTTTTTTTTTTTTTGCTGAAGTCGACCCATTTAATGACTCAGCTCAAGCTCGGGCATTCCTTAATGGGCTAGGGCCGCGGCCTGGGCTAGACTTACTATTTTATTAAGTGGGTCAGCCCAAGCACGACCTAAGTCTACGTGGGCTGAATTAAAATGGGCTGGGCCAAGCCAGGTTGTCCCGTTTAACACCTCTAGTCAACAAGAGAGAATCTCTTTAATTTTCTTACCCAAAAAAAAAAAAAATCTTTAGAAAAAAGAACTCACTTTGATAACCCATCATAGGGGTGCAGCCTGGGTTGGCCCAATCCAAACCCGTCCATGTCCAACCCAATTTTAAACACGAACAAGCAAGTTTTTTTTTAGTTATAACCCGCCGGAACCCAACTCAATTTCAACCCGTTCATCGATTGGGTTGAGTTGGGTTGATCATTTGCCCGTCTATCCCCAACCCAACCCAATCCGATTAACTAAACTCAATCTAACCAGATTGTAAATTTGTAACCAATACCAATTAATTCTCATACTACACCCAAGTGGGCTAAGTCCAAAAATCAATGCCCTTTTTAATAAATTACCCTTTATAATTACTTAAGCTTTTAGGGAATAAGAGACTTTGATTAGTCAGTCTATATTCGTTGTCTCTAAATCCTAAAGCTTTATAGTAGATTGGGTTAGGATTGGTTGACCTTCCAACCCATCCGAGTTGCATCCTAATCCATCGTGAGGCTAAGCTCATCCCCTCCCCTTAGTGTAGATAATACTGTTTTTTAAATAAATGAAAGAAAGAGAACTGTCACTAACAAATGATACATTTTGTTAATACGTGACAAATATCTATTGAACGGCAACACAATTGAAACCATATCTTAGTTGCAAGAGAAATCACTTCTTACTTATACCAGCTCTCAAATTGAACCAAAAATAGTTTGAGAAAGAAACCAAAAAGAAACATCAGGTTTCCATAACTCCAACTGAAGCCGATGGGGGAAAGTCAAGCTTACTCTGTGTTCCTCAAACTAGAGGAATCGCCATCCTCCTAAAACAACGTCATTGTGGCCAGGCTTTCCAACGCTGGTTTCTTCATCCTCCCCGATTTCTCCATCCGCGACACAACTTGGCTCACTGATTTCTCCCTCCAGAAAAAAAACATCAATCCAACTTCTCTGCTATCAATGTGGCTCCTTCAAATTTCAATTTTCTTCTTGTTTCTTTGATTATTGTCCAGGTGAACAATCTAAGAAAGAGCGCTTCACATTGCTCTTAACAAAACGAGACGAGCTAAATCCAAGAGAGAGGCACAAAGCACATCGGAAAGGAGGGCATAGCATCATAAAGTGAAATATAAACCCAATTATAATTACTCAAGACTAAAGGAAGGAAAGTTCCATTTCAATAACGTCATTGGTCTCGCTCTTTAGGTTTTAGAATACAAAAACCGATGTTACAACAACAACAACGTGCATGAGGCCATTGAGGAAAAAGTGAAACCCAACACTGAAAGATGTCACCTCCTACATTATTATCTAAGTTGCTGAGAAAAAGCTGTAGGTTACGACGTTACAGCGCTGCAATGCACTCAATTTCAATCTTGGCATCCAGTGGCAGTGCCGCTACCTGAAATGTTGAACGCGCTGGGGCTGGAGATGGAAAATCTGCAAACAAAACCATATGATATAAGTCAAGTTAAATGAACAAGTAAACGGTTGCCAAAATTAAGCAGAGGCAGATCTGTTTCTGCAAGGTAATTTGAGCGTAAGAATGTGGCGAATGAAATTAGCTCAAGTAAACAAAAAGTTAAAGAGTTAAAGTCAACTTCATTCTACCTCCTATCAATACCTCGATACGTTTATGGCTTACAGTTTTATGCAGATAGAAAACCCACAGTTTAATTAAGAATTAAATCTCCAATATCAAATTTGTATATCTAGATAACTCACATTTAGCATAGATTTCATTGACTTTCTTGAAGTCTTTCAAATCAGCCAACCTGCATGGACACAAGAGACAACTAATTTCATCTCCAACACTTAAGTCTCTAATCAAGGTTGTGCAAAGAAAAAACAAATCCATACAGAATAGTCGTTTTAACCACAGAGGAATAGCTGGCCCCGCTTGCTTTCAGTATTTCCCCCATATTTTTTAGAACCTGCATTAGTTTCATAAACCCAAATCCATCAAACGCAGTCACACAGCAATGCTATGAACTATACTCTCTTGTTAAGACGATAACGCTTAAAAACAGCAATTGAGTTAACAAATTTAACTTCTCCTCGACGAAGGTTTGCATGGTTACTATAATTTAAGATGTTTAGTGTTGGCAATTACTAAATAGGGACTCAGACTAGAAATATTAAAGAGATATAATTATAAGGTATACAGCAATAACCGGCATTTAGTTATCTCTTTATGACTTAGCTTAGTGCCATCATCATTTTGGAGGAATGTGAAATTCTTGACAGTTTAAGATCCTGCAACCACTAAATTCTCAAACAGCATACAAATTTCCATCAACTGTCACTTCTAAATCGCCATTAAGTTATCGGTTTTCACCAACCAAATGCATAAAAATAAAAGCACAAAATCGATGAACATATGATTATCTCACATCCCAATAAACCACACAAGTGTAACCAACACATGAGAGCATCAACAATACCTGCTCTGTCTGATCTTCAACATCATCGGATACAAACTTTCCGGTCTGCAATTAAGCACACAACATAAGTTCATAATATCATCCAGTTCATACCAACATTGATGGATTAAAATGACAAAAAAAAAGGACAAAAATCCAAGACACAAAACAAAAATCCAAGATACAAACCTCGGGAATCAGACCAAGACAACCCGACACATAGACAAAGTTGTTGGCTTTGATTGCCTGAGAATACGGTCCCAATGCAGCGGGAGCCTTTTCAGTGTGGACAGCTTCCTTAATTCCTAAATCCAACCAAACAAAAGCTGCCCATGTTAATTTCACACGAAAAGTTCAATACTTTATCCACAACTGATCAAATGGAGATTCAAATTATACAACCAATCAGAGGAATCCAATTTCTAATCCATGTAACCAAACACAGAGCATGAGAAATCCAATTAAATTAAAACAAAAGAGAAATTAAAAGAGTTGGAAGTTACGAGCGTCGGTGGAAATGGCTAAGCAAGCGAAGCGAGAGGAGGGCTTCGATGAAGCCAAGGATCGCCAGAAAGTGGAGCCAGCGACCGAGGCAAAGCCCGCGCCGGCGGCTAACGGAGCTCGGGTGCGCAATGCCCCCATGTCAACCGCCGGCATGTGGTAGGTCCTTGCCGCACACCACGCCATCTCTCTCTCTGTGGGAGTCTGTGTTGGTCTCTGTTGGACTTGTGCGACTGCTAAAGTGCAGCTGTGCTGATGGTTGGTGAACGGTGACTGGCGACTGCGTCACTCACTGGCATTTTATATTGTCATTTTTTTTTTCTTTGTATTTTTTGTCTGCTCAGATCCCCCTTTTTTTTTTTTTTTTCTCTTGGGCTGTACTTCATTTTTGTTATTAGGCTACTTTGGTTAAGCTCTAACCATCCTATTGATCAGCACAAAAATTATACATATTTTAATTAAGATACTTTGCATACGGTTCTTAGTCTCTAACATTTTTTAACTAAAATTTTAATAGCATTCAAAGTTTGATCAAAATCCTTTGTTATATTACTTTAATGACACTAAAACTTTAATGACTTTGTACACCTCATTATATTACTATTAATGTTTATATTGCTATAGTTTTGACATTAATTGTTATATATCTTATGAAATTTATAATCTTATAAATTTAAAATCCCTCAAATAATACTATTAGAAACTGCTACAATAAAAAAATTGAAATATTTTGATTGATTAAAAGGATAAAAGCTATGTAACAATATGAAATAATAAATGGCAAAAGAATGTGTCCATTAAAAAATTGGTACATTTTACGTATAACAAAGTGGTAGATTAATAAAAAAGAATGAGGACATTATAAATAAATTAGGGTACAAATAGAAGATTAAAAAGTTATGAGTACAAATGAAATTTTTAAAAATATGGACACAAAAAGAAATTAATACATGAGTACAAATTAAAACATAAGAAAATAGTACAAATTTGAAAAAAAAAGGGTTGCAAATTAAAAGTGGGTACAAACTAAAAATATAAATATATGATACAAAGTTTAGCCATCAAATATAAATATACCATATGTAATTTTTTTTCACACTAAATGATTATTATAGAAATTTAATGTAATTATGTTGTATGTCACATCCCGGCCCGGGGCGGATCACTTCCCGGGCCTGCTCCACCACCGTAGCACGATATTGTCCGCTTTGGGCCCCCACCACGCCCTCACGGTTTTATTTTTGGGAACTCACACGAGAACTTCCCGATGGGTCACCCATCCTGGGAATGCTCTCGCGCGCTACTCGCTTAACTTCGGAGTTCCCATGGAACCCAAAGCCAGTGAGCTCTCAAAAGGCCTCGTGCTAAGTAGGGATGGGATATACATATAAGGATCACCCCCTGGGCGATGTGGGATGTCACAATCCACCCCCCTTAGGGGCCCGACGTCCTCGTCGGCACACACGCGACCAGGGTTAGGCTCTGATACCAAATTGTCACATCCCGGTCCGGGGCGGATCACTTCCTGGGCCCGCTCCACTACCGTAGCACGATATTGTCCGCTTTGGGCCCCCACCACGCCCTCACGGTTTTGTTTTTGGGAACTCACACGAGAACTTCCCGATGGGTCACCCATCCTGGGAATGCTCTCGCGCGCTACTCGCTTAACTTCGGAGTTCCCATGGAACTCGAAGCCAGTGAGCTCTCAAAAGGCCTCGTGCTAAGTAGGGATGGGATATACATATAAGGATCACCCCCTGGGCGATGTGGGATGTCACAGTTTAACGGAATATTCCTGACGGCAGTAACGGCGTCTGTTTAGGTTTAACGGAATATTCCGTTAGTTTAACGGAATATTCCTGACGGCATCAATTGACACTGTCAGTGTGCATGGCACGTGGCCGCGCGTGGGGGCGCGTAGGTCCGTGCCTATTTTGGCGCATGGGGGCGCGTGAGAGGTCCAAAAATTATTTTAAAAATATGGTTGTGATCCTGAGGTTGTGTAGATCACGTTGGTATATTCATTTGTCCATTTTGAGCAATGTATGAGAAGTTATTTTGAACGGAAGGTTATGTGCTTTAAAGTTAACGTTTTTATAGTTAATTCGCATATAGGTGACACGTATCCCGAGGACGAGCGTGCACACTCGAGGCAGGGGGGCTACGACCCTTCCACATACCAGTGAGTAGGCTTTTGGTTTTCCGTATATACCTATATACATATAATTCCCAGAAATTAGTATAAATGCTTATTCGTTATATGCCGTTTCTTTATATAATTCGTTATTATGCATGGTTAGTTGCATATATGGTTATTATATTTATTCATTTATATTTGGTGCTGTGGAGGCGCAGGTAAGTGCCAGGTAAGCGTTATTTAACATTTGCATTAAATGGTGATTCGAGAGGCTTAGAGAGCTCATAACCTGCACCCTCGGTGTTAGTGCTCCCGCCCAGAGTAGGGCACAGTCCTTCACGTGTTGTTCACCTCCCGCACCATACGCTCAGCTTGGATCCAAGTTAGGTGCACAGTCCTGTCGTACAGACCACTATAGGTGGTTCCGACTCGTAGGCGACCCGCGATTATTCGCACAGCCTTCACGTGATCGTAGCACTAGAGCGTTTATATGTATTGCACCCAGGCTTGTCGTACAGACCACTATAGGTGGTTCCGACTCGTGGGCAGGTTTAGTTGTGGAGATTGAGATTTGAGCTCTAGATTCAGCCGTACAGGTCACTTTAGGTGACTTCGGCTGCCAGTGATAAGTTATTGATACGGTTTATACCTGAGCACTTGCATTTTATCATGATGGCATACCCTTGAGCATATCTGGCATATTTATACCTACGTATATATGTTTATTTTCTAGGAAGTATACAGGTTTTACGGCGAGGGGTTAGAATATATTTTATGAAATGGTTTTCAAAGGATTTGTTTTTGCCCACTCACGCTTTTTGTTTTGCGCCCCTCCAGGTTCTAGTAGCTTTGCGAGTTCGGTGGTTTTCCTAGAGGACGTCCAGGCATTTCTGACAGACACTCACCGATGTAGGGTCACCTTCGGGTGCACTATTGTTGTATCTTTTCTTTGGACTGCTGTAGTCTTTAGGCTCTGAATTCAGCGTCTCACTTACGCTAGCACTTATTTTATCACATTACATATGCTAGTTTTAAATTATTCGTACTTTTATATTATTTCCTTTAGCTTCCGCACTATGCACATGGCTACGTCACTGCCACGTGACGGCCAGCATGCCCTGATCTCGGTTGGGGTGTGTCAGTTTGGTATCAGAGCCTAACCCTGGTCGCGTGTGTGCCGACGAGGACGTCGGGCCCCTAAGTGGGGTGGATTGTGACATCCCACATCGCCCAGGGGGTGATCCTTATATGTATATCCCATCCCTACTTAGAACGAGGCCTTTTGAGAGCTCACTGGCTTCGGGTTCCATGGGAACTCCGAAGTTAAGCGAGTAGCGCGCGAGAGCATTCCCAGGATGGGTGACCCATCGGGAAGTTCTCGTGTGAGTTCCCAAAAAGCCTCGTGCTAAGTAGGGATGAGATATACATATAAGGATCACCCCCTGGGCGATGTGGGATGTCACAATCCACCCCCCCTTAGGGGCCCGACGTCCTCGTCGGCACACACGCGACCAGGGTTAGGCTCTGATACCAAACTGACACACCCCAACCGAGATCAGGGCATGCTGGCCGTCACGTGGCAGTGACGTAGCCATGTGCACAGTGCGGAAGCTAAAGGAAATAATATAAAAGTACGAATAATTTAAAAAATATCACATCCCGGCCCGGGTGGGACCACTTCCAGGGCCCGCTCCACCACCGTAGCACGATATTGTCCGCTTTGGGCCCCGACCACGCCCTCACGGTTTTGTTTCTGGGAACTCACACGAGAACTTCTCGATGGGTCACCCATCCTGGGAGTGCTCTCGTGCGCTACTCGCTTAACTTCGGAGTTTCCATGGAACCCGAAGCCAGTGAGCTCCCAAAAGGCCTCGTGCTAGGTAGGATGGGAATATACATTTAAGGATCACCCCTGGGCGATGTGAGATGTCACAATCCACCCCCCTTAGGGGCCCGACGTCCTCGTCGGCACATTTCCGGCCAGGGATAGGCTCTGATACCAATATCACATCCCGGCCCGGGTGGGACCACTTCCCGGGCCCGCTCCACCACCGTAGCACGATATTGTCCGCTTTGGGCCCCGACCACGCCTTCACGGTTTTGTTTCTGGGAACTCACACGAGAACTTCCCGATGGGTCACCCATCCTGGGAGTGCTCTCGTGCGCTACTCGCTTAACTTCGGAGTTCCCATGGAACCCGAAGCCAGTGAGCTCCCAAAAGGCCTCGTGCTAGGTAGGATGGAAATATACATTTAAGGATCACCCCTGGGCGATGTGGGATGTCACATTGTATATTGAAATAATGACATTCATTAAAACCTAAGGACCTTGATAAAATAATTACAAAGAAATAAGGTTTTAATCAATGTAATACAAAAAAGAGAGATGAGAACCTAATTTCTCCTTTTAATTATAAAGACACTTTTTGTCTCCTTCTACACACTCATGCTTAATTTATTTCGTTATTTTCATTGATGTATTTAATCAGATGATTGAAAATAAAGAAAAATATGTGAGGTTAAAAAATATGTGAAAATCAACTCTCTTTTTCGATATGTAATGCGCATTAGATGGTGGGGTAATATAGATTGTCATATATGATTGGCTAGTGTTATTCACACACCCTTTTTACCCCTCACATACCCTTGTTAATTTTTGTCCATTGATATTCTTCGATTCATTCGTTTCGAGTTTTAACGGCCAAAATTAAAAAGGTATGCTAGAAGTAAAAATAAGTGTGTAGATAATGTCACTCGTATGATTTGATTCTTCTAAAAAAATTGGATTCAGCCGTCTAGTTTGCATGCATAGTAGTAAAGCTCCACGAAGGAGTTGTAGTTCTTTTCGTTAATGTGCTTTTTACCAATTTGTTTAAATCCAAAAGCTTGAGTAAAACGTTTTTTCAATAATTTAGCACCCGATCATTGGTATTCCTTTCTTACTTTCTTTGTTAAAAAAGTAGGATGGGATTTACGAAAATTCTACTCTCCGTTCTATACATTGAATTTTGTCCATTAGATTTTGGTCATTGAACGCTTAATTAAAGGTCTAATTGTTGAAAATTATAATATAAATTTGAATTTAAATAGATATTGATATTTTAATAATGTGTTTAATAGGCTTTTGAATGTATTAAAAACGAAAATGATTCATGCATGGATGTTAATAAAGAAATATTTTTCCTCAAACAAAAAGAGTACAAAATTCTTACTTTCCGAAATTACTACATCTTTTTGCAATAGTACAGAGAATTCAACAACTAAAAACCTCAGTATATAGAACACCTTGGGGGCTTGGACCATACAAGCAATCCCTAAATTCTACTACGTTTTTTGTTTAAAAAAAAAAAAAAAAAAAAGAAGAGGCTTGTTGCTTTCACCACAACAGTCCACTTTTTCAGGAGTCAGGAAAACTTGCAAAAATATTTCAGCTTTTCCCTGACCACCACCGTGTGATTGAGTACAGGCTTGAAATTCGTCCACAACCAACGGGCATCCGTGGTAGTTATCTACTACTACGTTTTAAATGTGGACGTGTAGTCTGCACATAGGACAAGAGGCTTGTTGCTTTAGCCATTGGTCTATGCATGCCAAGTGGAACATATGGCCACAAATGGGAAGTTCTCTTGCATTCTCTCCTTCCTTCAATTCCTGCGAATATAAATAAACATCAAAATCACATCGGGATAAATAGTGATTAGTGTTAACCTAATTGGTTAGGTTATGGTCTGGTCTGGTTTGGTGAAATGAACATGAAACAAATTCAATAAAATGAACACGTTTTCTAGTTTATGTTTGGTGATCTTAAAATTGTTCGGGCTTAGACTCATTAAATTGGACAATTATCCTACATATTAAAGAAAACAAGTCTCCTCTGGCTCTATGAGACGGACTTAATCCCAATATGTTTTGGCCCTCCCACCAGAGGAGGATTATAAGGACACCGTTGCAGTTGCGGTGTTAATAGAACTTTTCTTTGTTACATTAGAGGCATTTGAACCGTTTGCCTAATCTATTTTTAACTCATTTCTCCACCCTCCCTCGTCTCTTGGGGCATTATTGGAATAGACTTATGGTTGTCTGCTTGAAATGTTAGCTCACAGATGTATGGGCCAATAGATATCTATAAAAAAAACGGATGCAACTACTTTTCAAACCTTTTGCGTAATAATTTAGATTGCAATTAAGATATGTTTGGAAACCACCTGTAAGCAAATTGAGCAGCAAAATTCACTGCATGAATCAATGATATTGCTGCTGCTGCTGTAAAATGTACTTTGAGGGAGCTTTTGAATGCAATCCTGGGATAATCCCTTCACTCCAGCAACGTCATAGATTTCAGAAATCTCTCTGTAAGTTGTTTCCAGATTGCTAACCTGCTCAATAAGTTTGCCATTGTAACCCTAATTAATTAAGTAATTAATTAATTATTTAGCAAGGGAAAAAAAAAATACTAAATGATCGTTCAGGTAGAGAAATCATGCTACTCACTTGCCAGTGATAGGCTTTTAGCAATGAAGAATTCACCCATTCCATAAACACCTTCCCATTTACGATCCCTCCCAAGAAAGCAACCTATAAAGGGAAATTATAAAAATTACTATAAGAATCGAGATTTCGACCAATTTTAATATTCACGTAAAAACGAGAACGAGAACGAGAGTCCAACTCTAGTCGTATGTGCGGTTATGTGCATGCTCTTTACGTGCACAAGGTGTTACCTTAGACAACGACTCGCCGTCCACTGCCAAATCCATCAATTGAATGGCAGCAATAGCCCCTGCCAAACTGCCTATGCAAGCACCTTTAAGAAGCCCGGTCTCCGTCGTCTGGCCTTTAATGGCTCCATGAATTGCTCCCACTATAGCTCCTCCTGCAAAACGATCATATGAATTTGTTTAAGTTTCACAAACCAAGACAATGGGATAGTTGAAAATATCAACTTTAGGCGGCACCAAAACAATTTTAATTTGGTTTTGTTTTAAAGAAACCTCGACGGTACTAAAATGCGCCAGAATACATTAAGCCAAGAGCTTAGAAACATACCTAGTGCAAGAATGCAGGTATATGCAGCAAAAACAACTCGTTTTGTGACTCGACCCAAAGCTCCGCCGCTGGAATCACCAATGGCAGCCAAAACCCACAAAGAAACAACCTCTTCACACCTGAATGCGGCTCTCAATAAGCCTGAAAACCACCCCTTCATCATCATAGGAGGAGAAGTGCAAAAACTAGACATGATTGTGTTGAGTGGGAAGTGGGAGCACACTATAAGAATTTAAAGCGTGAGGTGATTGTGTTGAGTGGGAAGAGGGAGCACACTATAAGAATTTAAAGGGTGAGGTGCACTTAAAGGGTAAGGAGCTGAATGGCTAGGTATATAAGAGAGAAAAAACTAAGTGCCTAGGAGCAATTTTTCAGTGCATCGAGATCACTGCCACATGTCATTGTTAATATACCCTATAAGTGGAATATAACAATTATGTCGTCACTCTTATTATAATACGTGAAATAATATACCACGTGAGTAGTGTTTCTGATATTCATAAAAATTTATCTATCACTGTACATGTGTTCGAGGCTTGTATCTAATTATAAACAAAACAAAAATAAAAACAAAATTTAAATTTTTAGATTTTTTATATTATTTTGTTTAGGAGCCAACTAGGTGGACTAGAATGAGACAACACGAAATGTTACTGACTTGAGCAAGTAAACCTCATGTTTAAGGTATGTCTTTCTTCATTTTCTTTGCCTTTTTTAGTACGCCCTCCACTTCCCACTTCCCACTTCCCACTTCCCGAATCCTAATCCTACTGTTTTAAACGTTGCTATTGTGATACAGTAGAATCACAATTGGTTATAATCTTATCTCCATGCAACCAATCTTCTATGTCATAATAATATCTTTTAACTTTATGGTGCAGGGGTGGGTATCAATCTGGTTGAACCAACTAAACCTGTTAATCCATTGTAGTAAACGGTTTAGTTTGATTTTTACCAAATGGTCCATAGCCAAATTCAACCATAATGATTTGGTTCGGTTGTAGTTTTGAGCTTTTACAAACTAGCCTGAGTCAAATCATACCGATCACTTCTATATATTTGTTTTGAGTAATGTTAGGAAGATCAAATTTGTAAATAATATGATGCGTCACTAATAAGAAATAAACATGTTAATCAACACTTAAGTAATAATTCAATTATCAATAATCACGTCATATGATTTATAAAATTTAGTCTTAAAAATTGATCTCCTAACATTATGGCTAATAACCAGATAAGAATGTTGAAGACAAAATTCATAGAACTTTGAAGTTACTAATCTCTGAGTTGGAACTATATTAGTTTCTAAACTTTGAAGTTTTATGACATGACTTTAAGATGATTTGATGTACTAGAAAAGAAATAACACTACCCTTTTTGACAATCTAAATTATATATCTATATTTTAGATCCTCTTTCTCATACTACCTACCAAAAATCAGTTTAGATCTAAAATTATTTGGTCATCTAAAACGCGTAGATTGAAATAAAAATACAAAATAATCAAATGGCTAAAAATTTCAAATTTAGTTAATTGTTTACATAAATAACCCTTCAAAAAGAACCTAAAACCTAAACGTGTTCTAATCATTTCATTTTGTATCCTTAATTATTTGGGATTGAATTGTCAGCCAATTAAGTCGTATGGAGTGAAAACATGCTCAAATTTTTATGCTAGCGAGGACAAGAAAATCGATGGAAGATTTTTTGCATAATAATAATGAAGAATATGAAATCCAAAATCAATTGGCAATGGATATACGATTACGTCTAAATATTATTATTATTATTATTACTAGCCTTCACGAACACGTTCACGTGTGTGCAAATGGCATTTTTTTGAATCGCGTGCCATATGCGACTTACACGTTTTAAATGTATTTATGTATGTAAATTGACAAAAGGAAAATTAAATATTTGAAGTAAATGAATAATTTTCGATCATGCTAGAACAAACCCCTCATAAATCAATTAAAGTCGCTGAATTAACATAATAAAATCGGTTTGTATAAAATTTACATTAGGAATAGAGAAAATAATATTTAATAAACAATTGATTGAATTACATTATTGTTAGCCCATTATGACGCTAAGTGCACTCCCTCTCCCTTAGTATATATAATATTATTTGTTAAAAAAAAATCATTTGACAATTAATTTAATCACATTATTATCGCATGCGAAAGACTTTTTTTATAAAGAAAAAAATGATCATTTGACAACTAATTGAATCACATTATTATACGCGTGCGAAAAACTTTTTTATAACTAGCACTATGCACCTCTTAATTAAAAATTGAGAAATAATATTTAATAAACAATCGCGTACAAAATGCATTTTTTGAATTACAGGGCTCTAGCCGTGATATATACATTTTAAATGTTTTTGTCATTTGTTTATTCTTTTCTTTCTTCCTTTCATTTTTTTATTCTGTTATCTCTTCCCACTTATATTTATATTATATTTTATGATAGCCAAATTACCCTTACTGCATTGAATTTTGTTGTTGTATTTTTTATGGCGGAGGGGCTTTTTGGTCCAACCAAGAGTGGCCCCAAAATTTTGGCTGCTTCATCCCAATTATGACAAAATTATTTAGAAATAAATATACCAAATTACCCTTGGATTATTTTATGCATTCATATTTCATGCTTTGAAATTTTTTTGGCCGAGGGGTATTTTCGTCCAATTAATTTTGTCAAAGCCAGTGACACCTAAGTTTCCGCCCAAAGTTTTTTTGCACTGTTTTCCGTCCAATTATTATTATTATTATTATTATTGTTATTATTATTATGTAGTGCAAGACTTGAGTTTCACAAGCGGTATAGTTATGAACAATGCTTCATCTAGTTCTGGATATCAATGGTGGGTTTTTAATACTAGCAACAACCAAATACAGACTGAATAATCCAATCCAATCCAACGTGCCAATTGAGAAGATACGGTATTACACGCTTGCTACCCAGTTACTATCTACAGTAGGATCAAGTTGCAGGCAGGCCATATTTATTAAAGATATATGGGATGGGAGTTGATACCAGTTGCCATCCCTATATATTTTGCTTGTTAGTTTGGGTTGTCTAGTGACATGCATTAAAACAAAGCTTGGGGGTCTAAATCTAATTAATTAAGTACCAAAGGAGGCAGGAAACTAAGCAAAACCAGGTGCTGGGAATAGGCAGAGGGTTAGAGCTTCTGTGGGCTGAAAATTTTAATGGTATTAAGGGAAAGTGGTGCTATAAATTAATATTGCGTATGGTTAGGTATATATGTGTGTATATGTGTACGTGTGTACGTGTGTGTGATAATTGAAGGCTAGGGACGTTCAACCTTCCTTCTAGCTTGTCATGCAGCCATCACCTACAACGAATAGGATTCTTTTCAGATTCTCTTTGTGAAGATTTCAAAGGTTGATAAATCATGTTCGTTTATCATACATCATGCGATCAGTTTTCGTCAGGTACTATTTGTATTCAATTTTAAATTAAAAAAAGCTTAAAATGAATTATGACTGCACGATATACGATGAACAGACACAATTTATCAATCTTCGAGATATGCACAAAAAGGATCCGTAGTCCCCTACAACGACCCCACAAAGATATTTGACTAGACGTTTTTTCACTATACTGAGAAAAAATGTTTAATATAATATATATGCTGCCAAGTATTAGTTTTTGCATATATATGAAGGAAAAACTAGTAGGATAAGCAAGGTATCGTAAGAGAAAAACAAAGGAGTACGATGGCTACAAAAACCAACCAACTCGTTTAAATTAGTGGTAGCGGTACTCAATAGCGGAGCCAGAAATTATTTAGTGGGCGGGCTAAACTAAAATTATTACGAGGAGATCAAATGGTTAAATTTTTTTTGTTACTTACATAAAGTTACACAATAAAAAGCCTAAAAGTAATAATTTAAAGTAAAGAAATTTAACTACGAATAAAGCAAGTTTCAACTAGATTTAACAAAGAAAACATTTGAAGTTGCAACTTATAGTAAAAAGAAACATACATCATCAATCTTGTTATAACAACTTAACAAATAAAAGAAAAAGTACCTATTCAAGTTGCGCCATTCGATCCTTAATGGAATTGAAATCCTCTGTTATTTCTTCTGAATCAATCTTTTAGGCAAACTCTTTTTCAATGTACACAACCATTGAATCTGCTAGAAATTCACTCTCCATCTTGTTGCGAAGTCTTCTTTTAATAATACAAGTTTATATAATAAATTATATTTCTAAGAAATCTATCACACTATTAGAAAAACTATATTAAACTTGAAATTGAATTTTTAAAGTATGATTATACGAACTCTTAAAATTAAAGCAATAAACAAATAAAATCATCAAGATATAAGAATAAAGTGGTCAAAAACTTACCTATTGATGAGAAAAATCAATAAACTTTCTCACTTATATGCTTGGTTTCTATGAACTGCAGACAAGACAGGATAAAGGCTTTCTAAACTGAAAAGTGAAATAGGGTCACTGTTGTACTCCAAAAGTCGAAAAAGAAAACAATAAATTACTCCTAGGAAACCTAAATCAATAAAATATTAAATCTACTTTTTAAAACCGGATGACTGCTCCTAGGAAACCTAAACTAATCACTATAGACTACTCCCTATAAACTAATCAAATAAATAGACTTATTGGGACGTGTTTGTTAGTGTGTGTACAATTTGAAATATAATAATAATAAATTTTCATATTGATTAAAGTAAATCATTTATTTAATATTTATTAACTCTTACCTTTTCTAAAAGTAGTTAAACTTTTCAGAACTTTTACTTGTTAGGTAGGCTATAATAATTAAAAATAATATAATAGTCTAAATTATCAATATTTTTAACCTTAAACAACTAAAACTCTCCCTATGCTGTAGCCCACCCTAGCCTTGTTACTTCCTCCGCCGTTGGCAGTTCTATTACTATGCCAACTTTGTTTGGCAGAATAGCACTCATGTCATGTGCTTCTCACCACCTTTAATTAGTTGATTATGATTGGGATTAGGTTAGGGTTAGGGACAAGAGAGTGAAGGGATGTGTGAGAATAACGGGGCGGGGAAAAGTATATTAATATGATTTGAAATTTAGTGTGGGTGGGGACATCAACGTTGTTGTGAGTTATATATTTATATATCAGTTAAAATGTAAATAGTAATCTAAGTGAATATGTAATATCAATTGTAACTTCTATATATATTCCACTTTACAGATTAATGAAAATACAATAAATTCTCAAATATTGTCATATATAATTTTGGTATTTTACAATGTTTAATTCAACTAGGCATTAGAGCAGTTCGCTCTTGATAAGCTGTGTGCTTTAATTTTGTGTCGTACTACAGTACCGAGAATAGTACCGTGCTATAGTACATTGCTACAGTGTTGTGAATAGTGCAATGCCGGAACAGTGATTCTGCTACAGTGTTCTGGAAAATTGTCTTGATTTCATTGCGTATCTTTTGTGCCTTTTATTATTCGTGTTTTAGCTAAATGGCTCAATATATTCATAGTGTTGTTATGCATCTTGGTGGAACAAATAAATGGATAATTGATATTGGGGCCACTGATCATATGACTAGTGACTTTAGAGTGTTTGATGAGTTATATGACTATGTTCGTGATTCGTATATGACTATATTCGTGATTCTCTAACCCACTATCGAAGAGTGTTGCATCATTCGTGGTTCCTAATACAATCCCGTGTGCCCACTCTGACCATAGTGCGTATCGTAGGTACCCCACATCAAATCCAGCTATGCTCCTTTTTTTTATGCCAACTAGCCTTGTCCAGTTTAAACTCCTTATTCTCTACCACATGGAAACCTAGCCAGAGCAGAGGACGTGAGTAACATGACAAGCCACTACGCGTAGGGACAAACAACGCTAACCTTATGTTGATATGTCAGGCAGTTATGACACCTGAAGGGATAGAGTCAAGTGGCTAAGTGGTAGACTCCCTTTTATGTAGACCATCCATGGAGCTACCAATCCACGCAATGATTCATCATCGCCTATAGATAGATGTTTTGACTCCTCACAAAGGGTGGACAATCTGAACTCATCTTATACACTTATTATCCATTTTCCCCATCTCATACCATTCTTGACTTGATCGTTGAAGTGCCTACATCGGGAACCACCATCTTGGGAGCTCGGTTTCACGACCCTTTGTTTGTCTTTGTCAATATAGATCCTCATATAACCTTGCGTAGAATTGGGTCCAATAGTTTGGTGATTTCATTTTGAGGCTAACCTATATTCCCCTGCAAACACTCTACCCATACACATGGCAGATCATACTGACCCATTAATGGCTACCAGTATGGATATGGATGCTACATTCATCGAGGCAGGAGAACTACTATAGGAATCTCATCCTAGAATCCCAACACGATGGAGAATCCTCTTTCCCAAACTATGGTGCTCTTAGATCCCTTTCGAGGAATGTTGGAAAAGCTTAGCAGGGACATGGAGAGCCTTTGACATAACCACGCATCCCCCTCTCTTAACACTCAGAAGCAGATGTTGGTAGTGCAATCTGCGCAAGTCTACGATGTAAAAATCGTATTCGAATCCTAATCTGGTTTCACAAAAAAATATGATGGTGTTTCTCAGCGTGGTTTTGTTGGTGTGGGAGTGAGAGAAGATGGATGAGAGATGGGAGGAAGAATAGAGGTAGAAACGACACCGTAGGGTATGGAATCAAGGGCCAACAACGGTGATTGTTGAAGCTGGGAATACTAAACAACGTCGGGGTGAGGTAGGCAATGACGTCCTTCCAGTTAGTATGATATTTAAGGTCATTTTGGATATCTGAAAGTTTCATTAAAGGTCTCCGCACCTCCTGAAAATTAGATTTGCGTATAAGTTATGGAAGCACCAAAAGCCGATTTTTTTAAAGCTAGCTTTTGCTGCTTTGGTTTTGTGGCTTTTTTCTTTCTTCACCCCAAAATTGTGAAAAAAAAGATTTGATTTTTGGATGTTTATCAAATACAAAAAAGCAAGAAGCCCGCTTGTTTTATTTATTTTATTTTATTTTTTATAAATTTAAACAGTACCAAACAGGTACTATATAAGCCATTAGTTTCCACACGAAATTGACTAATATACGTACCAAACACTCGTACAAAATTTGGGCGCGATTAACTTCCAGAGTCGGCTTTAGGGGAGTGCGACCAGTTCCATGGCACAGGGCTCCAAAATTTTGGGGGCCCCCAATGACACACCCCGATCGAGATCAGGGCATGCTGGCCGTCACGTGGAGGTGACGTAACCATGTGCACAGTGCGGAAGCTAATAAAAATAATAATGTAAATAGTACGAATAATTAAAAAAAACTAGCGTTACACAAAGCAATAAAACAAGTGCAACGAGTGTAAAACCTAAGTTCAGAGCAAACAAGCCCTAAGCAGTCCAAAAGGAAAGGACGACAACAAAGAACACCCGAGGGTGGTCCTACACTGGTGGTGGTCTGTCAGATATGCCGACAAAGTGTTGGAAATGTGCCCTAAAACCAATCATATGATGATACTTTACGGACATTTCAAACTAATGTAGTTTAAATGTAAAGGGCAAAGATTATTGTTTGAGCCGTCTCATATAAATGTTATATGCTTAAACGATAAGTCCAAGGAATATGTGATTGGAAGAATGCGATCTAAAGAAGTTAGATTCATGAGACCATTCTTTCGTTGACACATCCTAAACGTTCCTGATCATAGGATTGTCAATTGGGCATTGACAGTCCGTTAAGATCAGTACGTGCTATGTCTTCTCTCAGGGAGAGTGACTAGTCTCGAGTCATTGGTGTGTGTGACATCAAGACAAGTACGTAGGTGCTCAATAGAGAATGAGTTCACTGAACACGATCAACGAAGAGTTCTCATATTCATGTCACATGAGAACTCATGGTTGGGATAATGCAAATTAGTCTTTTGACCTGAGGCATCACAGTTGTCTTGTGGTTAGGTCCTTAATCTTTGATTATGTCAAAGTCACTCCATCAGGAGGGTGTCCACGGCATCGTTGGGGTTAAGCCACTTAGCCATGGAGGCAAGTGAATGCGCAACAAGGGATCTCTAACCTTCAAACTGTTTGAGGGAGAATACTCTATGATATGATTAAGAATCTTTGGCCAAAGTATGAATGAGATTTAGGAATGTGTTCCAAATCACATTCAAGGTAATCATATAAGCACAAGACTCACATTGGATAGTAGACATGAATAAACTATCAAACCAAACAATGTGGTCAAGAGTATTGTATTAGAGAAAGACCGTATTGCATTTGTAATCCTAAAACTGAATAGGTTCTCCACCTCTTCTGATTAGCTTGGGTAACCATGACATGCTGCTAGGCGTCAACCATGGTTTGTGGAAGCCCTAAAAGTGTATTATCACTAACGGGAGAATTGAAAGTAAGTTTCAATTCACAATCGATTTGAAAGAGTTTGAATCGCCCACTGCCTCGCTAAAAGGAACCTAATGGATCGTACACCGTGTAAGGTAGAGATTGTAGATTCAACGGAGATGAGTAAGAATAATTAAATGGTTTAATTGTTTATGGCAAGGATTAATTAATATGATTATTAATCAAACGAATAAGTTCGTTAAAAGACCTCGGGATAGTTTTGGACCTTAAGGCCCAATGGGCTTCGAACGTCAAGTCCATTGACTTAAGTTGTATGACAACTTAATGAATAATGATTCACAAAGGCCCAAATAGCCCAATAAATCCCATATGGCCGGCCATTTAGAGGAGGGTAGTGAACTTGGCTTAATTGCAAGTTTGCCACTCCATTGTGAAGTGGTATAAAGACATCTTTATAGCCATTTCATCCTTAGGGTTTTCTTAGGAGTAAAGATGAGAACACAAACCTCCCTTTGCTCTCAAAGAGGCCGGCCACCATTGAGGAAAACATCTAGCAATCTTACTTCCTCAAGGTCACTCATTTCTTCTACAACATGCCTTGGTGTGGAGACTTAGAGGTTCTCAATTTTGGGAACTTGAAGAAACCTTTTCATCCATCCAAATCCATGGATCTAAGATGCAAGGAATGAAGGCCCTCTCTTTGGGTGATTAGCCTTTGCTCATGCAAAGAGGAATCTACAAAGGTATTGATTTCTCAACTCACTTTGTTTTGAGTTGAGTCTTGGTTCACCTATCTACTAGGCTTTGAAGTTCATGGGTTAAGTTTTGTTTTTGAGTGCATATAAACATGATTCCGCCTTTTAATTGTTAATTGCATGTTGTTGATGTTGCTCAAATGAACTTGTTTTTCACAAATCTTCCTTCACAAAGTCCTCAGGGAATCCACCAAACGCGCTAGCCAACTAGAGCCTGGAGGGGCGCAAAACAAAAGCGTGAGTGGGCAAAAACAAAGTTTTTCAAAAACCAATTCAATAAATAAGTTCTAACCCCTCACCGTAAAACCTGTATACTTCCCAGAAAATAGAGTGTGTATATATATATATATCATGCTCGAAAAGCGTGCCATGCAAATGTATCGAAGTCATATGCCAGTGCTCAGGGAACATCAAATCAATAACAAGTAACTGTCAGCCGGAGTCACCTAACGTGACCTGTACGGCAGAATTTAGAGCTCGAATCTCCATCTAACTAACTATACCTGCACACGAGTCGGAACCACCTAAAGTGGTCTGTACGACAGGTCTGGGTGTAATATAAGTACGTTTTAGTGCTACGATCACGTGAAGGCTGGGCGAATAATCGCGGGTCACCTACGAGTCGGAACCACCTAAAGTGGTCTGTACGACAGGACTGTGCACCTAACTTGGATCCAAGATGAGCGTGTGGTGCGGGAGGTGAACATCATGTGAAGGACTGTGCCCAACTCTGGGCGGGAGCACTAACACCGGGGGTGCAAGTTACGAGCTCTCTAAGTCTCTAAAATCACTACTGGATGTAAATATAAAGTCATACTCACCTCGCACTTACCTGTGCGTCCGCGGCACCAATACACATGCATATACATATACATATATATATATATATCTAATAACGCATGACAAATGGCAATATAATGCATGGCATATAACGAATAACGAATTAAAATCAATTTCTAGGAAATGTATAAGTATATAGGTATATACGGAAAACCAAAAGCCCACTCACTGGTAAGTGGAAGGGTCGTAACCCCCCTGCCTCAAGTGACCACGCTCGTCCTCGGGATACGTCTCACCTATATGCGAAACAACTATAAAAACGTCAATTTTAAAGCACATAACCAAACTTTAGAAATATCTTCTCATACATTGCTCAAATGGGGTGTATGAATACACCAACGTGATCTACTCAACCTCAGGAACATCCCCATATTTTTAAAATAATTTTTCACCGTCGCACGCGCCCCCACGCGTCGGCCAAGGCACGTGCCTGGCACGCTGACGGCATCAACTAACGCCGTCAGGAATATTCCGTTAACTATAACGGTTTCCGTCAACGGCGTTCCGTTAACTATAACGGTTTCCGTCAACGGCGTCAGGAATATTCCGTCAGATTTGACGGAATATTCCGTCGTATTCTCCGGCGAGCCTCCGGCGCCGGAAAATCGGGAAAACTTTAAAACGTCCTATCTTCTTCGTTTTTCACCCAAATTTCACAAAATTAGTACCAAAATGAAGCTTATAATGAGAGGAACACAATCATACCACTTTCAAGTGTTAAAATCCACAAAATCTCACCTGAAAAATCACCCCAACTCCGGCCAACCTCGAAACTCGTGATCCCGACGTCCAAAACCTTCAAACGAACCACCCCGAGCCTCC
Organism: Pyrus x bretschneideri; assembly: GCF_019419815.1. Taxonomy (NCBI): domain Eukaryota; kingdom Viridiplantae; phylum Streptophyta; class Magnoliopsida; order Rosales; family Rosaceae; genus Pyrus; species Pyrus x bretschneideri. The sequence continues at coordinate 1,546,374 of NW_025999805.1, read as the reverse complement.
TAGGGACCTGACCAAGCTTCCTACAAGCTTGAAATTCCCTAAAACGTAAGAAATTACGTGTGCATGAACAGTGCCAAAATCGGGCAATCCGAGTTCAACGTGAAAACGAAGGTATTCTTACCTGAAATGGGTGTGGTTGGACTCCTACGAGCCTCACGAGCATGGATATATACTTTATACCTTCGATCTGTGAAGGTTTGATAGGTTTGTGTGTGTGCCCGTACAATGGAGGAGGAAATAGGAAGGGAACTGGGCACGGGATAGGGTGCAGGGCAGGGAAGAAGGGTGTGGGTGTAAGTTAGTGTGTGTGTGGCCCAAAAACATGCCAACAACCCAAAAACCAATAAACGTAAAGAAATTGCACTAGGGGTAAAATCGTCTTTTCACGCGTACATTTTTAAAATTCCCAGGACGGGCTGTCACAACCTACCCACCTTACAAGAATTTCGTCCCAAAATTCAAAACAACCATAGAACAACCCCTAGTGATCAAAGAACAACCAAGGATACAAATCTCTCATCCGATCTTCAGTTTCCCACGTAGCTTCCTCCACGGAGTGATTTCTCCACAAAACTTTCACCAAGTTCACCGTCTTGTTCCTCAGAACCTTTTGCTTCCAATCTAGAATCGTCACTGGTTCCTCGTCAATAGTCAAATCTGGATTGATTTCCAAGGGTTGAGGAGGTATCACATGAGACGGATCAGCAACATAATGTCGAAGCATGGACACGTGAAAAACGTTATGTACTCTAGCCAACTCCGGAGGCAACTCCAACCTGTAAGCTACCTCACCAACTCGCTCGGTGACCATGTATGGTCCGATGTACCTGGGACTCAACTTGCCTTTCTTTCCAAACCGTACAACACCTCTCCATGGTGAAAGCTTCAGAAATACCCAGTCGCCAACCTCATACACTCTATCAGTAGCATGCCGATCTGCTAAACTCTTCTGTCTGTCCTAGGCTGCCTTCATATTAGACTTAATTACTTGAACGTTTCAAGTAGTCTCCTCAATAATCTCCGGACCCACTAAGACTCTCTCTCCAACCTCTGACCAACATAACGGTGTGCGACAAGATCCACCATACAATGCCACAAATGGTGCCATACCGATACTCGAATGAAAGCTGTTGTTGCAGGCAAACTCCATTAAATCCAACCGTGTGTGCCAAGCATCACCAAACTGTAACACCGAAGCTCGCAACATATCCTCCAAGGTCTGAATGGTTCTCTCCGACTGTCCGTCCGTCTGAGGATGATACGCCGTACTATAAAGTAGTCTCGTACCCAAAGCTTCTTGAAACGCCACCCAAAACTTAGATGTAAATCGTGGATCACGATCCAAGACAATACTCACAGGGACACCATGGTATTTCACAACCTTCGAGATGAACAACTCCGCTAATCGGCCCAAAGAATACTTCTCCCTCATTGGAATAAAATGTGCTGACTTAGTAAGCCGATCAACGATCACCCAAATGCCGTCAAAACCATTATGTGTACGCGGAAGCTTGTACACAAAATCCATGGTAATATTTTCCCATTTCCACTCTGGAATGGGAAGCGGCTGCAACAACCCAAACGGTTTCTTCCTTTCCGCCTTAACTTGCTGACAAACAACACACCTACTCACATACTCAGCTATCTCCCTCTTCATACCCGGCCAATAATAAAATGGTTGAATGGTATGATACATTTTAGTAGCTCCAGGATGCATCACATAAGCCGAAATATGTGCTTCATCGAGAATTGCTTTCTTTAAATCCAAATTATTAGGCACAAACATTCTACCTTCCTGCATCAGCATGTCATCCGAATCACAAACTCTAAGGTCTCTCTTCCTCCCCCGATCTCGAGCTTGAATCAATTCTTGAGTCTCTCTATCAGTTACCTGAGCTTCAAGCACCCGATCGACTAAAATTGGTCTAACTTGAAAATTAGCGAGTAAAGCTACCTCTCGATCTTCTGCCTTTAACCTCACTCCCGTGGATCGCAAGTCTGCCAGAAAAGGAATACAACTAGCGTACAACGCATTGATACGGCCCTGAGATTTCCTGTTAAGTGCATCAGCCACAACATTTGCACGACCAGGGTGATAATCAATCGTGCAGTCATAATCACTGAGCAGCTCCATCCACCTCCGCTGACGAAGATTAAGTTCCTTCTGCGTAAAAAGATATTGAAGACTCTTATGATCTGTAAAGATCTTACATTTCTCTCCATAAAGGTAGTGTCTCCATAACTTCAACGCAAAAATAATAGCGGCCAACTCTAAATCATGTGTAGGGTAATTCAACTCATGAGGTTTCAACTGTCGTGAAGCATAAACAATTACCCTACCATGCTGCATCACCACATATCCCAGACCATTCAAAGAAGCATCACTATAGACCTCAAAGTCACCACTATCGTCCGGGAGCGCCAAAACAGGTGCATGAGTGAGACAATACTTCAACTGCTGGAAACTCTGCTCACACTTATCATCCCACTCAAATCTAACGTCTTTCCTCGTTAATCTCATCAGTGGTAAAGTAATCACCGAAAAATCCTTAACGAACCGTCGATAATAACCTGCTAAACCAAGGAAACTCCTCACCTCAGTGACGGTTCGCGGTTATTCCCATTTCTCCACAGCTGCGACCTTCTGAGGGTCCACCAAAATACCCTGAGCAGAAATGACATGCCCCAAAAACGCAACTTGGTCTAACCAAAACTGGCACTTGCTAAACTTAGCATATAATTGGTGTTCCCTCAACCTCTTCAACACCAAGGTAAAATGTCGAACGTGCTCCGCTTTAGACTTAGAGTACACCAGAATATCGTCGATGAAAACAATAACAAACCTATCCAAATATGGCTGGAATACCCAATTCATCAAATCCATAAAAGCAGCTGGTGCATTCGTCAAACCGAATGGCACAACCAGAAACTCGTAATGACCATAACGAGTCCTGAACGCCGTCTTAGGAACGTCATCCCTACAAATCTTCAGCTGATAATATCCAGACCTCAAGTCAATCTTGGAGAATACACAAGCACCTTGAAGCTGATCAAACAAATCATCAATACGCGACAATGGATAGCGGTTTTTAATCGTCACCCGATTCAATTGCCGATAATCAATACATAGCCTCAAAGTTCCGTCTTTCTTCCTCACAAACAACATTGGAGCTCCCCAAGGTGAAGTACTAGGCTGAATAAAACCCTTATCTACTAATTCCTGCAACTGAACTTTCAATTCCCTTAACTCAGCGGGAGCCATACGATAAAGAGTCAAGGAAATAGGATTAGTACCTGGAAGCAACTCAATAGTGAACTTCATGTCTCGATCTGGCGATAAGCCAGGTAAATCCTCAGGAAAAACATCGGGAAAGTGTCTGACTACCCTCACATCCTCAACTCTACTAGGAGCAGCCTCATCCAACACCACATGAGCTAAGTACCCCTGGTAACCTTTAGATAACAATCTTTTCGCTCGCACAGCAGAAACAACGCCATGTCTCACCCTACTCTGCTCACCCACGAAAGTAACCACAGGTAGTCCAGGACGATGGAACGTAACTATCTTCCTGTAACAATCAATATTGGCACGATAGAAATGCAACCAATCTGTGCCCAGAATCACATCAAAGTCAACAATATCTAACGGGATAAAATCAGCTGGCATAACCACATCCTCCACTATCACTGGACAACCTGGGAACACACGGTCTACGATACACATCTCCCCTCTAGGTATAGCCAACTCTAAATCATACCCTAGAGGTGTGGGGCGAGGTTGCGTCATTTGAGCAAATGTATGAGAAATCACAGAATGCGTAGCACCACAATCAATTAATACTCTAGCAAAATAACCAAGGATATTTAACGTACCCATGATCAAATCTGGATTGTTCTGAGCGTCCTGCAGAGAAATGTTGTGACTACGCCCCTGGGTCTGCTGTCGTCCACCTCGACCTCTGCTCGTCTGACCACCACGACTCTGAGTACCACGCCCCTGACTGGGCTGACCAGACTGCCTCGAAGACCCCGCACTACTCGAAGCAATCTCTCCCTGCTGAATCTGTCCTCCCTGAAACCATTGAGAACCGCCTGCTGGAGCTGGAGGGTACGACATATAGCCACCAGGATACGGAGGATAACCACCCTGAGAATATGGGTTCTGGGGATACTGATACTGTCCCGGGGCATAAGGAGCAGCATCACCCTGATAGTAGAAGGCACCACCTCGGCCTGTCTGCCCATAACTACCAGGGCCAGGAATCTACTGAATTGGTGTAGGTGGCGGCAAGAAAGTCTGTTGCGGTTTCTGCTGCTGACTCTGGGGACAATTCGCAGCCCGATGTCCCATCTGCCCACAAGTAAAACAACCACTGCTGCCACGCCTACACTCACCAAAATGCCGATTACTACACTTGCGGCAAAGTGGGGCCCTACCTCTGCCACCATCACCCTGTCTCTGGCCTCTAGCACCACCAGCAAACCTACTTCCACGTCCCTGACCAGTGGCGCTGAAACCACCGCTAGAAGAGCTAGAACTAGTACCACCCCTCTTGAAATTCTGAGTCCGACGAGGCCCGAGCGACGCTTGACCTTTACCCTTATCATCTTTCTTCTGATTACCGTCTTTCTCTTCCTCATCACTCTCGCTTGACATATTTTCTGAATCCTCAATCTTCAGCAGAATCTCATAAAATCCTGGTAAGTATCACAATGAGTAGTGGTCGCCATCGAACGTCATTTCTTCTTAGTGCCTAAACGAAAACGACGAAGCATCTCCGTCGGATTACCAGCAATCTCAAGATGATAGCAAGACAGATCAGTGAACTTCCGATAGTACTCATTCGCTGTCAGCTTCCTCTGTCTCAACTCAGTAAATTCCTGCTTCTTACGATCAATGTACTCAGGGGGCACAAACCTTCTCTTGAACAATTCACTGAAAACATCCCAATCAGTCTTCTCAGCTGGAGTCAAACGACGAAGTTCCTGTTCCCACCAGGATGCAGAATCCTTACCCAAAAACCACGAGGTCGTCTCTACCCATTTCTCGATAGGAAGATTCCCCTGACTATTCAAAACACGAAAAGTCTTCTCAATATGCTCTAGCCACCGCTCTGCACCCTCATGACCCTCATTACCTTCAAACTTATCCAACTTCAAATTATACATAGTCTCCAGAGGAGTCCTCTGGGGAGGGCGAATCGCCGAATGAATAGATGTAGCAATAGCTTCCCCCAGCTGAGCAATATCGGGGAAACTAGGCTCAGCCGAGCGACGTGGTTCCCGACGAGGCTGCATAGTTCTGACAGAAGACACCAAAACTATTAGAATGCTCACAAAAGTACAGGACTGCCAAACCTAGGCTCTGATACCAAACTGACACACCCCGATCGAGATCAGGGCATGCTGGCCGTCACGTGGAGGTGACGTAACCATGTGCACAGTGCGGAAGCTAATAAAAATAATAATGTAAATAGTACGAATAATTAAAAAAACTAGCGTTACACAAAGCAATAAAACAAGTGCAACGAGTGTAAAACCTAAGTTCAGAGCAAACAAGCCCTAAGCAGTCCAAAAAGAAAGGACGACAACAAAGAACACCCGAGGGTGGTCCTACATTGGTGGTGGTCTGTCAGATATGCCGAGAAAGTCCTCAGGGAATCCACCAAACGCGCTAGCCAACTAGAACCTGGAGAGGCGCAAAACAAAAGCGTGAGTGGGCAAAAACAAAGCTTTTCGAAAACCAATTCAATAAATAAGTTCTAACCTCTCACCGTAAAACCTGTATACTTTCCAGAAAATAAAGTATATATATATATATCATGCTCGAAAAGCGTGCCATGCAAATGTATCGAAGTAATATGCCAGTGCTCAGGAAACATCAAATCAATAACAAGTAACTGTCAGCCGGAGTCACCTAACGTGACCTGTACGGCTGAATCTAGAGCTCGAATCTCCATCTAACTAACTATATCTGCACACGAGTCGGAACCACCTAAAGTGGTCTGTACGATAGGCCTGGGTGTAATATAAGTACGCTCTAGTGCTACAATCACGTGAAGGCTGGACGAATAATCGCGGGTCACCTACGAGTCGGAACCACCTAAAGTGGTCTGTACGACAGGACTGTGCACCTAACTTGGATCCAAGATGAGCGTGTGGTGCGGGAGGTGAACATCATGTGAAGGACTGTGCCCAACTCTGGGCGGGAACACTAACACCGGGGGTGCAGGTTACGAGCTCTCTAAGTCTCTAAAATCACTACTGGATGTAAATATAAAGTCATACTCACCTGGCACTTACCTATGCGTCCACGGCACTAATACACATGCATATACATATATATATATATATATATATATATATATATATATCTAATAACGCATGACAAATGGCAATATAATGCATGGCATATAACGAATAACGAATCAAAATCAATTTCTGGGAAATGTATAAGTATATAGGTATATACGGAAAACCAAAAGCCCACTCACTGGTAAGTGGAAGGGTCGTAACCCCTCTGCCTCGAGTGACCACGCTCGTCCTCGGGATACGTCTCACCTATATGCGAAACAACTATAAAAACGTTAATTTTAAAGCACATAACCAAACTTTAGAAATATATTCTTATACATTGCTTAAATGGGGTGTATGAATACACCAACGTGATCTACTCAACCTCAGGAACATCCCCATATTTTTAAAATAATTTTTCATCGTCGCACGCGCCCCCACGCGTCAGCCAAGGCACGGCTACACGCGCCGGCCACGCGCAGGCACGTGCCTGGCACGCTGACGGCATCAACTGACGCCATCAGGAATATTCCGTTAACTATAACGGTTTCCGTCAACGGCGTCAGGAATATTCCGTCAGATTTGACGGAATATTCCGTCGTCTTCTCCGGCGCCGAAAAATCGGGAAAACTTTAAAACGTCCTATCTTCTTCGTTTTTCACCCAAATTTCACAAAATTGGTACCAAAATGAAGCTTACAACGAGAGGAACACAATCATACCACTTTCAAGTGTTAAAATCCACAAAATCTCACCTGAAAAATCACCCCAACTCCGCCCAACCTCGAAACTCGTGATCCTGGCGTCCAAAACCTTCAAACGAACCACCCCAAGCCTCCTAAGGACCTCACCAAGCTTCCTACAAGCTTGAAATTCCCTAAAACGTAAGAAATTACGTGTGCATGAACAGTACCAAAATCGGGCAATCCGAGTTCAACGTGAAAACGAAGGTATTCTTATCTAAAATGAATGTGGTTGGACTCCTACGAGCCTCACGAGCATGGATATATACTTTATACCTTCGATCTGTGAAGGTTTGATAGGTTTGTGTGTGTGTCCGTACAATGGAGGAGGAAATGGGAAGGGAACTGGGCACGGGATAGGGTGCAGGGCAGGGGAGAAGGGTGTGGGTGTAGGTTAGTGTGTGTGTGGCCCAAAAACATGCCAACAAGGAACCCAAAAACCAATAAACGTAAAGAAATCGCACTTGGGGTAAAATCGTCTTTTCACGCGTACGTTTTTAAAATTCCCGGGACGGGCTATCACACCCAAAATTATTTTTTATTGAATATGATAATATATATATATATAAAATAATACTATATAAAAATAATATATAGAAATACTAATCAAATCAAAATATATACATATAAAAATTTGATGGCCAAAAGCCATCAGAATACTAGTCTACTACCTAAAAACCATCAGTCAAACAACTACCTAAAAGGCTAAAAGGTTAAAAGCCATCAGACTACTAGTACTATCTATATGAAAATATATAAAATAATAACTAATAAAGGGCAAAGTTAATCAATTGGAGAACCCCACTACTGAGGCAAACAATTCAGACTACTTCTCTCTCTCACGCCAAAATCCATTGTTCACTTTTCTTCTTTCACACCAGATTATCGTCACTACAGAGTCAAATAATTCAGCGCAGAGCACTAGAACCCTGTGCCAGTGTGAGTGTCCCAGACTCCCCGTGTAATTCCTTTTTCTCTTCGTCCTATTGTTATATTTCCCACAAATTATTAAACCCTAATTTATAAATTTATGAAATTAAAGAAAAACTTCCAAATCATGAAGATAGTTCAACTGATCAGAGTGATGTAGACTTAGATCAAAATAAGATATTTACTAATTTAAGTATATTGACTCGAAACTTGAAGATTTGGGTATTTCTCATCTATAATGATTTTTTTTTTCTTTTGTACCTTTCAGGACAAAATCAAGAGAAGAGCAGTCACAAAAAATTGCTAGACGCACACGTATTATGGACTATCAGGTTTCATTGTTCATACTTACTATAATTTTATTGTGATCTTATTTGAGATATAAAAGATGACACCTACTAGAAAATATCCATCTGTCTACTTGAAGCGTCAAAGAAAAAGAAAAGTTGAACAATTGATTTAGTCTCAAAAATGAGCTATTGATATGTTCTTTCTGAAAGAAAAAGAACCACAAAGTTCAGTGGATGATTTAATTACGGAACAACAGGATGACAATGAGAAATTAGTTGATGATTTGGCCAATGATGAAATTGATGATGACCTTGATGAGAATGATAATCATGATGATTCTCCTATTGTCACTGATCAATCGAGTGAGTCCATTCCCTCAAACATTTATGATCCTCAAATTTGGGATAGTTTTGATCCTAAATGTATTGATTTGTTGGCAGAAAAAGGTCCTACAAGAGATCTATCAATTGAGAAAGGTCCTAAAGATCAGTTTAATAGGCGTTTAAAGATCAGTTTAATAGGCATTTTAATGCAACATTTTACACTTAATACTTATCCAATGGAGAGAAACATGATAAAGATTGGCTAGTCTATTCAAGGGATGTTGATAAAGTGTTTTGCTTTTGTTGTAAATTGTTCAAGAAATGGCCTCTCAAAGGTCAATTAGCAAATGAGGGCTACAAAGATTGGACACATCTCAATGTGAGGCTTAAAGAGCATGAAAACAATTTTAATCACATCTTGAACATGACCACTTTGATTGATTTACATCTTAGATTGCAGAAAAATGAAACAATTGACAAAGTTGTGCAAGACCAGATCAAGAAAGAAAAAGAGCATTAGAGGGAGTTATTACGAAGATTGATTTCCATTGTGAAATATTTAGCTAAACACACACTGGCTTTTCGTGAAAATAACGATACGCTTTATCAAGGAAGTAATGGAAATTTTATGGGCCTAGTTCAAATGATGGTTGAATTTGATTCATTGATAAAGAATCATCTTCAACGCTTCCAAAATAATGAGATTCGTTATCATTATCTTAGTCATACCATCCAGAATGAGTTGATATTGTTGATATCTTGTGAAATTAAAGTTGCAATCATTCAAAATGTCAAAGAAGCTAAATATTTTACCGTGATACTTGATTGTACTCCTGATTTTAGCCACCAAGAACAGATGACCTTGATCATAAGATGTGTATATATGAACAGTACTCCAGTAAAAGTAGAAGAATATTTTTAGCAATATCTGATTGTGAATAACGCATCAGGAGAAGGACCGTTTGAAGAGTTGCAAAATGCATTAAACGTTCTTGATCTTGATATTGATGATGTAGGAGGGCAAGGTTATGATAATGGATCAAAGATGAGAGGGAGACACCAAGGTGTACAAAAGAGGCTATTGGATATAAATCTTAGGGCAATGTACACTCCATGTGGTTGTCATAGTCTTAACTTAACGCTTTGTGATATGACAAATTCTTGTGGCAAAACGAAAGACTTCTTTGGAACAGTACAATGTATTTACAACTTGTTTGCAAATTCTACAAAACGATGGCTGATTTTGAAAGAAAATATAAAATGACTGACTCTCAAATCATTGTTGGCCACACGATGGGAAAACCGTGTTGCAAGTGTTAAAGCAATTTAATCCCAACCTCTACAAATAAAAAAAGCTTTACTCCAATTAGCGGAAAGTGACAATGACTTAGTAACAAGAAGTGCAGCTAAATCTTTGGCAACATATGACATTAGGAATTTTGAGTTTTTATTGGGTATAACTATTTGGTATGAAATATTGGCTGCTGTTAATGAGGTTAGCAAAGATTTGCAATCTAAAGACATACTTATTAATGTCGCTTATTTTGAAAAGTACAGAGAAATTGGGTTTGCGAAGGCTATGATTAATGCTAAAAAACTTGCTATTGAAATGGAAATTGATCCCGTGTTTCAGAAAAGCGTCAAGTTCGTAGAAAAAGACATTTTGATGAGAATAAAGGTGAATCATCCCAACCAGCTGAACAATCAGCAGAGGAATCTTTTAGGGTTCATTACTTCTTATATATAATAGATCAAGCTATTGGTTCACTGAAGAGAATGTTTGAAGAATATCAAGCGTATGATGATATATTTGGGTTTTTGTTCACTTCAGAACGGTTGAATTCGATAGACAATGATAAATTGAAAGATTGTTGTGATTGGCTTCAAGAAAGATGAGCTCTTTGATGTTGATTGGGATGCATTATTAGTAGAGTTGAAGCTTTTACGGGAGCGTTTGCCAAAAGAAATAAGAGCATCCATTGACATATTGAACTTCTTGAAGAGAATGCGTTGTTTCCCGACTACAAGCATTGCATACAGAATTTTGTTGACTATACCTGTTACTGTTGCATCTGCAGAAAGGAGTTTCTCAAAGTTAAAGTTATTAAAATTATACTTGCGGTCAACCATGTTGCAGGAAAGGTTAAATGGACTAGCTTTGATATTGATTGAAAGTGCTTTTTTAGACAAAATTGATTATGAAGGTTTAATTGATGATTTTGCAGCAAAAAATGCACGAAGAGCCATCTTTAAGTGAAGATTCAGTGCTAGACTTTTTTAAGTTTTGTTTATTTGGTTGCTTTAGATTGAAATTATTGTTAGTTATTAGTACTATGGTTATTTTGTATCTTTCTTTACATTTAATAATATTTAAAAATAGATGGTTAGTTAGTTTTAATGTTTATTTCAATATTGATTTTTAGCATCAATACATTGTTCAATTTTTTTTTTTAAATGTCTTATAAGAAGAGCCACTTTTATGAATTTTGCACAGGGACCCCAAAATCTCAGAGACGGCTCTGTCAACTTCATACCTTGACGGCTTAATGAACTAATGAAAACTCTAAACCCTCAAAAAATCATCCCCAGAGCCCAACAGACCTTCTAAAAAGTTCTAAAAGGAAAAATTATTTTGGGAACAAGATGGTATTCTCCTTTAATCCAGTCGTACATTTCCTTAGAACTCTATTTATTTTAAAGAAAACTAATGAAAATGACTTGAAAACTTTGAGTTTTAATGATAAAGACAAAATAAAGGGTAAAGTGAATAGTACCAGGATTGACTTTTTAGACTAAAAATATGATTTTTTGTTAAAGTAAACAGTACTATGAGTTTTTCGTTAAAACTCTCTTATTTTAATTCTATTACAATCCGAATTTGAATGAGCCCCGAACCGAACCAAGCTCGATTCAAATTCGAGTTAGAGCCCATTCTGATACCTACATAAGCCCATAAAAGCCCACAAAACCCGAAACGGACTCCAAAACAAGTTTTTAGACAGAATTGACTGCACTCCATAGATCCGACGGAAATCATAAACTTCCTTTCTTCTTCCCATATTCTTGTTCCAGCCATTAACGACCGGTCTGAAGCTCAATCTTTTATTTGGACGCTCTTCCAAAACCAAATTTCCCATAAAAAAAAAAAAAAAAAAAAGTATCTGTAAAAGGTACGTAATTCGAACTCTTATACCATGAGCAATACTTGATTTTATGGAATCTTCCCATCGAATTAGATTTGTATTCGTAATAATTAGCATAGTGTGAGTGTGTAGCAGTGCAGGTGTGATTTTCTCTTGAAATTTAAAGGGTATTTGTTTCTTAATGTTTGTAGAGAATTAAAATTTGACATTTAGAAATTGGAATGCTGTTTTGTTCTTGGTACTCATGGGACAAACTGTTAATTAAATTAAAGCTTTAGTTTTTAGGGTTTTTTAGGGTGGCCATAGCCGCATTACACAAATTTGAGATGGTATGGGTATTGGGTACCTCAGCCCTGGGGCTTAAATTGAAAGCAAGTTGCTTTCATCTGTTTATTTTTTATTTTATCGTTAGTATTTTGGTTTTGTGATTATTTTGGTGTCACTTGTAATGGGTTGTTTTGGGCTCCCGTAGAATGGTGTGAAAAGGTTACATTGTGGAACTTGGCTATATCTGTGGTATCCATTATCCTCTAGCATGCTGAAAATGGTTTGTTGGTTTCGGAGGTTTGACATCGAAACAGGTTGCAATTTGTCACAGAAATTATTGATTGTTTTGCAGTATAGAGACCAAAGTTGGCATCAGTACCGTTGGTTTCATAACATAGATTTCAATAAAAGATACTCATGTATAAGTAATATATGACTAGCAGGCAAACGGACATCTATGTATGCAATATTGTTCAAAATTTGTGTATGGAACTTAAATATGATATCTTTCAGTTGTATGTTCAGAACTCCGTTCTGTTTACTTATTATGATTGAATACATTGCAGGGATATTGGTTCTCTAGGGAGAACAATGGGAGATTTAGATAATTGTGTTAAAGATGATTCAACATTGGCCTAGAGAATCGGACCTTAACTTTGCAGTTGGTGACGATGAAGAAAACTTTGAAAGAGGAGGTGACTTCGATCAGGATCAGAACCAACATGAGCAACGTAGTTCCCCCTCACTAAATCCGGAATATTCTTACGTTGTGGCAACTGAATCTGGTCATGACAGTGTCGTTGAAACAAAATTTGCCCATGATCCAGAGAGGACTCAGTCTCCATTCAAGGACAATAACCAATACCAAGGTGAGATGGATGAGTTGCATGGAAATAATTTTCTTAACCCCTCCTCTCATTGTAAGTCACAAACATTCCATAATGAAACGGGAGCTGAAGATTCTGCTCATTCACAGGAGTCTCCACTAACAGCAAATGCAAACCGGGGAGCTGGAGAGCAGAGCGAATCTGACATGGGTAGGCCAATTGATGCTCCGCATGGTGGAGGAGAGAACAGATTTTATTCAGAGAGATCACAATATGAATATAGTGAACCCAAGAAAGATGACTCCCTAGGTGAGAACAGACACCCTGGCATATATCATTCTGATCTTCATTCTCCCAAAAGCACTGCTGGAGGATCAGTGTCTCCTAAGACAAAGAGACAAATGTCAATTTCACCTGAAGGCTCGCCTTCTCATCAAGGTTCTCAAGCACGAATATCTCATTGCCGGAAAATTTCTTCCCCTGATTTGCATAAAGGAATTTCACTTGATCAATTATCTCCGGCCAGGCAAAGTTCTGCTTCAACACAGGGCATTCAGCGTCAGTCTCAGCATAAGGATAGCTCGTCTCACAAGCATATAACTTCGCCCCCAAGGTCCCATCGCTCACCCCCAAGGTCCCACCGCTCACCCCCAAGGTCCCATCTTTCACCACCAAAGTACCGGAGAAGGGATAACTCAGAGTCACGATCATCCATTCGACACAGAGATTCCTATGGTTACCAGAGGGATTACCGTGACCGAACCCGATCACGGTCCCCATATTCAAGAGTCCATCATAGGTCCACAAGGTTAACATCTATAGTCTCTCCATTATCATATGTTAAAATTCTATCAGTTTCACATGGCAACAACTTTATTATAAGATTTGGCTTATCTCTTTCATTTGGTACTCCTATCCATGAGCCATGACCACCTCAAAAACTGCATTTCCCAATCAAGCACTGTTATCTGATTGAATTTTGGATTGTAATCTCTCAAACCTTCATCAACATTTATATATAATATTAATACGTTAGACGTAACTAGCTTTCTATCATCAATCATGTTTTTCTTTATCCCAAATTATACGAAAAATATTCTTTGACTTCTAATTCATATGCATTACCATAAAGTTATGATTATGTAAATTGAATAGTCCAAGATTTTTGAAGTAAAATGGATTACTTAATGAGTGGAACTTTCACACTTTGGTTATGTCAAAGATCTCTCTACCCTCCAAAACATATAGTTCGGTTCCTAATGTTTTATCCCTTAATTCGTATTAGGGAAAGGCATTCTCCAAGGCGAAGGTCCCCTTTTCCAGAATATCATCACCGATCTCCTAGAAGGAGACCTTGGTCACCACCGCCTAATAGGAAAACTGGATTAGGGAAACCTGGGAGAAATTTATTTGTTGCAGGTTTTAGCTTCGCGACTACAGAGAGAGATCTGGAAAGGAAGTTTTCTAGGTATGGCAGAGTACAACATGTTCGGATCGTTAGAGACCAGAGGTAATTGTGCAGTTTACCGTATACTTGCATATATTGAGGTGGTTGACATGGATACGTGATGCGTTCTCTGTCGGTGAAACATCTGCTTTGCTTAGCTATTACCTTGTGCATGCGTTTTCCTTGTGATACATACTTGTTAGAATCTTCTTTGAGTTGAGTTTTTATTTTTGTTGCAAATTTGTTTCTTCTAAGGTCGGGAGATTCGCGTGGATTTGGATTTTTGACGCTGGAAACGGATGAAGATGCTGATGCGGCTATCAGAGCTCTAGATGAGACTGAGTGGAATGGTCGGATTATTCTTGTCGAAAAATCCAAAAGTTGAGGGCTTGAGACTCACCTTGATCACAACTAGCCATTGAAATCTTTTTTTCAGTCGTGTAATTTGGTTTTCTGAAGTTAGTACTGCCCACCAGTGTTGTATAAAAAATGAGTACAGATTATATATCACATCATAAGGGATTCCTTCTCTTCATTTTTCTGTATTTATTTGAATGAGTAGATCTCATCAGTCATCTCCTCTGTAAGTTGTTGGGTCTGTCAAAGATTCAAATAATACAGAGATGGTAATTGATCAATCTGATTCGACGTTTGTACATAACAAATAATACAAAAACTAAATTTGGGATTCATGCATTATGGTGAATGCATCATGTTATTAAGGCCGATTAAAATAACGAAACTGAAACTGTGTTTTAGGAGGTACTTGATTGAGAAACTAAGGAGGCCTTTGAACTTGGTTGTGAAGATCTATCTCTTCCGTTATAGGCCTATTTTAGTGAGGGAGTAGGGAGAAGGTGCGACACAAGGAGAAAGAAAGAAAAGTGAGTTAAAAAATTTGTATGACATAGTTTCTCACCACTTTGTGTGTTTATTTATAATAAGCATAACTGACTTTCTTGCTCTCATTTTTTTTTTTCATGAGTAAATTACACAGAACTACCTAAACTATTGGTCATGAACAGTTTCATACCTTATCTTTAAAAAAATTTAATGTCATACCTCATCTTCCTCACAATCCACCCCTTTCTTCCCCTCCCGTCTTCCCCTTCCCTCTTCCTCCGTACCCACCCTCTTCCCTCCTCTACACACCCCACTCCTTAAATCCACACCCGTTTCCCCCATTTTCTCCATGCCCAATTTCTCCACCTGTGGAATCGGCAGAAGACGGGATCTGGGTTGTAGGGAAAGGGGATCGGCGAAGATGGTTTTTTTTTTTTTTTAATTATAATTTTTTTAATTTTTAATAACTTTTCTTTAATTAATTATTATTTTAATAATTAAAAATATTAAATGATTCTTTTTTTTAGTTTTTAATAATATTTTATTAGTTTTTTAATAAAAAATGCGTCACGTCACAAGCTACGTCAGCATTTAACGGAGGAATTAATAGACAACTGACGGAAGGTATGACATTGCAACAAATTCGAAGATACGGTATAACATTTAAACTTTTTAAAGACAAGGTATGAAACTGTTAAGATAATTCTGTGTAATTTACCTTTTTTTTTATTTTTTATTCCAAAGGGTTCACATAACTTGTACAAGACAAGGATAGTGAAAAATGATGTAATAAAGTTGCATGATAAGCACAGAGTTATGCTGAGGGCCTGAGGCTGCTGATCGCTGCACAATCCTTGCTTGCAAGCTCATACATGTCAGTTTTTGTTGCTTCTAAAAACTAAAAAGCCATATTATATCATCAAAGCGCAATAATACGCCCAACACACCCGATAACTTTTTCCGGACATAATCTATTGCCACATGAAAATGCATGCTATTAACAGCAGTGCACGTGTGAGTGCGCTTACCACCCTAGCCTTGTCTACTTTGTTAGTTGATTCTGGCCGTTTTTGCTTCGTGGGTTGGCATGATCCTCACTTACAAAAGTATGAATGATCAGATCTCTGCACATATGTATACGTAACTATTCCTATATCACTTCGTTCATGATATAATTGCACAAGAAAAATGCTAAAGTAGTTACTCACGTGACTTGTCTTAATGTCTTATTGTGAGCTGATATTAACTAATGCTTGTTCGACTAATCTTAGCAATCCCCATTCATATTTTTAGTATTATTATTGGGAATTGTTATTAGCACTACAAAAATCTCATTCTACACTCTAAACTTTTTATATTATAAAAGAAAAATACATTTGTGAGAAATGTAGAATGAAATTTTTGAAATACTAATAACATTTCTCTTATTATTTTGTGGATTTTGTTTGTAGTTTTGTGATGCTGACAACACAAGGTCTTTTCCTTCATGTTTGGGCTTCAAAGCATGTGGATGGAAGCACGAGCACACAACACAATCAAAACCAAAAACGCCTAGTTGTGAAGGTAAAATTGCATTTCCATTTTCCGGCAAACAAAAGTTTGGTAATCCCTAATGGGGTCCCATACGTACTTATTGACGTTCCACGTTCCACGTTCACGTTCCACGTTCCACGTTCCAGCTTCTCTCAAGAATAAGGATCCTCTCCGGTTCTCTTTGTTGAGGATTCTAATGATCCTCAAATTATGTCTGTTCATCGTACATCGTATTATCAGTTTTCTTCAAATATTAGTTTCTATTTAATTTTAAATAAAAATATTTAAAATAATTTCTAATTACATAATATCAATAAACAAACATAATTTAAGAATTCCTAAAACGCAAAAAAAGAGTCAGAAGAAGATTCTCTTTCTTCTTTCAATAGCCACGACAAATAGAATACCCAAGTGTCCCGTGTATATTATCCACTATTTTGGTGGAATTTTTGGGTCCCACAATATGAGTCCCCGTGTTGATCGAACGCGACTTTTGGGATCCCATGTTGGATGATCACATTCAAACCTTTGATGCGCAACTTTTCGCGACAATGTGAAATTATTAATGTTTCGAGACACAAGTCAGTACACCATGTGTTGTTTAACAACGATAAATGCAGAGATCTAGTATCATATTATGATAGAAATAAAGCTTATTTTCTTCAGTGTGGCTAAAATATTATGTGGTTTAAAGTGCACTAGAATATTAATGAAGTAGATGAAAGTATGATTTAATTTTTAAATCTCAAACTTTTATTTACTTCGTATTGAATGTCACGTGATATTATAAATTTTCCTCATATTACAAAGTTATGTAACATTTTCTCATCGAACTTGTTGTCGGACAAATTATTTGTTTACAAGACTATTTGAATCACACATTTAAGAAAATAATCATTCAAATAATGAATCAGATTTAATCTAACAGAATAACTATATTCGTAATTTAAGTATATCTTGAGTCCCCATATGGTTTGATAAGAGCACATCTACTCATGTTATATATGAAAAAAGATATACTTATCAAGTGTTACTATAAACTATGTTTTTACTTTAGGTAAGGTAAAATTATCAAGCAATTTATTCAACTAGTACTTGAGTTCACACTCACAACTCAAGATGTAACAAAATCATCCACTCAAATTTTCCCACCATTTCTTTTTTCACACATTGCTTTCAAAACACTCAAATTTTGGTACACACGTATGAACGACTTATCAAAACTAATTTAAATTATCCGCTATACTAACAACATATTAATGTGATAATATTTTTCTTAATTTTCTTAAGAGATATCAACTTCAAGGCTCTCATTCTAATATGAGAAAAGTATTAAACAATGACCAAAAGGAGCAACAATAATTAAATTAGAAAGAAAAAGAAAGTTCCATTGACACTTGATAATTGTTCACCATAGACTCTGCAAAAGTATAGTCTCTTTGTAATAATTCAAGTCTTTTTTTTTTTCCCTCGGGAAGTCATTGCGTTTTGTGAAATGATTACAATTTTATTTTTATTCATAGTTGTTCAATCATTATGACTTTTTATAATTCATGTGCAGAGTTCAATTTATTAAAATGTTTACATTGTAAAATTGGGTTTAAATCATGTTCTCAAAGTAAATCTGACACGCACAATCTGAATATTCAGATGAAAATTTAGATCAAATCGTGTTGGTCGATATCTGAAAAATGAGGTGATTCTGAATATCAACCTGCATAGGCCTGGTTTGGTACTGAGGTGATTCTGAAAAAAGCTGGGAGCTATTTTTGTGTTTGGTAAAAATTCAGCTTCAGCTTTTTTTCACAGTTTTGAGTGAAAAAAAGCCAAAAACAAGAAGCTGAAAAACCCATCTTTGAAAAACCGGCTTTTTTTCACATCTGTTTTACATAAAAGTTTACCAAACACTATAATACTGTTTTTTTTTTTTTTTTTTTTTCAAAAGCACTTTTACAAAAAAGTTTATCAAACACTCTGCTGCTTTATTTCACAGCTGTTTATTCTCACAGCACATCAAAAGCATTTTTTTTCAAAGCACATCAATACCAAACCAGCCCATAGAGAGTAGTTCACAATCCTAATGGGTCTCAAACCCTCCACTACAAGCATGTTCATAATCCAAACATAAGTACTAATTTTATGCTTAAGTATCCAAAAGAAATTCTAGATGTTTTATCCATGCGCAAATGGATTTACTATAAAAGTCCTACAACAAGGATTAGTCTTCCTACATTAGTCCTCGACGTCTACCTGTTCACTGCTACTAGGTTATGAAGGGGGCGATAGATCAAAAACCATGGTAGATGTTTTGCAAAACAATAAACAATAAACATGTTACACGTATTAATAATAAAAAAACATAGTACACGTATCTTTTATTTTTAATTTTTTCCAATAAAAATGTTACAGCTATCATTTAATAAAAAATATCAGCTTATAAATTACTTTTTCTTCTTGTTAGAGGTATAAATTACTTGAATACGAAGAAAGAAACTACGATAATAAATTAGTCAACTCGGATTCCTTAAACTATACCATATAAATAATGAGAAAAACATAAAACAAAGTTTGATTCAACAGCTCGGTTTATGAGAGCAATTTTATATAAAACAATTTCATCACCATATGATTTTAATTTAATTAATATACTATTACCTTGTGTTATGATGGACACTACACAATTTTTACCGTGGACTCTAAATTTTTTATTTAAAAAAGCAGACGTATTCATGACATCACTTTTTTTTTATACAATTTTTACACGTTTTTGTGAGGTCCACTTAGTAATATATTTCAACAATTCAAACCGTTTAATTTTTAGGTATTTCCTCAAAGTTTATGTCTACCAAAAATCATCAAATCTAAAACCATAACTGTTGGATTAAGGGTTTATGTTTTTTATGTATAACCGTATTTGTCCATGTTATTTACTACAAATGCCGGTTTGGTGGGTTGGATGAGACTGAGTTTTAGGGACATGATTGAATTGGTAGGATTTGTAAGACAGTACTTGTAACTCATGTGTAAGGATGAGTTAGATAACTCATCCTATTGTGGATTCATAACTCATCTTGTCCATTTCACATTTGACACAACAAACAACGGACTGAGACTCAAATTCATTTTAATTGATCACAATCTATCATATTCAGCTCACTAAACGTATGATTTTGGATTTGATCAATTTTGAAAGAATAATCTATAAATAATATTTTTTAAAAAATAGACGGTTCAGATGCTACAACCAAAAATATACATTAATGTAGTTGGTAAAATCCGTTCCATTTGTAATTTGTTGGATTATTAAGCAGTCCCGGTGAAGGCTATAGCTACAGAAATTCGTGTCTCTGTCATTGTCTCTGTCCTTGAGTTGAATTGGTAGACCTGAAACATTCAACAATTCCACTTGATTGAAAAGTTTGGCCATCTTCTTTCTTCAAATTTACCTTGCAATTCCAGCCTACTTTTCTCAAACCCTTTTCCAAGTTGCCTTCTTTATCACTTTCTCTCCAAATCCTCATCTGGGTTCTCTCTCCCTTACCTTTCTGATCCAAAAGTCTTTTGTTTCTCTCTCTCTCTCTCTCTCTCTCTCTCTCTCTCTCCTCTGCAATTCCAGCATAAGAGGTATTACTTGAGCAAAAACAACAAATGGGCAAGTGTCTAAGCAAAAGCAAAGATTCAGAGCGACAACGTAATGGTTACATATCAGTAGGTGGCGGAGAAGGAGGAGGTGGGGTCCACCAGCAGAAACCCCATAGCCATGAAGCTGCTGCTGTTCATCAACAACGACCCGAAAAACGCGGTCTGCCAGTCAACCAAGAACCCCAACCAGCATGGAAGCCGACAGTCCCGGCTAGAACCCCCAAACCAGCAGCTCAAAGGCCGGCAGACAACACAATCCTCGGAAAACCGTTTGAGGATGTCAGGGTGCACTACACCATTGGGAAAGAACTGGGCAGAGGCCAATTCGGCGTGACCTATCTCTGCACCGAGATTTCGACCGGCAAGAAGTACGCCTGCAAGTCGATTTCGAAGCGGAAGCTTGTCACCAAGAACGACAAGGAGGACATCAAGAGGGAGATTCAGATCATGCAGGATTTGAGCGGGCAGCCCAACATTGTGGAGTTCAAAGGTTGTTACGAGGACAAGCAGTCTGTCCATGTTTGTATGGAGCTGTGTGCAGGTGGAGAGCTGTTTGATAGGATCCTTGCCAAGGGACATTACAGCGAGAGAGCGGCTTCTTCAATATGCCGGGCGATTGTTAATGTTGTCCACATCTGTCATTTTATGGGGGTGATGCATCGGGACCTGAAACCGGAGAATTTCTTGCTCTCTAGCAAGGATGAGAATGCCCTTCTCAAGGCTACCGATTTCGGGTTGTCCGTCTTCATTGAAGAAGGTAAATTTGGATATCATTTTTCGTAGTTACTTGCTTGGAAATTCAGTATCCTTCACAATTGATATGATAGATATAAGGGATTAGGTGAATTGTGCGCATATGCTTCGATCGCAGAATTGTCTTTATCTGGAAATGATATTTCTAGTGATAATGGTACTAAATTCATGCCCAAAGTCAATGCAGAACCTAGCTGGATTTCATAATACATTGTAAGTTGACAGAAGACGACGCCATTTTGTTTTAGAAAATAAGTAAGGGTAACCAGGACATGTTAGCTGGCAATTCAGATGGTAGATAAGCACTTTATCAAAACCGAATTATAAATGTTGAATTTATTACCTTTAACACTGGTAGATAAACTGAGCCTCATGTTAGGGAACGAAGACGAATTGAATTTCATCAGTTTAGAAATCACTGCTTTGGTAATTTCATTTATTTTGCCATGTTTGATCGATGATGATGCACGCTACACCAAACATGTTTCGCTGTCATATTTCCATAATGGCCTCCTCCATTCTTTTCATGGAAGTGAGATGGAAGGAAAAGAAAAGAGCTATACTGTGAATGTCTGATGCAGTTGTATTAATGGCAAGTTAACAACATCTTTAATTGCTTGGGGGGTGGGGAGAGATGATCTTCAATTATGCAGCTTCATCGTTTTTAAAACTCTGGTAGTAAGGTGACATCTCTGTAAGGCAAGGTCACACTAAGACTGAGAACAGCAACGGAACACTCTCTTACCCTCAGTGACCAACAGTAAAAAAAGGCATATTATGTTTGCATCCTATTTTTGCATATCTCTGTGAGATGGAGTCCAGACCTGTAATTTGCCAGCATTAAAGTTTCCCATAACTATAAATTGTGTTTACTTTTAGCACCATAATTAGAAACATGTATTTTAACACTTTTGTCGAACTTGGTTTTTCTGGAACAGGCCAAATATGTTGTTTGTCGTCTTTTGGACCTTCTTAATATGTTCTCTACTTTCATGGGTTTCACAGTTATCCTTAAGATGACATCATAGCGTCACTAGATTGTTTGCTTAAGATTTTCTTTTGTCAAATTTGCTTATGATTTTGGTGTTTCTCGTCTTTTAAAACTAGAGATGAGTAGATTCTGTATTTTCTTTGTAATTTACTAATTTACCACAGATATATGTACTATGCTCGACAACTGTTAGCATTTGGTGAATATTTTTCTTTATTGTGTATGTTATGCTTCCACTTGTAGCATAGCTATTCATTATCTTTTATGATAAACTCTTGTCAGGAAAGGTGTATCGTGATATGGTTGGGAGTGCTTACTATGTTGCTCCAGAAGTATTGCGACGCAGATATGGGAAGGAAATAGACATTTGGAGTGCAGGAGTTATATTGTATATTTTACTAAGTGGAGTGCCTCCATTTTGGGCAGGTAAAGACACAGTATTTTGTTTTGCTTAACATAATATCTTTGTGTACTAGTTTATAGGTTCTGTATTTTTCGTGTTGGTTTAAACAATTAATAGTTTCCAATGACTGATTTAGAAACGGAGAAGGGGATATTTGATGCCATAATGGAGGGAGAGATTGACTTTTCAAGTTCACCGTGGCCATCTATATCAAACAGTGCCAAGGACCTAGTCCGGAAGATGCTAACACAGGACCCTAAAAAACGTATCACTTCGAGTCAGGTTCTAGGTATAGATCTCTTCCTTTTACTT
Source organism: Pyrus x bretschneideri (assembly GCF_019419815.1). Lineage (NCBI taxonomy): Eukaryota > Viridiplantae > Streptophyta > Magnoliopsida > Rosales > Rosaceae > Pyrus > Pyrus x bretschneideri. Next base: position 1,523,633 of record NW_025999805.1, on the reverse strand, counting down.
GATACTTTACTTGGCTTATTGTGTCTAGCAGATATATCTTGTAACTAAAACTTTTGAATTTGGGTGGCCAACCAGAACATCCATGGATCAGAGATGGCGGAGAAGCTTCAGACAAACCCATAGACAGTGCAGTGCTTTCTAGGATGAAGCAGTTCAGAGCTATGAACAAACTGAAAAAACTTGCATTGAAGGTATGTTGATCAAGAGGTTTTCGGACACAGACTACTTTGAATTTTGAATTGTGCTGTGATGGTACCATATACTCTGTAGATTGGATCTGATTGTGCTTCGATTCTAACTGTGTATAATTGATGAATATGGTTATAGGTTATTGCCGAAAATCTTTCTGAAGAAGAAATACATGGGCTGAAGGCAATGTTTACAAACTTGGACACTGACAATAGTGGAACCATCACTTATGATGAACTCAAGTCAGGATTGGCTCGACTTGGTTCTAAGCTCACAGAGGCTGAAGTCAAGCAGCTAATGGAAGCTGTACATATCATTCAATTTAAAATATCCAAGTTTTCTTTTACCTTTCGCATCCCACCCAACTCATATTCTGCATTTGCATTTCAGGCTGATGTGGATGGGAGTGGATCAATTGACTACCTTGAATTCATCACTGCTACAATGCATAGACACAGGCTAGAGAGGGACGAACATCTTTACAAAGCCTTTCAATATTTTGACAAAGATAATAGCGGGTAAGCTTTTTCTTCAAATCTCTAAGAATTGCGCACGCTTTCTTGGATGTTCATTTTCAAAGAACTAGAAAGTTGTAGGATGCTGCAGTTAATTACAATTCTGCGATAACTGACCTCAGCTCCTAGTCGCTCTGGATCCAGTTCTCATATTCTTAACCGCTAAATTAGATAAGATCAGGCTTATGGGTAAGCATGAATGATCGATTACCTAATGCTTTTTTTGTGTGTGTTTATTACAGGTTTATCACAAGAGACGAGCTAGAATCAGCAATGAAAGAGTATGGAATGGGTGACGAAGCTACGATTAGGGAAATAATATCGGAAGTTGATACAGATAATGTAAGTCAACATCCACACAACATTTTTGAATTTCTCCATTATCATGCACATTAGTACTCAATTCCATTGGGATTACAGGATGGTCGGATCAACTATGAAGAGTTCTCCACGATGATGAGAAGTGGAATGCAACCACAGGCCAAGCTATTCTAAAGTTTCGTTTTGTTGCCAATCTCCGACTGTTGCAAGCCATGAGTTCTGCTCGTAGAATATATATGTGTGAACTGAGGGAGGACCACGAGTCGCATGAGTGGTACTTCATGCTTGCTGCCGATTGCTTGCCGGAGAAATGAACGTTTTAGTTCGGATTGGTTCTGAGTTACAAGTGCAACAGTTTGTGCTGCACAAATTGTGCATAACAAGTCAGCATCTCTATTTTATCTTGTATTTGTCTTTGTTGTCTTGTCTACATTCTGGCGTGTCGATATTTTGAGGTAAATCATTTTAGCTCTCATGTTTGGCTCCGTACATTCTTTTTCACATTAATAAATGATGAGAAATAATTTTTGCACGTCTTTTTTCACCCCTACGCACTGTTTATTTTGGATTAAACAAATCGATGGAGAATCAAGTGTCAGAATTGAGAAGGCTGTGAAAAAGGTGAAAATGATAGATGCATAAATCACTTTCCTAAATGAAGGCTTCCTTGTACAGGGATTTGTAGGAAGGGAGGTGGTTTTACGCAATTATTTTTAGCTTCTCACACATCTATTTTATTTTCAGCTTCTGAATAATTAACAAGATTAAACAAGGATGTGTAAATTTCTCTTGTAAGAAATGCTATAGTTTTAATGTTAGCAACTCAACCCGTGTCGAAATAATTTGCACCGTCAGATCTTTGTCTCTCATCATGTAGTGGGTTTGTTAGTTGGTTTAGCCAGTCTATCTCTCTCGACACGAGCTGGAGTCCTCCACCTATTATTAGCTAGTCTAGCCAGTCTATCCCTCTCGTCAGGTGGAGTTCTCGACCTATTATTAGCTAGTGTATCCAGTATATCTCTCTTTTTGGTTTAGCCAGTCTATCTCTCTCGACACGAGCTGGAGTCCCCCACCTATTATTAGCTAGTTTAGCCAGTCAATCCCTCTCGTCACGGTGACGAGGTGGAGTTCTCGACCTATTATTAACAGAAAAAACATTAGAGTTGATTAACAATGAAATCCCATAAAATTGAACTGAAATCCTCATCAACCAACAAAAATGGAAGCAAATTAACAAAGACCAGCATCATGCATCAGAAGTCCATAAATTCCATATTATATAGACAATTCTGTTATTACAACCCCAGAACATCCAAACAAGCCAGGAGGTTCTGGGAGGTAGTAGCAAACTTAATACAACGGTAACAAACTCGACTACGACTCCAAGTCCTCAGAAACCATGAATCTTGATCTGATCCTTCTTGACAATCTTGGCCTGAACGAGAAACTGCAGCACGTTCTTGCGCTGATCGCCTTGGAGCTGAATTATCTTGCCGAGCTCTTTGTCCTGAACGACATTCCCGTTGCAGCAGAACTCTTTCTTAAGGTCCTTGAGGATCTTGTCGTAGCTGAAGTCCTTCTTCAGCCCTTGAACTGTCGTCAAGCACTTCTTTCCATTTCTCTGCTGCACCCGGATATGCACATACTCCTTGGCTCCGGGGGCATCTACGTCTTTGGCTTCGGCGAACGGGTCAAAAGCAGTTGGGATCTGAACGTCTCGTTCAACCATATATGTACTTTGCTTTGACTTGAGAAATCTACTGCAAATTCAGCTGCACACACACAACAAACAAAACATTGTTAGCCCTCCTCCCATGTCCTGTCCTCCACAAATATTGCTTCAATACCAAGTTACCAACAATCTTCCAACTAACTCGGATGATGGACACATGAAATTCAATTTATAAAACCATGATTAGCTCCATCTATGCCACAAATTATAATGACAGTTTTTGTTTATTTATCAATTCATAAAATCGTAAAGTTTCCCAAATCAAAAAGAAGAAAATTTAGCACTTGTAGAAATAAATGCATCGTGCTCATCTTATGGCGCCAATATCAACCCACAACAAAGCACATGGGCTTTGTGTAAATCCTCCAAGATCCAATTTTGCACGCTTATTTTCTCCTTCGGCACACCGTGTAGACATGATTTTGTTCTTGAATTGTCCGATCATTCATTCAATCCAAGGGCTGGAATAACCAAAGGTGTGCAGGGGAAGAAAAAAAAAGTGTGGACAAATCACATCCCAAGCACATGAAGAACATAACTTAATTTGTTCATGCATGATATGACATCCCAAACACCATATGACAGATTCACAGAAGCATCAGTATTTACAGACACACAAAAACATATAGCATCAACATCCTAAAACATCACTCGACAAAGAAATTAAAGAAAGAAAAACAAATCATTGGAATTGGATCGTACCAGAATAACAGAAAGCTGGAAGGAGTAAGGCTTCTTTTCGTTTTTTGTCGGGAAACCTTACTCAACGAACAAGCTTTGGAGGAGACAATATGAAGAAACTTGGGAGTCCTGGGGTCTATTTATATAGGCCTCGAGAGCCGTTGGCTGTAGCACCAGCACCACAAATTCAACAAAACACGGTTAACCTGAGCCGTTGGCTGTAGCAACTGGACGGACGAGATCGAGTGTCTGTTGACTTGAACGGTGAGATCAACCTGACGTGTGTGATTACTGATTAGTGGATTAAAATATATTTTTTAATTAGTTAATCTTTCCGGGGGAACGCTTACAATGAACGCACCCAGGCTGGCAAAATCCATGCAACTATGCAAGTGCAAGGAAAGCAACTTTAGAGCATCTTCAAAGAAGATATCAAAAAGATCATATCAGTAATAACGGTAATAAAAGACATCTTAGTCTTTTTCAACTGAAATGTCAATTCCTATAAGCCATGACATGGAAAGGCAGCAGAGGAAGTTGTTGTCAAATTTAATAGCAGCTTCAAATCTATTTTTAGTAATTAATAAATATTTTTCATAATTTTTATACTTGTCTTTTGTTTCAAAATACTAATTACAACTATACAAAGTAAATAATATAATAAATAATAGTTTAAATTTGACATATCAGTTAGAGAACAAAATTTATAAAAAAATCAATGTGCCACATAAGCCTTCAAATTTAAATTTTGTATTTAAACTTTAACATTTCCTTTGAAGAAAGTCTTATATGCAACATGTTTCTATGTTATTGTGGCATCGGGTCAACAACACATTGTTATTTGAAATTGGAATATCACGTGACTATTTCATGTAAGTTGTTCTTGATAAAAAGTAAGAGAAATTTATTCACTATTGCGTTAGCATTCTGTTTAATAATATATTATTATTTAAAATTCAAATATCAGTAGCGTTTCACGTAAATTGTTCTCGTGAGAAAAGGAAGACATTCGGTGGGAAGAAAGAAAGGAGGGTAAAGCGAGTGGGGGGCCACGACGAAGAATCCAGAACATTTGAGTTGATATAATAAAATGGGAACAAAGGGGTCCATCCAATCGGCATATCAAGATACGTGTGAATAATTGAACTGATTGGTTTGGTGGTACCTACACAGTTGGATAAGAAGCAAAGACCGTCTAAATCGGGCATTTTCTTTTTGTCAACTAAAGGCAGGAATTTTTATTAAACACACAATATAAATTTACAAACCACTGGGCCACGTACAAAATATACAAACCAAAAAGAACCATCCCAAATAACAGAAAAAGCCCTACCAAAGGTTGAGCTGAAACCAGAAAAGAACACCCTAGATCTCTGCTGCAGCCGTTTCCACATCAGAAAATCACATCCAGCAGCCCGCTTCCACGCTAACGACAAAGCATCCCCACTTCGATCGCCTTTATTAGCTGAGAACAGCTCTTCAATCGCAACCACAAGCTGGAAAAAAACCAGCCATGAGGCCTGTGGAGATCCACATGCAACGCTGCCAAAGGCAGAGAGACAAGGTGGTGGTGTGGATAACACCCGAACCAATAAGAACACTGGAATTCGATACACTGACTTGATAAATCACGACGAATCGCGATGAAAAGTTGCTACAGATTGAATTGGAAATGACCCAGAAAAAGGGATGCCAAAGAATTGTGGAGAACAGACTGGAAAAGGATTGGTAGGAAAGGGAAAACACAGTAGAAAATCACAAAGGGACAAACAGAAGGAACAGAAAAAGAAAAGAGCTAGGATTAGCGACAACGTAAAGTGATGAAATTTTGAACACTCGCACGAGACAGTGAGAAAGACTCTCAAGCAGAGAGAAAGGAAAGCGGCGTGTAAATCTTTGTAGCTAGCTAGTTAGATAGCCATCAATTTCTATGATCTAAATCGGGCATATTTTGCCTAATGGGATTCATGTGACTAATCTTGGAATGTTGTTCTTTAAAACTCGAGAAATTTAGTATCATAGAAATAACATGAATCAAATTAGGAGGATCTTTCTCCACCACAATTGATAAAATTATTCAAAGCTATTATGAAACGGGGTAATTTTGTGAGGACGTGAAACTTTTTTATCTTTACATCTTCATAAATTTGAGACAAAAAGTAAATTTTGATAAATATTCGCTAACTGTATGGGTAAAATTGTACTTTGACGTGGCCTAGCGTGCGCACATCGCCTCACGTAAAACAATCCGATAGGCCACCCCACTTGGCAGAGTTGGAAGGCTTAGCGGGCCAAGTAAAGGGCCTAAATGGACTCATGTCTTTCGTATTCATCCCTTGTTGACTAAATGAGCAGAACAATGCGGCGTTAAAGCCAACCATTTAGAGAGCTCTACATGTGCCCTAATGAGTCACATTCAAATTCATGCCTAAATCTATATAAAGGCATGCATACACACAATAAAATGTAATTGTTCCTAACCAAGAAAATTAGTGCTTGAGAATCATTCTCCTGCAATTAAATCTAACTTACGTATCGTATAGTATTTGGCTCACACACACGGGTATGGATGTGATAAGGCCTCACTTATTGTTTCTTTCTTGGTTGCAGAGACATCAAAGTAGTTTTACACTTGTGTAGAATTTGTTCTCTACAATAGCAACCATGAAAAAAAATTTAAACTTTGGATATCCAATGAGGTGATGGAGCTTTGTTTGTTCGTATATGAGTGGGTTCCTAGTTTTTGTTTGAAAAAAAATAAATTAAATAGTTTATAAGGCCTTTTAGAGCAACTCCAGCGTTAAAGCCCTCCCCCCAGGTTATTCACTATTCAATCCACCTGATGAACAGTAACTACCCTTAATGAACAATAATCACCTTTTGCATCTCCACCGTTACACTTCAATAGCCCTGACAATAGGTAATAAAATATTAGTATTCTTTTTATTTATAAAATAATATAAAATAATTTTAATTGTAATTTCGGATAAGATTTTTAATCGTTCTTGTTGTGCCATGTGTCATTATCCAAAATATTATTAAATAATCCAAAATGATTTTATTTGTAATTTCGGATAAGATTTTTAATCGTTCTCGTTGCGCCACTTGTCATAAAATCCGAAAAGACAATTATTGGGGATGCATTTCCGATAAAATTTTTAATCGTACTCGTTATGCCACGTGTCATTATCCGAAAATACAATTATTGGTGATGGATTTCTAATAAGATTATTAACCAATCACGTCGCGCCACGTGTCATAATATGTTTACAATCTTTGAGGATAGATTTCCATCAGATTTTGAACGAATGACGGCATGCCACGTGACATTATCTACAACCTAATCCTTTCTAAATCCTCAGTATAATCCACCATCCATCCTCACAAATCTCACACCAATTTTCTCTAGATCTCTATCATTATTCATAGTTTCTGCTTCCTTCTTCACAAAAATCTGTATCATTATTCATAGTTTCTGCTTTTTTCTTACAATGTCTTCTTCTTCCTCAAGGATGATGTGGGAACTCGATCAGGAAGAGGAAGAATTGTTTAACCAATCAGAAGGAATGTTCAATCACCATGTGGCAAAAAATGAGAGAAAAGATGATGATGAGCGTAGAATGAGAGATGACGAAGTAAGAATTGGCAGAGCCTCACATTCCCGTTGAGTCATCCAAGTTGTGACTTAGATCTGCAGGCCCATCCATTTCGGAAACCCTGATAGAAGCGGGCAACGACGAGATATGGAACTCTTGGACGATTATTTTGTCCCTAATAATGCATTCCCTGATACGTACTTTAGACGTCGTTTTAGAATGGAACGACATTTGTTCAACAAAATCATGATTGCTGTTTGCAACCATGATTCTTACTTTGTGCAAAAGAATGATGCTTTTGGTGTTATGGGTCTTCTTCCTCAGCAAAAAATTACTACTGCCTTGCGGATGCTTGCATATGGAACATCTGCAGACCAAGTGGATGAGATAACGAGGATGGGGAAATCAACCATTCTTGAGTCCCTGATAAGGTTTTGCGGAGCAATCGAATCTATCTACACCGCTGAGTACCTCCGCAAACCTACAAACATGGACTTGGAACGGCTTCTGAAGAAGGCCAAGATGCGTGGTTTTCCTGGGATGATTGGAAGCATTGATTGTATGCACTGGACGTGGAAAAACTGTCCAAGTGCATGGCAAGGCGCTTATGGGGACAGAAAATGAGCAAAAAGTATCATTCTGGAGGCGGTGGCATCTTTTGATACATGAATTTGGCACGCATTTTTCAGGGTTCTGGGAGCTCAAAATGACATCAACGTCCTTACCCAATCCCCAGTGTTCAACGATGTCCTGCAAGGAAAGGCACCAAAAGTCACGTATGAGGTCAATGGATGTGTGTATGACGGGCCATACTACCTAGCTGAAGGCATTTACCCGCGATGGTCAACATTTGTTAAAACAGTGCTACGTCCGCGAAGTGCAAAGGAAAAACACTTTGCAAGCTGTCAAGAGGGGTGCAGGAAAGATGTGGAGCGTTGTTTCAGTATCCTCCAAGCTCGCTGGGTGATCATCAGGGGTGCTGCCAGATTGTTTGATGTAGAGTCGCTTCAATCTATCATGATGACGTGATGAATATGAAGCCGTTGATGAACATGAGCCAGACACGATGAACAATTCAAGAACACGTATACATTGTGCTCATGACGCCACCGATGAGCCCGTGCAACATGAGCCATTACAAAGGGATGGACGTTACAATGAAAGGCTCATTCAACGATATACTGCATTTCAAATGACAAAAATGCACAATGCTCGGCAAATTAACTTGATAGAGCACCAGTGGGCATTGAAACAAGCTGAAGATAATTAAGTTCATTTAGTGTGTTTTTTTGAATTTGGTATGTTTATGTAATTTTATTTGGTGTGTTTTATTATTTGGTACGTTTATGTAATTTTTTTAGTGAGTTTTTTATTATTCAGTATGCTTATGTAATTTTATCTGGTGTGTTTTTGTCATTTCAATAAATATTCTCTTAGTATAAATAACTTACCAAATTCATTTGAATAAATATTCAATAAATTGGAAACAACATAAAGTACTATATTCAATAAATAATAAATTACAACCCAAAGTGATTGGAAAATTATGGGCTCCGATTACAAAAACTACTCTATTCATCATCACTTAATCAATTTGTGGTGCTAGGATGATATTCTCTTGTGATGCTAGGACCATCTTGGCTTGCTCTCGCTTCTCTTGCACGCCTTATTCGCACCACATCCGCTTTCTTTGACTTCCAAAAAAATTTAGAATTTGGAGACTTCCCTTCTAAAGGCGTGTTCATAATCTCACGATCTCGTTGAGCCCATCTTTCTTCTCTAACATGTTCCCTTTCTTGCCTAAGTAGCTCTCTTTATCTCTCATTAGCCTGAAATTTTCTCTCAATAGTTGCAGTTTTTGCGTCCTTTCTAGCCTTATCAGCCTCATATTTCGCCAGTTCCTTCGCCAAAGTCAATTCACCTTGGCGAGTAAGTTCTTCCATGAACTTTGCATAATCATTCTTGGAAGCACTCCTTTTTCTCTTTGAAGCCTTCTTACCTTGATGCCTAATTGGATAACGGGTCGAACCCGACGCTTGTTCAGGGAGGGGCGTTTCGGGCACTTCTTCTGCATCATCTTCATGAACATGCGAGACATGATCGAGTGTAGAGTGTGGAAGGGTGCTGTTCATGAAAACTTCTGGACCGACAAGCACAACTCTAAATTTAGGACAATCTTTGACAATATTCCAACATTCCCACCGGTTGAATGATTTATTTTTGCTTTTAGTTTTGGCAGCGTACCAAGCTTGTGCTTGAAGTTCCTACACAATGCAGGAGAAGAAATAATTATAATGAAAATAGGTAACAAATAAATAATACAAACAAATAATTATAATGTAAGTAGGTAACAATTAAATAATACAAACAAATAATTATAATGTAAATTTGGGTATAGTACAAACAAATAAATAATATATTGTTACCTGATCCGAGTAATTTTCCCCACTTCGAATATTATTACTAGCTTGTGCCAAGGTGTCTCTCCATGTACTAAACGATTGGCTAAGTAATTTCCAACGACTAGACATCGATTCTTTGATTCTTTTCCCACCAATTTTCTCAAGATAATTGGTATGAATAAGACTTCACATTTCTCGCAACTGCATCTCATTACCTGTAAGCGAACTATGAGTAACTTCAACCCAGCTAATACACAATGCAACATCTTCAAGAAGCGACCAATTCGTACCTGCATCAGTAGTCATTTTGTTGAAAAAAAAATGGATTGAAACTTTGAGAGAAAGAAAGGAATGTGATTGAAAGTAGTTGAGAAAATATGAAATGGTGGTGTAAGGTAGATGATAATGAGAATGTATTTATAGAAAAGTAATAACAATTTTTTTTCGAATTTTTTACAATTTTTTACATTTTTTTTTTAATTTTTATTCAACTAATTAATCTCTATCGTTGGATATAAAAAAAATTTGAATTCCAACACTCCAAATTGTGTCACGTGTCACAACGGTAACTTTTCTTAATTTTAAAACTATTTTTTCTTTTATTTTTTTATTTATAAAGCATATTAATATCCACCGTTGATCTCATATCGAACGGTGGATATTAAATAAGACTTTTTTTATTTTTTTTATCGTTGAGATCGAATGGTCCAAGTTAAAGATCCATTGAGATCAAACGGACCGTGGGAAGCCACGTGGCTTCCCAACGGTAACTGAAAAGTGACTGTTTTTTTTCTGATTTTGTGTCGGTGACGTGCCCCCGCGCGCAAGTGGGGTGCACGCCCCTGACAGAAAAAAAATTTAAAAAGGCCTAACGTCAGGCTGACGTCAGGCCTGACATCACATCCACTCGGGCTCTCGGGCTGGCAATTCTTCACGGGCCCGGAGCTTGGGCCTCCACCTCCACTCGGGCTCCTTCACACTGGAGTCGGTCCACAGGGCCTCGGGCCCCTTTTCTCTGGCCTGTCCCCCGAGCACCCAGCAACGCTGGAGTTGCTCTTAGAGTAGGTCCGAAAAGTGAGTCTGACACTAATATATTAGAATCATATAGGAATCACACTCTTATAGTGGGTAGGAAAATTTAAGTGTGATATCAATGCATTGAATTGATTAGTTTAATACGAGTAAACTGTAATTTGAGCCCCTAAACTATCACCCAATTGGATGCTCTTTTGTTCTCTCTCCCAGTCCTCGTCACACCTATCTGTCACTCATTGGTTTTGGCCAGCAACTTGGAGCCGTCGCCGGCGAGTGGCGGTGGAGTGGTGGGTTGGGTAGACGGGTTGGGGAGGTCAGTTGGTGTCTACGGCCAGTTTTTCTGTGGGTGAAAAGGGTAAATTTGGAAGTTTAGGTGAATAAAAATTTAGTTGGGTGTACTTATTTAGAAGTGGGGTGCCAATAAAGGCAACCAAAGTTAGACAACGAAGTGTACTTCCCAACGTTTTGCGGGTTTACATTTGGAGTTGCAGAGTCGTCTTCATAACGGTGAGCGTGATTCAGTTGAGGTGGTTGCTTCTTCTCGTTTGCCAATATGCAGGTAACTACATGTAAACTTTAATTTCTCATCTCAATTGCGATATTATGGTCCAGTTCTTGCCTAAGTACTTGGTTAAAACCCTAATTTTCTTCTAGTTTCCTGATAGAGAAGAGAAAGAAAATCAGCGTAGAACCCTAATTTCATCACGTAGAACTCTAATTTTCAGTATTAAGCATCTCCAAGAGCCTATTCAATTTTTTTGTTAGTTTGGCTGCTCTGTTGAAAAACTTTTTTAGCTATCCAGTTTAACTTAACTCTCCAACTCTCCAACGCCCCCCCTCCCCCTTAGTATAGTTTGTGCTTGTGCTAAAAAAAAACCTAGGGGTTATTTGATACCCTTCTTGGACTTGTTTTTGAAACTGATGAGTTTTAATTTAGCTACATTCGTCATTTTTTAAATAAAAAAAATAGGATCCAAGAAGGATATCAAATAAGCCCTAATATTTTGTTACTTTTCAAGAGAGAGAGTTGAATGGTTTGAGAGTTTTGAAAGTTTTTTGATGTTTAGCTAAAATTCTTTCTATTTCTCTTATGGAGTGAGAAGACGTGACACAGAACCAAGCTCAATGGCGTTCTAGGATTTATATAGCCGACCCCACTTAGTGGGAAAAAACTTTGTTCTTGTTGTTCTCTTATGGAGTGACTATTCACTATGTTAGAGTGCCATTTAAAGAGTCTCTTGAAGTAAGGTTTTGTTGGGTTTTTGCTATAGTTAGCTAATGTTGTTTTAAAGAGTCTCTTGGAGATGCTCTAATACTTGAAAGTAGTAATGAGCATGCTAATTGTTTGTTTTTCTTGTATTGGGCTCAGGCCAGTGATAGGTTCAACATCAATTCCCAGCTTGAACATCTTCAAGCTAAATATGTTGGGACCGGGCACGCCGATATGAATAGATAGTGAGTATATCTTTCCTCTTATAAAAAATTGCAATAATCTTTTGTATTTCTGATTGGGTTATGTGTTAATTTTGAAATTCTTTTTCCTTTGGAATGTCTAGTGAATGGGCTGTGAATATCCAACGCGATAGCTACGCATCCTATGTTGGCCATTATCCAATGCTTGCTTACTTTGCTCTTGCCGAGAATGAGTCCATTGGAAGAGAACGCTACAACTTTATGCAGGTTCTCTCTTGCTTTGCTGCTTTTATGACTTTGAGGACATAAATTGGGTGTTTCTCTGTACTTATTTTTACCTACAGTTAGTCTGGTTATGTTTTATCGGATTGTTACTTCTTCCTAGTATTAATGTCCCATGTCTGGTTTGCCTCTGTAATCTGTATGCATGTGACATTGTCATTGTTGTGTACTTTCATGTATGTGCTTATCGAGTGAGGATTTTTATTCGAGGGTTGTCCTTCACTGATTTCATGGCAGAAATGATCGCAACCTTTTATTGAATCATGTGTTATCTGTGAGATCATGATATAGAACTCTTGAAGGAGTCAGTGCTAATAGTTCTTTGGAATGAGCACTTAATCAACTAGTTTGGCTAACTAGAGCGAAACATATAGTATTAATTATATGTTAAACTTTCTCATCAAATTTGTATTGAACTTCTAGAAAATCAAATTACGTCAAAAATTGGTGCCGGATACGCCTTCTAAGGCTCACGGTATGTATAATGTATGCCTGAGTTAATGAATTGGACCTTGTTAGTTTGTGCTAACGAGAAGCCAAGTTGATCCCACTCAACTATTTGGTTTATGTGGCACTTGCGTGTGCATGTTTTGTTGTAAATTTTCGAACCGTTATACTTGTCTTTATGATTTTTGAATTGATTTTTTTTCTTTGTTGTGCAGAAAATGCTTTTGCCATGCGGTCCTCCTCCGGAAAGAGAAGACGATTGATTCTATATTGTCATAAGAACTTACCGCTTTATAATGTTTATCGAGAAAGACTTATATGGAATGGGTGCAACGCCACTGTGTTGTCCCATTCCAATGAAACGGTGGCATGCATAAGGTTTTCAACACGACAATGTATTATTGGATCGGAATCCCACGTGACAGCAAACCCGTTGTATACCATTTGTTGAAAAAAGAGATCATATATGACTTTGTATGTACTTGATCTTTTCAATTCATGAATCTAATGCCTTCTTGTGGCCCTTATACCTATCCATATTCGTTCATGTTAATTTTTTGTCATTGCCACAATTCATTCATCTGATTCACTAAAGCTGTTTATGAAGCTAAAAAAACGGTTCGAGTTGGGTGAAAATTGGGGCAAAATAACCCCGAGTACTAGTTACATTTGTACGCCAATCAGGCAAAGTTTATTGGAACAAATCGGGTTCGAACTGATTTCAACAAATAGAAAAATTCAAGTTAATAAAACTGCGAAAGAAACATGCTGGTTCTAGGCGTTCGGATGATCCGGGAGGCGTTTCAGGTCCATTTCAACTTGGTGGATCGTCCAATTCATGTTTTCCAGTTTCTGCACGGCAATGATGTTCTCAGAGATTTTATCAGAGGAACCAGATAGTACAGCTCAGAGCAATGCTATTTTTGACCTTTACAATATCACGGTACTGCCTTGCAATTTGATCGAAGTGAGGATCGACACCCTGATACTCATGAAGGCGCGTAACCTGGTAAAAAAACGATGAAACATCAGTTCATGATCAAGAACCATGTCGGAGGATGATACAAAAGAGAAACAGATGAGAATTAGAAGAACAGACCGCTTTATTATATGTAACCGAAGCTTCTTCCGTAGCATCAGTAAGATGCTTCCTGTAATGAACAAAATGATTCAAAGAAACTTGAACTAGTAAGCCGCACATACTTTCTACAATGTAATCGACAAGTACCTAATTTTACGTAGGGCTGGTACAGATTCCTTAGTATACGTTTGACCAACGATAGCATACTCCAGCTTCCTGAAATATGATCGGGTATATTATACTCATCATGTAGATCGACTAATATATTCAGTCAGCAGTCACTACTTTCGTTTCTCTGTTTGAAAACAATAAACAGAAAACCACGAACCTCAGTTTTGCGCTCATGGTCACACACCTTTTGCACAGCCATGTTTTTTGTAGTTCATCCTATAAAGCGTTGTTTACAATAAACGTTGCAGAATGCTCAGCACAAGAAAAGCAGAATCGTATGTACAGGATACTTACAAAAATGTTAAGTGCATATTCGGAAATCTAATTGCTGAAATCACATTAACCATCACAAACGTTAGAAGCTTACATAATTGTGTTGATGGTGCAACTTCAAATCTTTGATTAACTTGACGAGAACTCCCAGTATCTGCTCTAAGACCTAGTGCGCGTAAAAACACTTTGTCACAAAACCTCACAGACAAAATTAGCCAGTATAGATTTCAGGAACGAAAACATATATATTTTATTTTCATACGTTATAGTATTCAGAAAATTTTCTATCTGCAGAATATAGATCTTCCTGCAAAGCCTCTTCCTCCCTTTCTATCTCCTCAGTTATCAACTTTACCCTGATACAATCATGAGAAAAGTGGAATTAATATTAGATCACAGCATCACATAATCATTTAGAACAGTAGTTCCAGAAATTTATATAAGCACCAAAAAGCAGTGGTTTATGGGTGCACTACACTTGAGAGGGGTGCAGAAAATAATTGAAAATTCTAATCACTTGCAATAATTAGAGTTAGCGGTGTCAAAAATGAGGCTGTCAATGATCTTAAGAAATGGACAATCCTTCATGTTTGATGACAACTAGTCACTGTTATCTACCAGATTACATGTCAAATAAAACTGCCAAACATCGGTAGCAAGAATCTTGCTCCATGTGAAAGGGGATGTATCAAGATAAAACCTACTTAAGGAGAGTAATCCAAACCTTTCTGGAAGCTGAGAACTTGAAGTTTCATGCAGGGGTGATGAATCTGCAGCAACCAAGCAGTGGAATGAATTCTGTGTATAACCATTGTGTACTATATATGAATTGCATAATGGTTATAGCATTTGTCATAATTACGGGCTAAGTATATCAGTATGCATTATCCACTTCAAAAAAAATTGTTCAGGGCTCGTTTACTGACTAGGATTGGATTGGAGTGGATAACTCATAAAAATTCACGGTATGTTGGAGGTAGAGCTGAATGATTTTTCATTTTGAGGGGATTAGACATAAGGGGAACTTATCCCTTCCAATCCTGACAAATGGTAAAATTAGAGTGGATAAGTTTCCTTCATGTCTATTCTCGCTTCTAATGCCCTCCAAAATAAAAGAAATCATTTACCTCCACCTTCAACGTACCTTGGATTTTATGAGTTATCCTCTCCAATGCAATCCTAGTTACCAAATGAACCTTAGTGTATTATATTTTCAAGATATTCGTAAGCTTGATCAGCCCATGGACCCCTATCATATGATCAAATATTGCATTAGTAAGATTCAATGTGGGTATCCTTTCCCATAATGAATAAGGTGGAAATGAAAATGACTTGGAACTTGGAACAGCAGATTGACAAAATTACATTTGAGAGAGAGAGAGAGAGAGAGAGAGAGGAGAGAGAGACCAATGTTATCAATTACTAATGCATCAGCTAACTTGTCACATTTTTCTTCCAACCGAGCCTCAATCTCACGGGAAAGACACAACTGGTATTCTTTCATATCCTGTAGTTGAGACATCACAGATGAATCTCAATGATTCCATTAATAAGGGGCAGATCTACCAAGGTTATTTCTTCATATTAACGAATTATATATAGCAAAATTAACAGATTCAACAAGAAAAATGTTAAGTTGCAGCCATAGAAAGAAAAGCGTAGATATAAATGAATAATGAAAAAAGAACGACAACTGTTTGCATGCTAGAACCATGGTGACCATACCACACAAAAGGGAGATTGCTGGAGCTGTGTTTGCCATAAATAAGCAGGTGTAATTCCAAGAAAGCGATTGGGTACACCACCAAGTCCAGGTTCCACAATATCAGTAGCACTAAAAGAAAGACTGTTGCTTGCAGTATAATTTGTGGAGTTGGAACTTGAGCTGATTGTAACACCGGTACAAGTACTATCAAGGGAACTCCGTGACATTATACTGCATTTTTCAATCTCTTCCTCATGAACCTCACCATCTTTTGAGACAAGAGGAAGCCTAGACCTTTGGGCCGCTTCTGCAATGGTCATACGATGCTCTAATGTCTCGTACAGCTGACACCTCATGAAGATCCCACACTCATCAGTTTCAGACAACTTAAATGGCTCATATGCAGAATAAATACTAAGGGCACACTAGATTTGAGTATCATCGTCGTATGTTCTGTTCAGATAATGGATAAATAAAAGAACAAACACCTTCCACAGAATACTAATTCTCAACTGGTAACATTGCATAGTTACTTAAATATTGCCTATCGTTCCCATTTTAAATTAACCACGCTTTTGTATTCTACCAGTTTCTCCTTCAAACGGAACAAGTAGAAAAGAAACATACAACTCCTAAGTCCTATGCAAGGTGTCAAATTGGGAACCATATTATTCACCCTTTGATTCTGTTTGCACCTAAAATGTGCCTATTCCGGCTAAATATGGCATTTGGAGGATGATTGTGCAAAAAGACTAACTTGGAAAGATATTTGGCTGCAAGTGAGGTAGTTTGACGTTATAATATTGTTTTTCCCTTTTGTTTGGGTGGTGGAGGTTTGCCAAGAGCTTTGTTTAATCAAAAGAATTGCATGCTTTCTCATTGCAAATGGATTGGAAGGCCAAATACGGACATGAAAGTGGGCATCCGGTGAAAGAAGCCAACTTGCTTCTTTTAATTATTAGTTTATTGCAAGTGGTGGAGACATGTGGTGGAAGTACAAGTTGCCCTTTTTAATATCATTTCACATGCAAGCTGGCAGTGAAGTTTCTTTTGGGCGAGTTCATTGTTCTTAGCAAAGGGCTCTCTCACATCTCTATAAAACCTTGATTTGAGCCACTCCCACTCAATGACATAATTTCTTGGTTAGAAGTTGAACTCAGGCGCAACCTCAACCATTCAGATCCCGTTTACTAGCGGCATCTAGTAGTGGTACGCACGCACCCGCCAGTTCCCTTGTTCGAGTAAATTCCCGGCATGCCCGCCATGCCCATGGCGAATTTAGGGGGTGAACAGATTCTACACACCAAACACTGTAGTGTGGAGTCTCCAACAAGTTAACCGTACGCTTAAGATATCGATGATTCACTTTGAGTGTCTATCATATTTGAAAAAAAAAAAAAAAAAAAAAAAACCTTAACAGATAAAGTTAATTCAGTGTGTGAAATACAGAACCTCAGCCTCAGAAGAATGCTTCAATCCCTGTTGATACTCCTCCACCATTGCAATTGCCTCACCATAAATTGCCTACATCAGAGCTCTTAAATTTAAATTCACTGTCAAATTAGAATAACCAGTTGAATTTCGACAATTCGAAAAGAAAACAAACCCCGAAATAAGCAGAATTCAATTACCATGGCTTCCAAGTAACGGACTCTTTCCCTGCACATTTCCTCCCTGGCCTGTAAAATTCGACATTTTCTCAGAATCCAAAAAGGGCAGGGAAATTTAGAGAGAGAGCGAGAGAGAGAGTACGAGTTGGAGGTCGTAATATGCGGATTTGGAGCCGAGGGAACCATCGGGAGCCAAGCAGTGGCGTTCCAGCTGATCGACAACATGGGCCACATCCGGTGGCAGGTTTTGTCCCTGTAGTTGTTGCAGGCCCTTCGCCATTTCTCCTCTCTCGATCACCAAAATGCCGTCGTCTTCCTCCTTCTTCCTTCCTAACGATAAAGATGCCGCATTTGCCACTCTCACGCAGGAATTCAAATCAGTTACCACCACGGATTCAGCGTGGTTTGCCGTACCCTGTTCGGTTTGGTTTTGACCAAGAAAATGTCAAAGATTTTAAAAGCAACTATAACCATATCAAACCAGACCTAACCAAACCGACATATATCATTTAATTATAAATTTATTTATTTTACACGTGTGGAGCCATGATTTTCAGCGGCAAAATAAAACTGATCAGAATATGCGTACTTTAGAAGTTTGGTAATGGATTCATTAACTTCCATTGCAGTGGTTGAAGATTGGTCATGTTTGTTCTGCAAGATACGAAAACCTAATTCAGCAAAGAATCATCATGTTTTCTATAATCTTGGAGTCCTAACTATCAAAATATTGGTGTGCGCCACAAGTAATCATACTTTTAAGAAAAAGCAATATCTATTTCCAATATATTCTTTGGGATTCTCCCGATTTAATAAGAATTCTACTATTCTAAAATGTCTCTGCTCGACTGGAGTAAATACATCATTCTAGCTTCATCTCTAGTAATACAATTCTTGCATACGTATTTTCTTGGATATTGCCTGAGTCTTATATAGTTAACTAACTTGATAGTTAGAGTCTTTGACCAGTACACTCCCAGTCTTGGGATTACTCACGGTTATTTATTCTTTTATAGGTACTTAGATTTGTGCATCTCCACCTCTTGCGACTACACGAATTTGGTTTCAACGACACATATGTTAATATAGTATAGGTTATTTGAAGGGAATTGTAATTAACACTTCAAAAATCTCATTCTACACTACAAACTTTCTATATTAGGAAAGAAAAATACACTTGTGAGAAGTGCATAATGAGATTTTTGGAGTGCTAATAACACTTCTCTATTTGAATGTCTAACTATATGGGCTTATTAAAAATTAAAGCGGTTCCATTGCATGTCCAAAACCGAAGCCCAAACAGTTTCTCTCTCAACTTCGTCTTCTGAAACTTCTTCGTCTGCTTCCGTGCATTAGTCCAGACGAGGATCTCACAGATCAAGTCCCTCTGCTCCTCCGTTCAGTCCGTACAGGTAAGCCTCTCCCTCACCCCATTACATAGATACATATGTATACTTATGTCTAGATGTTGTTTCAAATCGGAATTTTGGTGCATCGGACGAGAGTTTTGATTTGTATAAGGTGTTCGGTATGCGGCAAATCAGTCGGGTTATTCAATTTTTGGGTGATTTTAATCTGAGATTCGGTCTGATTCGTTACTGATTTTAAGTGAAAATTGGATTTGATGATGTGATCAGTTGTTAATGTGATTAAGCAAGTAGTATCCATATGATATGCTTAAGTAGATCTAGTTCAGCTAATTATCCAAGTAATTTGTACTTTCATTCTCCAATTCCGTAGATTACGATGAGATGTCAGAAAATTCCGTGTTTAAATCTGCTTGTGGTAGGACTTGATTATGTTCATGTATGATTAACTTGTAATTGTAATTTAGTGGGAATATTAGTGTTGCATTGATGGCAATTGATGATTGTTCATTTTTCATGACATTAAGGATTACTCAATTTGCCAAATTACAAATATTTTTGAACTTGAAACTTAAAATGAAGAAAAAGGTGCAGGTGGGTTTTACTTAAAACTCATTTGGATATTTGGAAATCGAATTTCATTTCACGCTAATCAAAATGAAGTGGAGCTAAGGCCGACCAAACCGTTTTCAGTAACTCTTGCTGAATGTTCTGTTTTCAGTTGATTTGTTTAGTGGATCTTTCAGTAGAATTGAATTGGTTGCTTCTATATACATGTATTCTCATGTTTAGCTGCAGTCTATGATGCAGGACACGGTGGTATCCTTCGATCCCCGTGTCGTATCGTATTCACTTGTGGTCATACAACAATTCTTCTTGTTAATTTGACGTATACTCGTCTCCATGTCCATGCATCGTAGGCTGCAGTTAGGGATATGGTTTTTCTAATGGAAGTTTCTTTTTCGGATGCTCATAGGATAGACTAGTTTCGTTCACAATGCCTTCGGCTCAAGATCCATTCTATGTTGTGAAAGAGGAGATTCAAGAATCTGTAAGTTGTCAAATCACTTCAATCATTTGGAAGCTTCTGGAATGGTGTATAGTTTATATAATTCGTTTGATACATGTTTTCAGCTCAATGTGCCCCTTTAGTTGGCTCTTTTACTTTCTTTGGAGTATTACCTTTCTGCTTTTGACTCACTCTCTCTTTCTCTCTCTTTCTCTCACACACGCGCACACACAAACCCGGATGAATTTGGTACTCATTATATGTGCGGAATTTGTTTTCATGGCATTATGCTTGGGAGTAGAAATTAATCCAGCCTGTGACATTTCCTGCTTGAATAGATTGATAAGTTACAGTCTTCTTTTCACCAATGGGAGCGTATTTCATCTGATAATGGAGAGCAAGTACGTCTCACAAAGGAGCTGCTTGCTTCTTGTGGAAGCATTGAATGGCAGGTGCGCCAATATTACCACATTTGATTTAATTTTATCTGTGTGTCTTTATTATAAAGATTAGATTGTAGGTGTTTGTCATGGTATAATTATTAGAAAGTTGTGACACAGGAGTTGGGATTGTGACCACATGAATGTCTGAATGAACCAATAGAAATAGCTGGTAACACTATAGTTTTAGTGGTATTTTTTGAATTTCCATAAACATGTCAATAACAACTGAAATGTTGCAACTGAGTTTCAGTGTGCTAAAAATTTATTCTCAATGTGGGTGGCCTGTTGTAGATTGGTGATGACAATAGTTTATTTTTTTGTAATGGCCATAGGTCATGGTTTTGATTTACATTCTCGCTAAAAAAAACTGGTTATTTTGTGCTATAGAAGATGGGAAGTTGATGTGGGTGTCAAGAGGATCATTTGCTTTTTAATGGGCTGGTGCTCTTGAAACTATGATCAGTTAAACAAAAGAAAGGATGATTTACTGCTTTGAAATAGGCTGGCTTACGACCATCTAATATGGGTTTGTCAGCAAGATAGCTTCTCAAAATCATTAAAGAAATGGAGTAGTTTTCAATTTCCATAGCTCAAAGGAAAATATCTGTTATTGTAGAAAATTGCCCTTGACCACCTCAGACCTGTATGTCATTGGGATTTTATGGTATTGAGCCCAAGAATTGATCATATTTTATTTTGTTAACAAGGCTGCAAATACTCATTTAAAAAGAAAAAATGGAAAAGATAGAAGATGAGGATATATTAGCAACTAATGGTTATTTTACCGTATCCATCCATTAATCAAATATGTTAAAATAAAAATCATTTCCATGGTTGGTGCACAAAGGGACGAAACATCCAATGCATTCTTTATGTTTGTATGTGCTAAATATTGAGGACTAAATGACTTCAGATAGTTTATACATTGTAGTAGAAGCATTAGGTTCATACTGGTTAGTTGTGCGTGCTAAATTAACTTTACATGTCATATACTTGATGCATCAAAGATCGGTTTAGCAAATCTTCAAGTTTCCTTTAAATTTTCATGTTTTTAAGAAAAATATTTTATTCTGTCAATTTTTATTGATCTCTATGCATTCGTTAAAAACTCTGTAAACCAATAATAGTTTTGCAGACCAATACTTTATCCTTGTCAGAGAGAAGGTGACTTGGGGCTTACAATTAAATAATTTTCTTGTTTTGTATTTTCATTCCTTTCTTTTATCACCTAACCCGAAACTTTGAGAATAATTTGAAATTCAACTTCTGTTTGCAACTACTAAAAGGATGCTTTCTTGATAGGAAGGTAGATGAGTTGGACAAAGCGATTTCCGTAGCAGCTAGAGATCCTACATGGTATGGCATTGATGAAGTAGAACTTGAAAAACGAAGGAGATGGACAAGCACTGCTCGTGCTCAGGTATAAATGTATAATCTGTTAAGCTGTACTCTTTTAGAACATTTTAGTGACAGTGAAGATCTCATATCTGTAATCCTTGTCACCCGTGGTGTTGTCATAAGTTCATAACAAACCTTGTCTTTATGATTTACAATGATTACCTACATCTTTTACATGACGGCAGTCTGAGTGTGCGGTTTTGTAACAGAAATGTAGTTTCAGTTTTTCTTTGTTTTTTGGATATTTTGTTGCATAATGATCCTTTATTTGGTATTTTCTGCTATGTATTTATACAGCATATTACATGGTTGCTTTTTGCCTTTGGATGACTGTATAGCAGCTCCTCAATTAATCAAATAGTTTATCAGGTGGGCTCTTTAAAGAAAGCAGTCGAAGCTGGAAAGGAGTCTTCTGGAACTAGTGTGAATGGGATGCGTCAAGAACTAATGAGGGTGGCGAATTCCCAGGAGACAGAAAGGTCCAACCCGTATGGTGCGCACCATAACGACGACTTCATAACCTCAGAATCAGATAGACAATTGCTTCTCATAAAGTAAGATTTTTACTTCTATTTATTGTTTTTTGCAAACTCACAAACACAACCCGCATCCAATTGACACTTATGTGGAAAACATACGTGGTATCATTCTATTCTTAGGGAAGTCTCAGTTAAAATTCAATGTTTGGCAGGTGCTTCTTCATTCTTTATATAAGCTGGAATGAATTGTCTTATTGAATCGAATAACTGAAATTATGGAACACTTATATTCTAAAAGGAAAGAATAAAGATTCTCTCTGGGTCAAACCATCCGAGCTTGTAATTTGATTGTAAACCTTTTTTGTTGTTATTATACGGAGTTCTATGCACCTATTATGAAATGTTGCTAAGTGAAATCCGAATTCCCCCTGTTCCTTTTTCTCCCTTTCACTGGGTTGTGAAAAATGCTTACATCTACGGGCTTAATTTTTTTCTTTCCCGAATCCTTTGGCCAGTTTTCTGTATAACTCTTTCTTTTGATCTTATGTCTATCAATTGATGCTTGTAGGCAACAGGATGAGGAGTTGGACGAACTTAGTGCAAGTGTGGAGAGAATTGGCGGTGTTGGACTTACTATTCATGAAGAGCTCCTCGCACAGGTAAGAATTTTGTATGTCACTGTCCTTCCTGGTATTGTGACTACCGCATATGAACTTAGGATAGTCTGATGGAAAGGGGGCAAGGGAAAACAGATGAGCATTTTGATTCATTTTTCTTGAACCTGTATCTATTATTTACAAATGAACTCTTTCTGCCCCACCCCCCGGTGAACTTCTGGGTTATTCTTGCTTCGTTCATTTGCTAAATTGGAAGCCTGTTGGTGCTTCAGGAGAAGATTATAGAAGAATTGGGCACGGAAATGGATGGTACATCAAATCGTCTTGATTTTGTTCAGGTGAGTTTGTGTTTCCTTGATAGATTGTCCTGCCAAAGAGATTCTGTCCGCTGGAATGAGTTTAGCTTTTTCTTCAGCTTGCTAATTGACTGCAATATATAATTAATGATCCCACATGAGATGAAAAGATTTTTCGTTTTTCTGATTTTTGCAGAAGAAGGTGGCTGCAGTGATGAAGAAGGCTGGTGTGAAAGGCCAGTTGATGATGATACTATTTTTGCTGGTTCTGTTCATCATCCTTTTTGTATTGGTCTTCCTCACCTAGTCTGAAGAATGGAACGCGTCTTCCGTCATCGACCATGGCAGGAGGGATCTGCGTTCCAGATACAACTGTAGAACTCTCAAGTACAGATTATTTTTACTGGATGTATCTAGGTTTCTTCGTAAAAGCTTTTCCCCGGAAATTCTGAACCGGAAGAGTCTGCAATCTTTTAAGGTTGTTTAGAAGTTTTGAGGCTGATCAGAATTTGATGTTCAACAACCTGGAGTGTGAAACACAGGAGCTTTATGTTCGTCACATTTGTTTCTTACATGGGACTTGTTTTATGTCAAAACTCGTCTCGTTCTCGTGTGCTTGTGTTTCATCACAAAATTTTCTCTGTTTTGTCCATATCTCATGTAACCAATTCACCACATGACAAGCGTCTGACAAAAAATTATTGGTTTTCAGACGTGCTTCTGAAAGCACCCTAAACTTGAAAAAAAAAATTAAATTAACAGTGCTAATGACTAATTGACATTTCTGGCCTTTATTCTGTTACTAACACATAAATATTCATTCATTCTGTTAATATGGTATCCAACAAAAAAGAAAAAACCAAAGTTGAACTGAGACAAGTTCATAGGCGAGAGAGGCTGCAGATCCAAAAGCTCAAAAGCTTGCTATTTAATCATGTTTCGAATGACGTATGGAAGAATGCCGCCGTGGTCAAAATATGCTAACTCAACCTGCACAACCAGAGACATCAAACCTCAAACGCCGCTCAAACGACGATCAACTGAACCTTAAGGTCGGCCCTCTACAATTGTTCTAAAGCCGATGGCACGGATACATGACTCTCAGTGGGATTATACATGAACCGGATTCACAGAAGCATGTGAAGTACCTTTGTGTCGAAGCAGGAGTGTGCAGTGTAAACGATTTTGCATTGTCAGTTGTGACCTTAACATCCTGGCCAGGCTTTATCTCACTAATGTCACGAGGAAGCTCTATTGTGCAGCGCTTGTGACCGGTTAGACCAAGCGTGTCTGCATCCTCACCTGGCTTGAAAGAGAGCGGAATGATTCCCATCCCTACCAGATTACTACGATGAATTCTTTCAAAGCTTTTCGCAATGACTGCTTTCACTCCCTAATGCACAAGCTGTCCTTGTAAGGAATACAGCATTCAGAGGGAGGAGGGAGGAGGGAGGGAAGAGAAACTCACCTGTAGCATTGGACCCTTGGCAGCCCAATCTCGAGCGCTGCCGCTTCCATAATCTGCTCCAGCCGACACAATGGTGCTCTGCTCAGCAGCCTTGTACTTCTGCATATGAATGCCGACCTGAGTCTTCGGCAATAAGAAAAGATAAAAATAAAAAGATGTAGAGAATTCAAAACATCATGGAGCTCACCATTGCTGCGTCGTAAACATGAAGTTTCTCCCCTGTTGGAATGTGGATTGTCTTTGGACCGACTTCACCATCAAAAGTTTGTTCACAATGCGGATGTTGGCAAACGTTCCTCGTGTCATTACCTCATCATTGCCTCGGCAACTCCCGTAGGAATTGAAATCTTTGCGTCCCACCCCAACCTTAAGGAGATACTTTGCAGTAGGGCTGTCCTTGTGGATGTTCCCACATGTAGAAATATGGTCCGTGATTATACTGTCACCGAGGTTTAGCAAACAATAGGCATCCCTTACGCCATGAGGACCTGGCGGGGCCTTGCTCATGTCCTTGAAGTATGGGGGCTCATGAATGTATGTCGAGTTCACATCCCAAGGAAAAAGAGTCGAAGAAGGAACGGAGAGCTGGTTCCACAAAGGATTGCCCTTCGTAATGCCCTCATACATGCTCTTGAACATGTCAGGTAAGACACTAGATTGAACGAGCTACAAATGCGCATACGTCAACATTTCAACCGGATCAAATCATTAGACAAATTGTTCAAAACTTTGTATCGGTGATACAAAATCGAAGTGTAAACGTTCCACCTGTGCAATTTCTTCATTACTAGGCCATATATCCTTGAAGTATACACTCTTCCCATCCTTCCCTATTCCAACTGGCTCTGTATCAAAATCAATGTCAACCTGGAGGGATTAGAAAGAATTTAGAGTTAATTAAGAACCTCTACCACAAACTAACAAGAACAGGACATTAATTTTACTTTTTCTCCCGAGATGTGGGGTAGCGGGGAGCGTATACAGCTGTTTGCCCGAAGAGAATGATGTACTCAACAAACATAATATATAAAGCTGTTTCCATATTAGTATATACCCAAAAAAGGCTCTTCACATACCGTGCCAGCAAGCGCATAGGCAACAACCAAAGGAGGGGAAGCAAGATAATTAGTTCTTGTCAGCCGGTGACTACGGCCTTGGAAATTTCTGTTTCCAGATAGAACAGCTACAGCAACAATGTCTGCAGAAGGCAACCATGCAGTGAAAATCAGGGGAAAAAAATGAAAACAGGACTCTAAAAGGTGATATCAAGGGCCTCAAAGTTCTCTGAAACCTGAGAAATCAAATCCCATCCTCGACAAAATCACGGACAGAAACAAAAGATCAAAAGTAGTACATCAATACAATTTATTGGAGGAAAACATGGGGTTGAAAATCTGCTTAGATCATAAAATATTTTGTCAAAACATTATCTTATATGCCAACATATAATTAAAATTCACTAGCTCCTTGCAGATTACTTGCAGTAATAGTCACTGAATAAGTGAAACTTTAAGCGTAAGTTAAGATTCTTAATACCATTCTCGGAAGAAATTGCTGAAGCAACAGATTAATCAAGTTCTCCAGAATTCCCAATACATGTGGTGCAGCCGTAGCCAACAACATTGAAACCCAGCTGGTTCAAGTACTTCAGCAGGCCACTGCAAGCAGACACAACGTTTAGGCTTTCATACACTATTAGGTAACCAAACGATCGACCATTTCATGGCATACCTCTGAAGCAGATATTCTGTCACAACCCTAGAACCAGGAGCAAGACTTGTTTTAATCCATGGCTGTACCTGGTATAAAATCGCATCATCGTATTACTGTGTTAGAAATCCATATGTATAATGCACCACAGCCTTAATACTTAAGGGCGAAAGTAAGATAAAATTACTCGTCCTGCATCAAGATTTTGTAATTCTACCATTGGCATCAAATGAAACGACATATCAAAGTCAAAACCAATCTCCAAACCTAGTTCACTAGCTTTCTTTGCTACAAGTCCAACTCCAACCATGACAGTGGGATTGGATGTGATTGTGCAACTTGTAATTGCTGCAATGACGACGCTACCATGCCTGAGCTCAGCAGGTTGTCCGTGGAATGAAAACTTTTCGACTTTACCTTGTTCTTCCTTTGGTACAGCAAACCCCTGCAATGGACAGCAAGAACACAAACAACAGCGTGGATCACTAAACAGCCAAGCTAAGCTATATATTTAGAACCTAAGGTAGTAAAGTTTAGATTCAAGGACCAGAACTACGAACTTGAAACTAATTAGCTATATTAAAGTGGATAGACTGAACTACAAGGCCAAATTTTGTACGAACCAACTGTTTGATTGGGTATATATAAACCACAATGATCAAATAATCAGCCTACTTGAAGATAGAAAGAGAATCTGACTCGAAACCCAAAAAAGTCACAGTATGTTACATGATACGTTGCCAGGACTCACCTTGAATCCAACTTTTTTTATCTAAACCTGCATGCCAGTCTGCCTTCACATCTTTCAAAGGTACTCGGTCATGAGGTCTATATATAAGTGGAATGGATTAAAATTACAGAATACAAAGTCTCATTTCATGGAACACATATGTGGAATGCAACAGATACCGCTTTGGTCCGGAAACACAGGGTTCAACATCTGCAAGGTCCAACTGCAGATAGGATGTGTATGCCCTTTCTTGTCGAGGCTGGCTACAAATCCCCTAGAAGTTAGATCCAAGCAGCCATCTCAAATCGGATTCATGGTGACAAAACTGACAGGAAACAGAAACTTTACCTCATTGTAGTCTACAAACATTTTGTTTGCGCGCAATCTAATACATAAGAGTACCATTGCCGAGGGTCACATTATATCATACTAGTTCAATACAAAAACAAACTATTTCCATCACTTTTGCACTAAAAAACGAATGAAAATAAATATACAAAAATAATAAACATAAGAAACATGAAGGAGCTTCACCGTCTTATTACTTCTCCCGGTTAATTCAAGATACTGCAATGTAACATTACCTACTGGGAAGAAGCCCATGGTTGCTCCATATTCAGGAGACATGTTTGCAACAGTGGCCCTATCAGCAGGTGATAACTCACCCATCCCTTCACCTACATGCATATGCAAATGAGTTACTGTGTATGTCGATGTATGGAAACTAAAACTATAACCTTCAGCTTAATGATTACTGGACTTACCGTAGAACTCAACAAACTTGCCAACAACACCATTGTTTCTTCAACATTTGTGTGACAGTTAAAACCAAATCTGTAGCAGTAACACCGTCACGCAGTTTCCCAGTAAGCTTGAACCCAACAACACCAGGCAACAACATGCATATGGGCTAGAAAATATGAAATTTCAGTGTGAAAGACATAGCCAGGAGAGTAATTTAACTTTCACATTAAACATTCTAACCAAAAAGTGAAGGTGAATGCATTTATAAGAATACGAGACTTAACGCTGTTCGGTTCTAGATACACTACCCTTTAGATAGATGTGTTAAATTAGACACTTATCTATGACAACACACCTGCGATGGAAAGACAAAGCATAATTAGGACACTTTACCTGACCAAGCATGGCTGCCTCAGCTTCAATCCCACCGACAACCCAGCCCGCAACTCCTAATCCATCAATCATGGTTGTGTGGGAATCAGTACCAAACACACTGTCAGGGTATAGAATTCCATTGGTGTTAAAAACAACCCTTCCAAGGAATTCCAAATTAACCTGCAAAATCATAATAAAGTGAAAATTGGCATGTTATACCTCCCATAAGTGCATTTTGCCAGAAATTTACACTCAGCAACTAGAAAGCCCTAATAATCGCACCTCAACAACTAACCTAAGAGGTTAAAAATTAATAACATCAGCTAGTGGGTAGCCAAATGACCAATTATTCATGCCATACAACCAATTTCTTTACCTGATGGACAATTCCACAACCGGGAGGTACAACGAGCATGTTATGAAAAGCAGATGCTCCCCATTTGAGGAAAGCAAATCTCTCTTTATTCCTCTCAAATTCAAGTTCCATATTTTCCCTTAGTGCATTTTCAGTTCTTGCTACATCAACCTGGACTGAATGATCAACGACAAGATCTACCGGAACCTGATGAAGATGTTATGTCAAATCCCATGAAGCTAACCACTAAATAATTTCAAAATCACAAATTGTAACCTCAAAAGACAACCGAAAAAAGTAATGTAGTACACTGCATTTCCTTTCACGATTATAGCTATCTATCGATATTGAACTACTCAAGAAGTTTGTGATGTGCATGGTTGAGAGAAATTACAAACCAGTGGATTTATCTTGTTAGGATCCTTTCCAAGCTGCTTCAAGGCATCCCGGATACATGCAATGTGTACTCCAGTAAAGTCCTGGGCAACAAACATAATGCCTTATATGGAGGTAGAAGACATTTAAAAATTATAATTTTTTTTTTCCTATAACTACCTCAGCCATTAACAAATTTTTTTTCCAATTACATATCGACACGTGACATTCGAAATCCAAGACGTAAAATTATTGAGATTCCTTATCGACAAGAAATTTGTAAAGTTACTCATATATTGACACGTGACACTTGAAATCCGAGACATAAAATTATTGAGATTCCATCTCGAAAAATTATTGACATTCCAGCTAAAAAAATTATTGAGGTAGTTTAATTTAAGTAACCATATTAATTCAATTAAAATAATAAATTATATTTGGCCTATGGCCCTTTGGCCCCCTCGGTTGGAGATGGCTTTTTGTCACAGGGTTATGTTTTTGGCCTCTCGGTTGGAGATGAAAAGAAATATGGTCCGACATTGTTCATTAAAATATTAATTTCTTTGAGGGCTATAAGGCTAAAAGGAGCCCTTTGGCCCTTCTTTAGTTGGAGATAGCCTTAGGGTTGCCAAGTAGGGAATTTGTGGTCATTTCGGGAGTTCTGATCTTTTGTTTTTGTGTTAGGTTGATTTTTGATGTTTTAGATGTTCCAAATGTGTACACTAGTTGAAAAGAACAAAGAGTCTTTCTCACACGAAGCTATTGACTCTTTTAACCTAATTGACGTAATAATCTTTTAACCCACTTGACGTAATAAAATGAGAAAGGAAAAGTGCATGAGGTAAATTAAGACGCAATAAAAGACATTTTCAATTTGTACTTTTGAATAACGTTTCGATTAAGTAGATGTAAGTTTAAATTTTACTAATAAACAACATTAGTAGTTTGCATAACATTAATTTTGTGACCAGATTTGTTATTTTAATATAGCCGGTCAGAACTAATTAGTGTTAGGCGGAGCATGTTATAGTCAAATGTTTCAAAGTGTTTCTATATACCGAGTGTTCATTTATATAACTGCAGGCACTTGGAATGATATGGCATACAACCTTAAATTTATTTCTCAGGACCTTGATCACACAACAAATGTACATAAATGTAACCAAAATTGCAAGTCATAGCGACCTCGATGTACATAAATGTAACAAAAATTTGGTGTACAACTCTGTATTCACTTGTCAAAAAATTAAAAATGAAGGATGTATTGTGCTTGTTCTTTCTTTTCTTTGGATCTCAGAGAGAAAGCAAAAATCAAATGCACTGCATTGTGCCACAAAAGAAGCTCCCTACAAGGCTACAACGATACGGAGCTTCGCCAATATTCTAACAACTCAGCTATACTCTGGCCCCGGCAGAACAAATCCGTGCATTATGCTTCGACACAAGGGTTAGTGTGGTCGGACCCTTAATTATGCATTACGGCATTATCAACTCGACTTCATGTTGGTGGCTGCCATGTCCCTGGCCTGAATGTTTGACCGGATCCTGTTGGCTCTGTAGACCTGGAAAAAAAAGTTCAACATGTAGTATCATCAATCCAGCACTCATTTTTAGGGAAAATGACATTCATTTTAATATATGTCGCTTTAAACTTGAAGATTTTGGGATTCTTTGTTTATAGATTTCAGAACAAGGGAATTCACAAATTCCAGTCATTATCATATTATTTATGATTTCAAGATGTAATTAGCGATGCTTGCGCAAACTTGCGGATGAGGAATATGGAACATACTCTGGAACTTCTTTTGCTTTCTTTGCCTCTTTCTCTTTGGAGTTCCTGTGACATATTAACACAACAATGTAAGCATAAAGACATGACATGGCCATAAAGAAATATGACATATGGGTGATAAAACAAACTTGAGCAGGATGGATAGCGGTGGTGGTGTTGTTACTCATGTTAGCAGACCTACCTCACTCCTTCTGTGGCAACAGATTCTTCCTGATTTACACCACCTTTGAGAAGAAACAAGGAAAACAAATTAATATGCCATATTCTACCTCGAAAATACAATAATTAAGGCAAAATTTTTAATGCTCCGCAGAATCAATTAGGAACGAGGACTCCACAATCTTAAAAGATAGCCTTTAAATAAAAGTCCTCTTTCTGCAAAACCTTTCTGTGAAAAAATCCATATAAACTGCCTAACTATATAAATTCTCATCCTAAACAACATGTATGTGAGATGGGTAGGATACAAAAGACAAGTTACCTTCAGAAGACCCAGGAAATTGCCGAATGAAACTTTTCAAATCTGAACCTCCGACTTTATCTATAAGCATAGCTCATAATAATGAATAATTGTATGAGCACAAGGGTACAGATATCATAAAGATTCCAGTAAGAAGCTGACCGGTGTTGATGATTTTGTGCGTACTGCATTCTCTTGCTTTCCTTTCCTCTTCTTCTTTCTTTAGAACTTTGAGAAATAAAAGGCATAAAAGTTAAATATATGTTTCTTAAAATCTCTGTATCAAACAGAAAACTGAAAGTAATGCAAATCCAACTTATAAGTATGTGACACCAATTTCCCACTGAAACTTTAAAGATGTCATGATAAGGAGACAAACTTGGTGCGGGAGTTGGAGGGAATTTTCAGAAAATTATCAACAATGGGATTCATTGAGTAAAATCCAGAAAGCACTTAAAATTGATTTCAATCAACTTATCAAAATTATACGGCGGATCCCAATTTGGATCTGCATAACCCTTTCAAAGATATGGAGAACAGTGCATTAAGAGTAATCTGTTGACTGAGATTAAAACAAAATAGTTACCAGCTAACTGGTTTAAAATTGACACATAAGAAATGAAAGTATGATAACTTCTTTTTTTCCACTGTTGCCAGCATTCAAGTATTTACCACTAAGAGGCCTATATTAAGGCTGGTGAGGCTAATCTTGCACTACTAGCCATTATCTTTGGATGTGTGGACGTCTCTCACTCTCATTCTCTATCTCTTCTCTTATCTCAGAAATTCATGACAAAGATTACCACCTTAATATGCAACTATTGCATCCCTCGATTCACTTATCGTACATTTTGATTAAAATTCCAACAGAAGATGATCTTGTAATAAAAGCTTCTTAGTAAACCTATAACTCAATGGTAGCAGAAGAAACCAGAAACTAATGGTAGAAATGACACATACGAGCAACATTCTGCCGGACACGTTCACGTCTTGCTTCCAATTCTGCCAGTTCCTGAAGTGTAGAAAAGATTATCAAACAGAAGAAACGAAACAACAATAACAAAATGTCTCTTAGACAAGAATTAGATAGAGGAAATGATATCAGGACCATCTAGGAAGATAAGATGGTGATTAAAAAGAAAATATTTCAGCTTTTTTACCAACAAAAATAAACAATAACATAAAAATATTCCACCTTTTCACCAACAAAATCCAAACAAATTTCTCTTCTTTATCACACCAAGGAATTAGAGTAACATGTGTCAAGATTACCTCCTGCGTTGGAGCCCTTTTCCGCTGCCCATTGAGCCAACATATCCACTCAACTAAAATGACCAAAGAGTAAACATAAAAAGGATAGAGGAAAAAATAAGGCCACAGCAACAATGCAGTCCAAATGACATTGTATATCAAAAGTGTATATATGGATAGGTAGCCATATTTCAACAGCCCAAAATAGAGTACCTTTTTGTTGATATGATAACTCAAAGAAAAATATTTCCGAAGCAGGTGAACCAAGGATTTGAAACTGAACAAAAGTTGTATTAGGTCCAAAGAAAGTACCTGGAATTGAGGTCGGATCGTCCTCGCCCTTGAATGCCACCCATCTTTCCTCTTTCACTAGTGTGTCAACGAGAATGGACAAAAAGAAAAAAGAGCATTAGGTGTACTAGTACAGCTTCATATTCTTCATGCTATACCACATTGTAATCGATTATCTCACCTTCAACAAACAACTCAATGCAAACTTTAGTATTTATTTTCATAGAGAAGAAACACTCAGCTCAACTAATGAGAACACATGCCTTAGAAACTAATGATTGGTTACCAGGAGATATTAGCTATGATGGCTTCCATTTCATGAATCAGACAGAATTAAGAATATTGTAGATTGAGTTGCATACTTGCAGTATCAATCCAAGCGGGAAAAGGCCTCTGCCAGCAACCAAAGTAATTGCACAAAAAATTAATTGACAACTGTTTCAATGAAAAACGACAATGCTCCAGGCGCAAACTGTAACACTGATCTTTTCGTCACTCTAACTTTGGCATACGGTGGAAATGAGGGAAAGGCTGCTATTAAATCTTTCCCTGGTCCAGCAAACTCACAACTCACAAGGGAAGGTGAACTCCACTTCTCTAACTACAGTTCCTAGAGTGAAAAAACCTTTATCTAATGTGTTTGTTTGAATCCAAAACAAAATATAGGAACAGTGCAATTACCAAATTAAGAAATGCAATCAGAAATCAAAACAGAGTTCGTTTCACACCTAAAAAAAGTCAATGCAATTCCTTTATCCCAGTGTAGCAAATTTTGAAGCACAATAATGACAGCCCAATTGGCAAATTCAAGAGATTCAATCACAAAAACTCAAACTGAACAAAACCCATGAGCCATAATGCAGCATAAACGAAAGCAAAAAACAGTAGTGAGGGAGGGAGAGAGAGACTTACTGATGCCATCGACCTCCTCTTTTCTGGCGAAGTAACGGTTGCCAGCTCTGTCCATTCCCACCATAGTCCGATTGGTAAAGAACCCAGCAACCTTCTGAAACAGCTTCGACATTTCTCTCCCCCCAATTCCAAATCATATTTCAAAAGGGATTCACTGAAACATTACCAGCATCGTGTTCGATGTCCAAGAATTGCAGTCCAATGTTTGGTTTGTGTTTCTACGGCAGTCGTCGTTTGCAGGAGAAAGTGCTACAGCATCATCCTGGAGTCAGTAATTAGTCCCTCCAAAGCCAGTACTCGTCAGCGGTCCATATAACACCGCATAGGCCTCCTTGTCGCGGTGGTTGCTCGTTGGTGTTTCGGGGTGCAGCTTGTACGGTTCAAAAATGTAAATTCATTTCTTTTACAGTCCTTGTAATTATTTGCAGTCCTATAATCTTAATGAGATTCACATTTTTACTCTTCTTATATTTTTAATTTATTTATTCGAGTAAATTTTAGCAATTGTCTATTAATTTTAACTTAATTTGAGTAATGACCTCTTAATTAAAAATTATTATTGGTCTCTCAACTCACCAAAACGTGCAGCTATGGTTCATCAACTACAAATTCATTATCATTAGTCCCTCAACTTTAATCTAACTGAAGAAATAATCCCTCAACTTTTACTCATTTGGAGCAATGGTCCCTCAAACATTAACCCAATTGTAGCAAAGGTTATTTTAACATAACTCATTTTGACAAAATTTTGATGAAGTTGACAAAAAAATCATAGCTCCACGTTTTGATTAGTTGAGAGACTCCAATTGTAGCAATGGTCCTTTCAACATAACTTATTTTGACAAAATTCTAACAAAGTTAACGAAAAGGACCATAACTACACATTTTGATAAGTTGAGGGACCATTGCTCTAATTTGATTAAAATTAAGGGACCATTGCTACAATTTACTTTATTTATTCTCATGTTTTTAACGAGATTTACATTTTTCCTCTACTTCACTTAAAAGTAAGAGATCTTAGGTACCGTTTGGTACGCATATGAGACGGAACGGAATGGGATGGGACGGGACAAAATGGAACGGAACGGAGATTCTGTGTTATGTTTGGTACGCGCAAGATGGAAAGGGATGATTGTTCGGTTCTGGGTTTGGTATGCATAGGACGGAACGGAACCGAAGGATTAAATGACTAGCTTACCCATGTTCCATCAGTTGTTTGGTATAATGTTTATGCGTGGGATAGGATAGGACTTTTTTTTTTTTTTTTTTTTTGAACTTGTTCATATTTGATCACATATATGTTTATTTATGACATATTTTTTACACTAGCACATGGTCGAAGATATGTTATGCCATGAATTCCGTCATTTTTATAACAATACCATGATTAGCCTTTGGAGGTTGCAGAAGAACCAAAACGAAAAATAATGGCACAGAATTTAGAGAGAGAAAGTGAATGACTAAAAATTGTATTCTTGAACAATGAATGAATTACAGAAAAAGAGAGGTGTTTGTTATTTATACAAGTATTCTTTGCTTCACTCATTAGCTACTAACCATCACAAATTTGCCAACCTCATTTTGTATCTTACCTATTTCATCGAACACTTTGTCTGCATTCAAAACCATCACAAACTTGCCAACCTCATACATGCTGACCCAACCATTTATCTCATTCAAATAAGCATCATTCATGACCACCTTGCCATTAGTATAACATGCAAAGAAACTATGGAAAAACCAATGCCACATGGCCTTCTGATTTTTAAACTTGTAAATCAAAGATCTCAATACCTCATGTCTACGTTTGGTGGTGTTTGTATTCGTTGATGGCTACTTGCAGAGGCAAAGAATCTGTAATTTGACGCTCTTGTGTTCTCCATAGCCCTTAATGTTGATGTTATCACTGGCGTCATGTAGTAACCATTGAAAAGGGCCTGAAGCTTTGGCTTCTTCATTACTGTGAGTTAAACCCAAACACTGCACACTTGTTAAAGCTGCTCAAAAATGGTTTGCTATTATTGGTGTAGGATGCCATTGAAGCATTCGAGTTCGACTGTGGCTTGACGGACAGAGCTACGATTTCTCGCAACAATGGTGATGACGAAACCAACGGCGGAACAAAATGGACTTTGACTAGCAATGGAATTCTTGGTTGTTTGCCATCTCCTTGAAATCTAGGATTCCAATACAAGAATCAGCATGCTAACTTGTAGGCATGAAAGTTAACAAATTCAGTTATCCGCACCAATATATAGATAACTAATAGATTAACATATATCACAAGTTTCACTGTTAGCTAGAAATGAGATTCTTCTATTATACGAAATGTGAGACAGCTGCAAGATTGTCATACCTAATTAATTAAAATCCAGAAAACTTTCAACTAAAATGCAAAACAATGAAAAAAAATGAGCACAAAAAAATTTGAATCATAAAACATTCATCGATTAAAGTCAAAAACTTAGATTCAACAAGCTATCAATCACATACCTAGGTCTGCAACACGACAGTAGTGGCTCCGTGCTACTGCGTGCTAGCTGGGTGTAGTCAGCATCTACGAGAGAGGATGAGGAGGAAGGCTACGAGAAGAGAGGCAGCGGCAGAGAATGATTAGGGTTTGTTTTATGATTTGGATGGTAAATATTAAAAAAGGTAAGGGGCATTTTTGTCCTAAAATGTTTTAATTTTGTGTTCCACAGATATAGAACGAGTAGTTCCAGGGGGTAAGGTGAAAGGAAAATTCAATCAAAACTCGTTCCGCTGTTTTTGACTCATCAAAAATGGAATGGAACGTCTCATCCCACTGCATTCTGTCCCGTCCCATATACCAAACGGTACCTTAGGTTCGATTGTTGTCAAAAACGAATTTGAATCACATTATTGCTAACTCATTGTAAGGACGAATCCACTCATCATTTAGTGTAGATAATATTGTTTGTTCGGAAAAAAGAAAAAAAAAAACTTCATTAGATAAAACTTCTCTTTTCCTACCTGTCCGATGTTTCAAACTCATTATCCTTTCCGATCTGGAAGAGGAAGTGTGCGTTGGTCTCGATGAGGGAGGTGGGAGTGGGTTGGACGATGGGTTGGGAAGGAGTCGGCATGGGACGATGATTGGAGATAGTGGGGGTGGTTGATAGAGGAGAAAGGTTAGAGGAGTGACCGGTGTGGTCGGCGTCGATGAATCAACCATAATGAAAAAGAAAGGTAGTGTTTGGCTATGCGTTTAAAGTAATAGCTGGTGTTTGGTTTGATAGCAAATATTGAGAAAAAAAAATTGAAAGACGTGTTAAAATACCAGTGGGCTGCATCAAAGGGTCAGCAAATTGGGTATTGATTGATCAGTAAAGTTTAAAAATTAAAAGATATAGAAGTTTTGTTCTTTTTTTTTTGTCAAAAAAAAAAGAACATAGAATTTAACGATTAGTTTATTACTTAAGATTTGATAAACATGTTTATTCCTATTGATGATACATCATTTACAAATTTTGTCTCTAAATTTAGTTTATCTAGCATTATCCTTTTCAACGACATTGAAGACTGGAAAACCCAGGCATGCAAGTGCATCTTGCAATGAGTAATGCTGGACTTATCACCTATTTATATTATTTGTAATATTGTTCTAATAAAGGTAGAGTCCGTCAATGAATGTCGGTCCCATTTCTATTAGAGATATAATACAATTAATGGAGAAATTTTTCAATGTGATGGGAACATGACTCAGTACACCAAGTGTCATAATACAAGTGGTTGGAAACTAAAAAAAAAAAAAAAAAAAAAAAAAAAAAAAAAAAAAACTTCAACCACTTGTATTATGACACTTGGTGTACTGGTCTGTTTTCTTGACACACTAAAAATCTCTCCAATTATAATACAAATAGGTGATGAGAGTAACATTTTTGTTGTACAAAACTATCCAAAAAAAAAAAAAACATATGCACATCTCCACCGGCAAATTGACTCCCGAGTCCACAAATCTCAGGAGTAAATTTCCACCAGCAAAGATCCGATTTTCAGAGGAAAAAAAAAAAAAAAGAGGTTTCAATTGTGATGCTTTCGTAAAGTTCAATTCAATCCAATAAGGCTTTTGCAGAGATTTGAATTTCTTCAATCTATGCAAAAGTAGAACCAGAACCCAATGGTTGTGGGACCTGGCTTCTCTGCCCTCCCAGTTCCCATGCACTCTCATTTCTTTCTATTTTGTGCGGTCATAATTAAGCCACGTCAACATTTTATATTGATTTTTTTTTATAGAAATAATAAGACTAAAAGCAATAGTGATATAAAATGTTGACGTAGTTTAACCGTGACCGCACAAATATGAAAGGATGAGAGTGTATGGGAACTGGGAGGGCAGAGAAGCCTGGTCCTTGGTTGTGTCCAATTCAATCGTGTGCGTCTCTGCAAAACGAGTATATATCAAATATAACTAAAAATTAACTCTTAATTTCAAAAAAGGAATTGTTATTAGTACTCCAAAAATTTCATTTTACACTTCAAACTTTGTATGTTTGGAAAGAAAAATACACTTGTGAAGAGTGTAGAATGAGATTTTTGGAATGCCAATAACACTTCCCTTTCAAAAATTCCATTTTTTTTTATAAAAACTTGCAAATATATTCAAAATTTCACTTAAATAGACATAAATGCCCTCAAATTTAACAATCAAATAAATTAAAGGTTTTTTAGCCACAGTCGCCTCAAGCTCCAGTCCAACTTCACCTTCGCTTCTACACTCCCCCATTTTAACCCTATCCCCTTCGACCCCCTCATCACCGACATTGAGCGTTGCTGCGGTTACCGCAAGTGGGAGCACTAAAATTTCAATCATGCCTTCAACGCATTCTTTCTTCCCACGACCCGAGTCTCTGCCCTCGTCGCCAATTCATGGACACATAACTCTTTCTAAATTGCATCAATTCTTTATAATCTTCGAACCCAATTGGAAAAGGAAAATTTTAAGAAATAATCACTAAAATTATCTCAGGGTGAGGAAATTTGGATTGGAAGGTGAAGGGTTTGGATTGTGAGAGGATAAGGGTTTAGGTAGGTTAGGGTTTTGATTTGGGCATGCCCGTTAGATTTACCCACCAAATGAAGAAGACGGCTTCTTCCTTTAACTTTTTTTTTATTTTTTATTTATAATTTTTATTTTTCTTACTAATATCATTTTTAGTTTTAAATATAAAAATAATTTTTAAAGTTACTTCACATATATGATTGTATTTGTGAGACCCACGTGGCACCACATCATCGCAATAACAAGGCAATTGGCAGATTTTTCACGAAGATACTAAAATGATCACGATTGATAAATTCAAAGAAAGACTAAAATGATTCACAATAGATAAATTCAAGGATACTACTATTGATTTTCATTGTTAAGTATCAGATTAAGGAGTTATGTCAATGTCATGAATCATTTTAGCTAAAAGACCTTTAATTTATTTAATTATTAAATTTAACAGTAATTATTTTTATTTAAGTAAAATTTTGAATATACCTGAAATTTTTTATAAAAATTGACATTTTTAAATTAAAAATTAACTTTTAGCTATATTTGATAAATACTACTGCAAAACCCCCAATTTCTAACACATTAGAAACCCTAAACCCCTTTTGCCCTAAATCTACCCAGTCACCCTAACCTATCCGTTCTCAATCTTCAGCAATCCACTGCGGTCTGCGTGAGCTCCGGTCCGAATTGATTCCATAAAAAATACCCAGAAAATCACCGAAGCCATGAAGCTCGTGGCGGCTGCCAGGGTTCCAAAGGCCCAGGAAGTAGTCATTAATGGCCGACCCTTTGCTGAGACGCTTGTGGAGGTCCTATACGACATCAATGAGCGGCTTCAGTGTGGATATCCCTCTCGCAAATGTTAGGCCTGTAAGGAAGTTGCCATTGTTGTGATCACCGCCGACCGAGGCCTCTGCGGCAGTTTCAACAACTCTGTGGTAAAAAGGCCGAGGCTCGAATCGCGGAACTGAAGAAATTTGGGTTCGATATCACTCTGATCAGTGTTGGAAAAAAGGGTAACTCGTATGTTTTGCGTAGGCCTGAGATTTGTGTCGATAGGTTTATTGAAAGTGGGTTATTTGCAGCAACAAAAGAGGCTCAGGTCATTGCCGATGACATTTTTTCGCTGTTCGTTGGCGAAGAAGTTGAGCTTGTAGTAGACTAAATTCGTTTTGTTGGTGAAATCTGAACTGATTATTCATACATTGCTTCCATTGTCGCCGAAGGGAGAGGTTGTTGATGTGAATGTGAATAGTGTTGACTGCAATGGAGGATGAGTTCTTTAGGCTGACAGCTAAGTAAGGCAAACTGAGTGTGGAGGGGAGAGTGTGAAGGTAAAGAGGGAAGGGCTTTCGCCG
Organism: Pyrus x bretschneideri; assembly: GCF_019419815.1. Lineage (NCBI taxonomy): Eukaryota > Viridiplantae > Streptophyta > Magnoliopsida > Rosales > Rosaceae > Pyrus > Pyrus x bretschneideri. Next base: position 1,483,730 of record NW_025999805.1, on the reverse strand, counting down.
GTTATGGAATTTGAACAAGACCCTGTTCAGATTCTTGATGCCATGATCCCTCTACTTGAACAGTTAGATTTTGAGGGCATTGCAGGAATCAGCAGCAAGAATGAATGCTATGAGCAATGCCACGGGCAATGCCTTTGACTTGAAGATGTTTACAATTGGCAACGACATGCAAAGATTACAGGGGAGATATTGGAGATTGGTGCTGGAGCCGAAGCACTAAAGGAGTTTGAGTAATCTCAGGATCTTCCTCTCCTTGTTCTTTGTCCATATTTGTGCTATTGTTCATGATGAAAGTTTTGCGATTGAATTCATTAGGCAATTTTCTAGACGAAAGCCATCAGAACAGCTAGAGAGTTTCTTAATTGTAATGATCATCGGAGCTCTCGCATTGACAACGAGATTAATAACACGGAGAAATATATCTCATTCTTGTTCAGTCCTAACAGTATAGTGCAGTTTCTTCCATGCAATGACTCATTTTCTTTCTTGTTCAAATGATTGAGAGTGCATTGCTAGTTATTGAATTCACCCTACTCTCACTCAAACACAGAAAGTAAAACAATAGCAGATCCTGTTCTTTGCGATTTTGAATTGTTTTCAGGATTGGAGATTCAAATGTGAATCAGATATTTTCATCTTCTACTTCTCTGATTAAACTTGCACAATTGATTGTGTCCATAGATCAGATTATGTGGAGTTACAGATGATATCACCTAGATTCTTGAAATCTGGTTCTTTCGTAGATGTTTCGGTTTCTTTTGTTGTATGCAGTAATCGTAGTTAGAAAGACCGTTTCGAGACACTGATGGGGAAATTTGGATAGAACTTTGTCATGCCTGGGAAAGAACTCAATCAGGAACTTATCATTTGGACGGTAATTTCTCATTTCCTAGGAAAAAAACAAGACAAAGTTATGGTTCTTATTAGCTCAACACTGTTGATTGTGACTCCGCTGTATATTTTGTACTGAAGGAGTTGTCTTTTTTTGGGGAAATAATTTAATTCATATGCAAGAATCTACGACCTTGTCAAAAATCAAGATCTTCTCCTCCTAATAAAACACGCTTCCATTGATTAGGATATATCATAATAGTGATTAGCGAGTAATATAAACTTATAATCTCAGAACAAAGGTGCTAATCCTTTTCCTGGTGGAATCCGAACTCTTGCTCTCTGCCTGCATTTACATTATCCTGCTTTGCCGATTGAAAACTTCCAAATTCCAGCAGAAGAAGCGGCCATGAATAAGGATGTTTACTTGGGCGGAACGAGTATTGAAATTATTTTGATCCTTGACTCTTTACGTGTTTATCAACGCATACAAAATAAAAAAAAGTATGTGAATCCCACAATACAATCAGTAATTCAGTGCTTATAAAAGTCAAGAACTAGATTTGATTCAGAGGGGCAATTGATCCTCTGGTCCAGATTTGATTAAGAGGGGTAATTGATCCTTTTGTCATTTTCTCTTCCGTATTTATGACTTCTTCGATTCTTGATTTTCCCATGATATAAGTTTATGGTGTCAATTTGTCGCGACCCCACTTTTAGATGACGGTCACAGCCGTAGCCGTCTTGTGCACATCATTGCACCACATTAGCAATCAGATTCAACAACTTAATTCTGATGTTTCTTGATAATTATTAAGTTTTAAGGACCCTTTTCCCTAAGATTCTTTTGCTTCTTTTTCAAGTAATCATAGGGGTGAATTTAATTGGAATTTTGAGAGTTTTAACATTTTTTTTTTTTTTTTACAAATTTAAGAGTACTCAGGATTTTAAATGATTCTTTGAAAGTCTAAGTATATTCATTCAAGATTTTAAAAGAGTTTTTAACAATCCAAGTGTGTATCCAGCAAGAATTGATTTTAAAAGATTTTAAAAAGTTGGTGAATTCGTGAAAATTTGATAATGTATTTTAAACATTTACAAATAGCACCTCTACCCCTACGAATTTGAGGAAATTCATTCAAAATTTTACTAGAAATTAATTGGGGGTGTATTCAATTAGGAAATTGAGAAATTTTAATGGATTTTATGGACTTTAACTGGTTTGTTAAGATTTCATATAAAATTTTGATTCAATTACCTCGAAATTTCATGGGGAGATGTGAGATTTCTGGATGTTTAAAATATATTACAAAATCTCTCTAATTCCCTCTCATTTCTTAACTTTTCCAAATTCTTTAAATTCAAATTATAATTGAATACATATGTATAAACTTCTTTAAATTTATAATTTAATACACCTGAATTTTTTAGGATTTTAATAAACTATCTTAAAATCCTTATTGAATACACATTGAATTTCAGATAATCACTTAAAATCCTGATTGAATATCCCTAAATTCATTAAAAGAATTAAATTCTCTCAAAATCTCAATTGAATACACATTCATCAAAATTCATCAACTTATAAATCCATTAGGATTTGTCAACATCCCGATCGAATACAACAATAAAATCTTATCTCACTAAATAAGATTCATTATATAAATTATAAAATATCACTGCATTTGATTTTGTATCATATCTTTCAATCAAATAATTAGAAGAAAATGACGGTATTTGCTCATGCTTTTTTTACCTTTGGCATGCACGAAAGATGCAACTTGGTACGTCCAAATACGATGAATGACGGCTTTCGACGTTACATGTGGGGACTCACATTGATGTTTACAACAGAATATTCCAAACTCTAGATTTCCCTTTCAATCACACAGTTTTATTTTGTTCTTGTCTTGATTCGACTCATCACTTCTTCGTTACAATTTAAACATGCATGCATCACTTTTCTTTCGTTTTTGTCCTTCTTAAAATGTCCTCAACGGCTCAAAATTTCCCCAAAATTCTCAAAATTCTTCTTTTGATATCTTTCTCTCTCTTATATATGTGTTTATAAATTAAAGGTATGTTATGAACATCAAATATTGGAATTAAATTTTATAAACCACATGATGCAATTGTTGATAATTGAATTATTATTTAAATGTTGATTAACATGCTTATTTTATATTAATGACACGTTATATGATTTGCAAATTTAATCTTCCTAACATTTGCTCATAAATTAAATATGATTTGTATGCTTTGCGTATTTTTTTTTTCAACTGATGGGTAGTTCTCTTTTCTCTTTTATTTTAATTTTTTTTGTCGAATTTTTGTTTTAACGTCTATGTTTACTTTTTTGGGAATTTTAACGAAAAGCTCCCGGTATTGTTCATTTTAAAGAAAAATCATATTTTTACACTAAAAAATCAATCATGGTATTATTCACTTTACCATTTATTTTGTTTTTATCGTTAAAACTCAAAGTTTTCAAGTCATTTTCATTAGTTTTTCTTACTTTTTTTTCACATTTAGGGGATGTATCAATTAAGATTTTGAAGGTTTTTAAAAGAATTATAAATGCGTGAAGTTTGATGGAATTCTAATGGAGTTTCATAGGCTCAATATGAATTCATTCAAAATCTTAGGAGAGAAGCCTGTTTTCCTAAAACTTAAAATACACTATAAAATCTTTCTAAATTCATCAAAATTCTTAATTTTTAGAATACTTTAAAATCAATTCCTAATTGAATATCTGAATATGCACGAAGTTTTATGAATTACTTTAAAATTTTGATTCAATAACCATAAACTTTCATAAATTCATTTAAAATCTTGATTAAATACCCTTAAATTTATAATCTCTTATAAAATCTTTTAAACTCGGAACTAAATATAACTCCTGAAGTCTTTCCATTCATTATAATTACCTAAGTACCATTTCTAACATTTTTTTTCTTTCCGGGTAACAATTTTCACTCTCGAATTCTCCTTTCTCTTAAAACCATTTTCCTTTCCTTAGTATTTATGTAAATATTTGGTTACAACTTACAACAATTGCTTAAGCCATAGCTGTTGACTCTGATTCATTGCATATAAATACATAATTATAGAATCTAACAATAGGGGAAGTAAACATTTTCCAAAGCGTAATGTTATTCATATCATGTTTTTGTACCACATTTTTATATCATCTTAGATGACATTTAATGTAGACAACCATATCATTTGAATTAATCAAAATTTTAAATTTAGTTCATTATTTAATAAACTAATAATTAAGAAAAACTAGTTAATTAAATGATGATTGTGGTATACAAGGAGTCTTTCTCCTTCATTTCTTTGGGTTTTGCAAATTTTTCAAATGATGTGGCTGTTCACATCAGATGTTACTAAGTTGGTATATAAATATGATATGAATATCATTACTCTTTTCCCTAATTTAACATGTGCACATCCGCTGCCTAAAGAAAAATGAGGAATCAAATCTGAGGAAGTAGACACAGCAACGGAAGGCAAAGAAAAATTTATTAATTAATTGTGCATCGGAATATTGCTGTATTATTTATTATAATGTCTAAAAAAAATGAAATGATATATAACTCAACAAATCCAAGTGGGTGTTGAAAGGAAGGCATCCCACCAACAACTAGTAATTTGAAGTAATCAATCGATTCAGCGTCCTCATTACTCAGCCACTCATTTGAGCATTTCCAGAGTAAAAATATCTACATCAGCAATAATAATAAATAAAAAAAATAGCATTAGTGATTTTTAATTGAAATGCCAATTTCTATGTGGTATGATATGAATTGACAACAAAAATAGTTGCTGTCAAATTCGACAACAACTTCAAATATATTTTAAATAATTAATAAATGTTTTTGGGAACTGTTATTAGCAATAAAAAAATCTCATTTTGCACTCCTCACAAGTATATTTTTCTTTTTAATTATAAAAAGTTTAGACCAACTCCAATGGTTGGGCTAAAAGTCAAATTTTTTAGCCCGGAAAATTTAGCTTTTAGCCCAAAAACAGCTTTTCTGCTTCAATCGTTATGAGCTAAAATTTTAGCTCGGAATTATTAAAGAATGAACTTAGGCTATTTTTTTCTTAAATTAAATTAAAAAAAAATAAATATATAGACTATCGTAAATTAATTTTATGAACATTTTAGTCTAAAAATATTTAAATTCCGATAAATATTGAAAAATCACTAAATTTTCCACAAAACAAGCCTTCAACTTTCACCAATCTTTCAACCCCGGGCTAACTTCAACTTTCACCAATTTGGAAATGGAAAGAAATGGTAGAAAGATAAATTGGAAGAATTGTAGGAGAAAATTGAGTTTTGTGTGAATTTTTGAACAAATACATAGGTATTTATAGAGTTTTTGGGTGAATTTTGAGTTAAATAATTTTTTTAAATTATTTTAGCCATTAGATTTAAATTTGGGCCGTTAAATCTTTTTTTTTATCGTTAGATTTGATTATATTCGATTTCAGCTGTTGGATTCAATGTATTTTAAAATAACATATCCAACGGTCCTTAAACCCCAGCCATTGGATGTCAATTATAGCCGTTGGGATGATGATGTTGGCTGACAACCACCTGATTGCAGGGCCCACCCTTGTCTAGAAAGCATTGCAGGCCCAATGCGTGAGGCGCGTACGCGTGTGGGCGAGCCGAGAATGGCCGAAGTTCCAGCAAGTCCACTCGCATGAGGGGGGAATTTGGCCCAGCTTTGGCATTTGACTTTTAGCCCAAAGATTTGGCTTAGGTTGAAGTGGGTTTTGTTTTTTGTGTTGGGGGGGGGGTAGGAAATGGAGGGAAATTTGACATTTAGCCCATTGTTGGAGATGGTCTTAGAGTGCAAATGAGATTTTGGAGTGAAAATAACAATTCTCATGTTTTTTTTTTAATCATTTTTATTAAGAAAAACTAATGAAAAGAATTTCAAAATTTTGAATTTTCACCAAAAGTCATCTTATAATTTTAATTAAGGGGAGTTTTAACGAAAAGCCCACAATTCTATTTACTTTAACGAAAAACCACATTTTTATACTAAAAAGTCAATTTTGATACTATTCACTTTACCCTTTATTTTGTTCTTATCATTAAAACTCAAAGATTTCAAGTTATTTTCATTAATTTTCCTTTTATTTAATGATAAGGACAATAAAACGGAAAAAAAAAAAAAATTAATAGTAGTCTTCAAGCGCGTGGAAGAAGCATTTATCCTTGGCTCTCTCCTTGCTCTCGTTCCGCCGTTCGTCTGTCCCATCTCCTCCCGTTGCTCTCTTGCTCCAGTTGTCCTTCAGAAGAATCAGAACAAGATAGCTGAACATGTGAAGGGGGATCATGAACCACAAATCATCGAAGCGTCCCAGTATTGTTAAATTCAAAGAAGTCAGTGAGCATAACAATCCTAGATATATAAATGAAGAAGAAAGCTTGCTGTACGATGGTGTAAATAATCCATCCGTAAAGTATTAAAGCTCTGTCAATAAAAGTGGCAAGAAAGACTTCAGAGGTTCCAAATGCTTGTAGGCTTCTCGTTTGGAAGCAGCAACATGAATCTCTAATCATTTGGAAGCAGCAAAGAAAGACTTTAGAGGTCCCAAATGTGATTTTATAAACTCAAACATGAGTAATTAAAGTGTACACACAAATCATATATGTGAACTGATCTTGTTATGCTAACAAAAAAAAACAAGTGCTAAGAACATATGAGATTAGAATTATCTGGGTTCAGTTTTAGAAATAGTGTAGTGCCCGTGTTGAATTTTAGAAATAGTTGTAGTATTTGTGTTTAGTTTCGAAAATAATTAGTGTTTAATTTTCTGAAATAGTGTAATACCGTTCAGTTTAAAAAAAATATATATGTGATAGATGCGCAGGTATCAGCACGGCAAGTTTTTATTACTTTTTCTATTTTATTTTTATTATATTAAACTTTTGTCATTTTCATTAAAGTTTAAGTCTTTTTCATTAAATAAAATTATTAGATGATTTTTTTTGTTAAAATTTTTCATTAAAGTTTAAGTCTTTTTCACTTAATAAGGTTATAAGATACTTTTTATGAAAACTAATGAAAAGGACTTAAAAACTTTGAGTTTTAACGATAAAGACAAAATAAAAGGTAAAGTGAATAGTACCATGATTGACTTTTTAGTGTAAAAATATGATTTTTCATTAAAGTGAACGGTAACGGGAGCTTTTCGATAAAGTTCCCTATTTTTTTTGTTTTTGTTAAAATAAACTTTACTCAAGTCTTTATCATTAAAGCTCTCTTTTAATTAGTATCTTTTGTTTTGAAAATACTTATCACAATTATGAAAAGTAAATTTGTAATTAATAATAGTTTAAATTTAACATATCGTGTAGGAAACAAAATTTTAAAAAGATCAACGTGCCACATTTAGCCTTCAAATTTAAATTTTATGTTTAAAATTTGACATGTTCTTTAAAGATGAACTTAGTTGTTTGCTTCTTTTTCTCCAAATAATAAATAAATAGCATCACCCGGGAAGATCCCTCCTGCCCAAATTATATTCACCAAGGAAGGCTACATTGTAGCAAAGTCCCTAATCCATACCACTAAGTTTAATCTTTTCGTTAACTTCATCAATTTCATTATTAAGTTAAGCTTGGGGGGTTAAAATAGGAATTTCATTCACAAAATAAGAATTTTTTTTAAAGAGAAAGACTTGGTTCCTGAAGAAAACTCCTCCTTAAAATATCTCGTGACTTATTCACAAAACTTTATGCTTATGATCGAAATTCTTTAAGGATTGACTAAGTGATCTTAGTTTTAAAGGGTTTTTTGCCGATATGATATTTACATAATGATTTATAATATGAACAATTCTGATCATAAACACGAAAATTTTGTGAATACTGCCATGAAGTCAACTCATCTTTAACCTTAAGGAGCCAAGTAGTTCTCTTTTTAAAATAAATTAGTTTTGTTTCTGTGTGAAAAAGAGCACTATAGCCTTAAATTTGACGGAAAAGAAGGATTTGACGGAATGACCATTCATGCAACATATATTTAAGTTGGAGGATGAGAAAAACTAATATAAGAGCGACAAACACTAAATATCAAGTAAAGTTCAAGACCTTTGCTACCACGTACCCTTAACGGGAATCTCTTTTTTTATTGTTTTTATTTACCTTTCTTCTTGAATTCAAAGTCAAAACTTGTTGGGAACCAAAAGTAAATTCATGGAAAACCATCAACTGGGAGTCCTACAAAAGGAGGTCTGTCTTGTTCATGCCACTTTTTCACCGCCCTTTTGCACCTGTGGGCCTGTGGCTGCTGCTTCACTTCTCCATAAATTCTACCCCTTCGAAGTGGTACTCTTTCAATCATCCCTCGGGTAAGATTCTTGTCAAAACCATTTTCTTCCTTGAGCTTTTCATTTTCTGGGGAAAGAAAAGAAAGGAAAAGAAAGGAAAAGAAAATCATCTTCAGAAACTCTCTCTTTAACTTGATGTTTGCTTTGCCATGTTGCAGAGATACCCCTTTGATTGGAATCTTGGGAAAGTTGTGGTGCCTGGCGGTTCTCAATCATAGAAAGGTAGATTTTTATTTCCCTCAACTGAGACACCTTTTAAACCCTCTGAAGTAATCTTTGAGGATCTCTCTACATAATCTTCTTCTGAACCCGAGTTCGAATCTCCCTCTCCATAGTTTTGACTAGATTCAAATATCGCTCGCATAAAAAGTAATCTCTGTGTTTCCAAGTTGTATTCATTTTTTTGGTATTTCAATTTCTGTGGATAGGTAGGCAGGGAATAATAAGCAATGGACAATAGGTATGGCCTATTAAGGCAGTGCAGTGGAGTTTGGAGGGCCTTGAGAGATGGAGACTTTGAGGAAGAAGATGTTTGGGAGGTTCTAAAAGAGAGGAACAATGGTAAAGACATGGCTACTGGATCCAAAAGTTCCATGTTTCTGTAGCAAGGCACCTCCCAACTGCTGCAAGAATGATTCCAAAACCCAGCAGCCACAATTACGCCAGTGGCAGCAGCTGCAGCAGCAGCAATACTACCAATCATGAAGCCAAAATTGTGCAGCAATCAGCACCTGTCAACATTCCTGATTGGTCCAAGTTGTACGGTCAGAAACCAAACAAGGCCTCCAAGAATGTTTCTTGGCGAAAATATGAGGGCGGTGACGATGATGATGAAGGCAGGGATGATGGCGGCAGAGATAGCAGTGATGATTATGAGGTGGAGGAGGAGGAGGAGGAGGAGGAGGAGGAGTATGATCCAAAGGAACCCCCTCATGAGTTTATTGCTAGGAGGCTTGCAAGGAGTCAGATTTCTTCTTTTTCTGTTTGTGAAGGTGCAGGGAGGACCCTCAAAGGGAGGGATCTCAGCAAAGTGAGGAATGCTGTTTTATCAAAAACTGGATTTCTTGAGTCACTATGATGTTTTGTAGGCCTTCTTCTCTCATCCAATGCAAATTATGAAGGTCATGTTATCATTTTCGTGTCATTGTATAGGGTTTTTTTTTGTCAGATAATTTCATGTAGTTCATGTTTTAGGGGAGCAAGAAATCCAATTTAAGTTTGTAGAATTGTCACGGAATTCATCTCCCCTTTCCCATGTTATAATTTTCATGTCATTGTATAGGGTTTTTTTTTGTTAGATAATTTCATGTCGTTCAAGTTTTAGGGGAGCAAAAAAATCCAATTTAAGTTCGTAGAATTGTCATGGAATTCATCTCCCCTTTCCCCATGAATTTAATTGCACATAATTCCCATTTTTCATATGTTTTGACCATCATAATATGTCGTTTACTTATTCGTTGTATGTATGAATAGCGTCTCGTTTGTTTTCCCTCATTTATAGGCGGTTATTACTTGTGTATGAGTCATCATTGTAAGATGTCTACTCAGACTCCATTAGGAAATCTCGATTGGGCCAAAAGAAGACTATCATTGAATAACAATATAAAATTATGGTCAAAACACCATAAGCACAGCACCAAGTAGATAAAGAAATAACATGATATTACCGATTTACGTGTGTTCTGGTCGAGTAAAAATTGGACCATTGAAAGAGTTTCATTAATTTGCCAACAAATCATGAAATCACTATGTCAGAATTAAAATGATTATCCTGAGTATTATATCATAATGCTACTAACATTATCTTGTAAACTCTTTAGTTTCTCGTTCTCCCTTTATGAATGTGGCCAAAACTGGCTCAAATTATATAAACATTTTCGTGGTTTGGCCCATCTCATCTTTATTTAAGTAATAAGGTTAGGTTTTTCCAAAAAAATAAGAAGTAATAAGGTTAGGTGGGCAAAGACGTATTAGAATACTCCTTGTACACTGGCCACACTTAAAAAAGATTTCTCTTACTCCATAATTGCAACTTAAAATTTTCTCTTACTCCATAATTGCATGACATCAATATACATCAACCCTCTGTTTAGTGATAAAAAAGCCTAATTGGATTATTAGTTCCTGTGATAATGGGATAGTCGGAACATAGTTTATGTAGTAAAAAAATTACGACCCTTATGGTGAAATCTGTTATGATTTAGGTCTAAAATTAAAAGTTTTGCTAACTCTTCGTTAATTGTTGGCACGGGAACCACACATGTGAGGTTAACTTTATATTTTTAGCCTCACGTGTGAGACTCGCATGCTAACAATTAACGAAGAGTTGACGAAACTTTAATTTTGGACCCAAATCCTAACTAACTTCACCACACAAGTTTAGACCTAATTTTTTTACTACATAAGTTATCTTTTGACTACTTTATCACTACGAAGACTATTAATCTAATTAAGCCCTAAAAGAATTAATGTGCTGTCTTAGCACAGTAAATCCATTCTGTAATCTCTCCAAAGCAAGTTGCCTTCTACCCTTTGAATGCATCCAAATATTGTTACTCTATGTCCTTGGCTCCTAAAGTATATGGAGGAAGGACCTCACCACATATAAATCTGAGAATTGAAAGAGACCTGTTACCAAATTCATGGTATTAATTATTTAATTTAATCTAATTCTTTATTTTTCTTTTTGTTTTATTTCTTAAAAAAATGAATAAAAATGGTGCAATCTCTGACTGGTTAAGCTAGAAAACAAGTTTCAATGAGCTTTTTTAATCTCTCTGCTCTTAGTGTTAGTCTTGTTTTTTAACTGTTTAAACATCATACCTCTTTTTGGCATTTGGCCTATGACCAAGAGTTACATTTTGTCTCCTAAATTTAAAATCTCCACTCTTATTATATAAGCATGCCAACTGGTCACTTATTCTTAATTTATTGGGCAATGAGTGGTTGCACTTTATTGATAAAAAATATATTGCTTTCATTCTTTACAATATGGCAAATTCTGATGAGTAAATCATGATCATCTCAATGGTAGATTAGAAATGCTACGATCAATCGTACACCTGAGCGAGAATTGATTTTGGGTGTTTATATTTGTCATTTTCCCAACACATCCTAGCGTTATTCCTTTTACTATTATAATTCAACAATTGTGCAACACATCCTATCATTATACATTTTTTGAAACTTAACTTGAGCCTTACTTAATCCTCTTAAATTCAACTCTTGTCTCACTCCCAATTTTGCAAAAATAGTTAATAAGTTTGTCAAAACGTTTAAGTAGCACAAATGAGACCCATTGTTGTTGATTTGTGTCATATAAGTGCCATATGGTTAAACAATTAGTAAAAATAAGAATTTTCATTCAAAATTTTCATTTCAAAATAAGAAAAATGAAATTCCACAACATTTTTTAGGGACACATTCAAAAGGTTCAATTAGCGCCACCAAACTTGTAACGGATTTGTTAAAGAGTTTTGATAATAAGAGGGGAAGTGAGACGAGTTGAGTTTCAGATAATTAAACAAATTTTAAGTTTCAATAAATTAAATGAGACTTGAATTGAGTTTTAAAGAATGTTTAGGTAAACCTTTTGAAACTCCTATGTTATAATTTAGAACAACAGTAATTGAAATTACTTATTTTACTTTAAATAACAGCTCTACGGATGTCTGGGAGAGGAAAATAAGAATAATCATTTTGGACTCAACCCTAAATATTTGAGAGAAATAAACAAATAACGAAATAAATAAAGCTTTACAGGTCACTTGGAGAACAATATTTATAATATTTCATAGGACATTATATAAAAACAAACTTAGCAGCCATATATGGACTAGCAATAGGACTCTATCACATTCACATGCATGGCTCTAATGTTTAGTGCGATCTTCCCCCCTTTAATCCTCTTTAATCTATTACTTGTTGCCTGCACTTTACAGCACTGGTCTCTCGACATATTTGCTTATGTAAGGATAGGAAAAGTAACTTTCTTTTCTTAGGTCAAATCTTTGCTGATAAAGTATTTTTAAACACAATCGTTCATGCACATATAAAAAACGGAATCAGAAATTTGCTACTGTAACAGTATGATTGACATACTTATGGAATTAAAATATTAAAATATAGACAAGTTTGTGCCTTTACTTTTACTTTTTATAATTTATTATTGCATTCGTCAAACAACTTGACCACTTTGATTTAAAAAGATCAAAAGAAACGTAAGAAACATTGGGGCTGGATTGCATATTCACAAAAGATTAATGAATGACTATTTCAATGTCCTTATATGTTGTGGCTTTGCCACGATAGATACACGCGTACAATGAAATTATTATACGATTCATATCAGAAGAAACAATCTTCGTCTTTTTATATGTATCGACATCAAGAGTTTGAGACATGAAGAAAACAAGATATTGCATCAGCCTTGCCAAGCTTTTCTTCACTGGAAAATTTCTAATTCCTTGAGTGCCAAACTTCTCATTCCTTCATCATTTGTTTCCATCTCTTTTTCTTCAACTATTTAAAAATGCTTGTATCATTCTCACAAACTTCTCAACTTCTTTATTTGCTTCTCACTACAGCTACACACGCGTGTAGCACAAAAATGATCCGAACCGCTGTAGGCCGGATCCATTGACTTAACGGTTTAACCATAACTATGGGGCTGGACCTTGTCTTGGGCTAGATGGACGGACAGGTGGGCAGATGTACTCATGAATGGAACTAAGAAAGCTAACAGCATGCTTACGGTGCAAGGCAGCAGCTGCAGCAGCTTTATGGCTTGTTTACTTAGTAGCGGTGGGGTGGCCGCCTACGAGCTCAGCTCACACGTGGCCCGGCACAAGGCTGGCGCGGTGGTTGGCAGGGCGGCATGCATGGGCTCAAAGACTGAGAGCGGAGGCCTCACAATTTATAAGTACATGGCATACTCTGCCTACTTTGTCACTGAGTTTTGTGTGGCTCCTTTTGTTTCCGTGTCACCTAACCTGAGGGTGAGGGTGCATATCGTAGACCACTGAAATAAGAAGGAAAAAACATGGGTAAGAAGGGTTGTGTTTGTAATGAAATGAATGGTTGTGACATGTGACTGGTCAATCTAAACACAAAATGGATAATAATGTTAGAATAGGAATGTAAATATTGTAATTAATTCTATCGAGATTTCTTTTTATAATAAGTTTTCTGTATTAATTGTGACTAGGGTCGTAAAACCTATTCACATTTCCTTCAAGTGATGAGAAGAATAATAGTGCAGCATTCATGAATTCTAAGTTGGCATCACGAGCCTAGGTTAGAAATCAAAACGACAAAAAAAAAAAAAAAAAAAAAAAAAAGAGAGAAAAACAACTGCACATGAAGAAGAAGCCATTGTTCAATTGGCTTTTTTAATTGTGAAAAGAATAAAATTGAAGCATTCACGAATTTTAAATAATCATTATCTACTAGATAATTAGTGTGTGATATACTTTGATCGATATAGTCTCGAAGATTAGATGGACTGTTGCCTAACTCAAGTACGCTCCAATCTTTCATACTCGACTCCCAAGTTTGTAGTCATTCTCGTCGACCTATATCTCATCACTTCAATTTGGCTAACCTTTTGCAGAGATAATTCATCCTCAACGCTTATCATATCGCAATAGCGTTGCAATTACCAATTGAGAAGAATGGAAAGGGCAAAAGAGGAATGTAGAAATAGAAGGTACGTAGAACTTGTTCTTTTTTTTTTTTTTTGGATAAAGGAGATTCATTACCAAGAGAACACAATTACAGACAAAGGGGCGCAAATATACAGAAAATACAAAACAAAAAGTGAACCCCCAACACTAAACAAAAGCCCAACCCGAGAGAAAGCCCCAAAACAGAAAACACCACAAGACTAGCATCCTCCTCCGCCGTCGAAGAACCGGCCGTTGACCACAATCCAGTATCCCAGGCTAGAGATCACACCAAACACAGCCCCAAAGAAGAAGGCGCCAGCGTCCTCCACCGTACACCACACAAATCAAAACCGCAGCCACCAAAGGAAGAAGCTAGAGGGAAAGAACTTTCCCCCAGCAACAAAGCCGAAAACAGCATATAAGTGGAAGGTGGTGGTGGGTACACCATATGAGCCGAAGCTCTGCACACCTTCCTAGAAAACCGCACAACGCGGGTGGAAGAGATGGTTGCAGAATTGAACATGTGTGAGAATGATGTAGGACAGAAGCAAATGGAAAAGGTAGAAAATGGTTGGAGTAGAGTCATGGAGGTGGAAAAAAGTGAGAGAGAAGAAGAAAAAGGAAGGTTGGAAGTGGGACTGTCAGATCGAGACCGATGAAAGGTGAGATCGGAGGTCGTAGTGGGGGAATAACCAGAACAAATGGGCAGAAAAATCCGGAGAAAGCCAATCACACATAGAAGGGAAGAAGGAAGAGGAAGGAGGAAGAAAAGGAGAAGAAAACAGAAGAAGAAAAGGAAAAGAGGCAACCGACTCCAGCCGAAGCCAGAGTCGGCGCCGGAGTAGGAGGAAAAGCTGAAGACCCTCACTAAAAGGGAAAGGAAACTCTCACAGAGGAGAGAATGTCTCTCAGAGGGAGGTAGAGATCAGTTGGTGCCCCTCACGTAGAACTTGTCTTTGTCTTAGAGACATGCATCCAGGATTAGGACTTATGATTTATGAATCTAAACAAAAGTTCGAGGTTCCGATTAATCATTACGACCCTAGAACGAAGGTCACAACCCTACACAAACGCCCTCGCATAGTTGCAGGTACTGGCAATTCATTTGTTGGGGTCTGTTGATCTGTACAATCCATTATTTGAATCATGATGTTCTTTACACGTCCTCCACGTGTGCGTGCCATCTTCTGGTGTGTAATGGTAGTTGGGTTTTAGAACGTGAGATTATTTCGTATGCAATTAAATTTTAATCTCATTAGTGTTATTATTTAGTAATTATTTGTTACGAGTTTAAAAAGTATGCTATTTGTTTAGACATTGTCACGTATGATGACATAAAATAATTTACAACACAGTTTTAACCCAATTCAAATTTTGTTTCCATTGCTATGTGTACTGTGCCGACCTTTTCTTATATATGTTTTGTTAAGGTATACGCAATGTTCTTGTGATGTCAGGAAGTCCGAGGCTTAGACAATAAGCAATTTAATTGACCTGAAAAGTTTACTATTGCTAGTGTGCTTTAACTTAAAATGAGTAACTTCATTGAAAATTTATTTCTGTCTCGTGTCATCAACATATTAATAATATTAATCACCTACTTATTAAGAATAAACATATTTTTTTACTTTTCTCTATCATCATATGACATATTACGCAAGTCTTCTTCCTAATTGACTTATCACATAAACTAAGAGTAAAGACCTTTCCTACCAAAACGCTAACACAATTGAAAGAAATTTTCATAGGTCTCAACAGGGCTCTAAAGAATAAAATCCCCTTCCCCCTTTCTCCAAGAATAAATGCAGCCATCTCGAACCCTAGCCAAGCGAGACAGAGAAAAATATTGTACTCACTCGGTTTCATATAAGTTTTTCACGTCATTGGCAAACTTACTAATGTTTAACACCATTTAACTGCTCATGCACACAGACGTAAACTCATAGACCTTCTGTATCAGGCCAAAAAATGACTCAAGACTCTGAGTCTCAAATGGAATTGGTCTGCCATATTTTGAGGCAGAAATGCTTCCATAGATCATTGGTTAGGTAAGAAGTCGTATCAAAGTATGGAAAACCAAGCGTACAACTTGGGACATAAAATTGAATATGAAAGGTGTGTTAAGGTCAGTTACGTAATTTTGAGTCGGAAAACGCCATGGTTGTTGGGTCCTTTCTCCCACCTCCACCTTCTCTATAACTGCAATTTACAAACATAACACCCAGAAACCCACCGACAAAACCAGAACCTCCATTGTTTGAGCACTTGGAGGAGCCACTTGGGTGTTCCTTTTTTTTAAGGAACGTGGATTTCTGGATCTGAATTTTGGGTCAAACGAGTGCGTTGACTTCATTGACTTGGGATTGGTAAATGATTTAGCTTGATTGGTCGGATTTGAGAGAAGAATGTCTTGGAAGAGCAGAGAAGGAGAGGCATCGAAGAGTGCTTTTGTGTCTCGGAAATGGACCCTTTTGTTTTGCATTGGTTGCTTTTGTGCTGGGATGCTCTTCTCTGATAGGTAAATAATTTAAATTTCCACATATTTAAAGCTTCGATTTTTCTTTGAAATCCCAGAGAAAATGATTGGTTTGGTGAAGTGGGTAGCTCTCTTCCCCTTAAATTTGCTCAAAGATTTGGGATTTGGGATTATTTTTGTAATCTGGATGTGGAGTTTGGTGGGTTTTGAATTTGATGAGTGATGATGGATTTTTGAGCGTTTTCTGGGTTTTTGTAATTAATGCATCATTGCTGTATTTTTTTAATTGTTTAGTTAGTATCTTCAAAGTGGAGATTAATGATGATGACAGACTCGTTTAAAATTTAATTAGTGTTATTAACTGCTTCCTGGTTGAGTTCCCTTATTTTGTTGGCAGAATTGGTAAGTTTGTTGTGTCCCTTACAATGATGAGATTGGGATAGATCTGAATTTCATACAACAGATCCAATGCTTCAATTCAGACATCATTCTAGTAATCAGGTTTTGTCTTAATTGTTTTGTTCAAGAGATTAATCTGTTGTCCCTTCCTCCTTAAGTACTACGACATCACCTACTGCACCGCCCGCCCTCCTTCCCTAGTCCTTTTCTTTCCCTCCCCTTGCTTCTCATTGCCGGAAAACGTACTGATGGGGCGAGTCCTACATGAATTCTAAATTTAGGATATTGGTTTTTAACGTCGTTTATCTGCTTACTCTTCATATTCTGATTACTAAAATGTGCATACATTCCCATCAAAACATGTTATTACTTTGAACTTTACCAGAAGTGAATATGGCACGTTCATGCCAGAGTTTTTTTTTTAAATTCCACGCATGTGGTATACTGATAAAAAATAAATGAATTCTGCTAACAGAATGTGGTTAGTGCCTGAAATTGAAGACATATCGAGTACAACAAGGGTTGACGATGAAACACCGAAGTTAGGTTCTGGTTGTGATCCAACAATCGTAAGTACAATTTATCTAAACAGCCGGTTCTTTACCTTTTTGTTATTTGTTTATTCATCTTTACTTTTCTTTTTGTTTAAAAGGATGTAGAAAATGAACCAAAGGACGTTTACGGGGAAGTTTCAAAGACTCATCGTGCTATACAGTAAGCCATGCTGGAGCTCATCTCATTTTGTTGAAGTTGACTCGATGTTCTGTCTTATGACTTGTAAAATTTGCAGCATGCTGGATAAAAAAATTTCAAATTTGGAGATGGAATTAGCTGCTGCAAGGGCTGCGCAGGAATCTATTCTAAGTGGTTCACCAGTTGCAGAAAATTTAAAAATTCCTGAGACAAGAAAGAAAAGAAAATATTTGATGGTTGTAGGAATAAATACTGCTTTTAGCAGTCGAAAGCGCAGGGATTCAGTCCGTGCTACTTGGATGCCTCAAGGTTTTTTTTATCGATAACCTGCTTTCTTTATATTTTCTAACTATATGTGAATGCCTCTGACATTTCCTTTCTACTTTGTCTTCACTATATAGCCGATAAAAGAAAGAAGCTTGAGGAAGAAAAGGGCATTGTAGTTCGCTTTGTAATAGGTCACAGGTGGGTATTTGAACTCAAATATATTGGTTTTACTTTTGATTTGGTGTTTTAAGTTTTTACTGATATGAATTTCATGAAAGTGTCAGTCTTTCAGTAGAATATCGTGGAATTTGATTCTATCCCATTGGGATCTTTATCATGGGATAAACAACAATCTACTTGGAGCACTTTTTATTAGAAACATTTTGGAAATTATTTTGATAGAGTTCAATATTTTTTGTTCTCTGATTGTTTGGTGTCTTAGAATTGTGAATTTATTTTCCCCTCCCCTCCACCACCTGCATTATAATCCTACTCTCCATCATGTAAAGCAATAGTAATGCCAGACTACTGTCAGCTCCAATGTTTCTGTTATAGGTCCTTATATGCATACGTACGCATTTTATTTTGACTCCTGCATTTCTTAAACAAATAAAAACCTACATTTATTCTGTCTTTCAAAGTTAATGTTGTTCACATGATTTACCCTCGATTGTCTACGTTTTTATTTATCATACATAGTGACCTCAACGTTGAAATATTTTCCTTTTCTTAAACAAATAAAAACCTTTAACAAATAAAGCCTGATTTGTTTTTTCTTTTATCGATTGCTAGTGCTACATCAGGTGGTATCCTTGATAGAGCTATTGAAGCAGAGGAGAATAGGCATGGTGACATTATGCGGCTGGTAAAGCCTTTGTCTTTTCAGCTAGTTCAGTTAATCATTTTCATCTGGCAGAGGAACGCATATATTTGATGAAAAAGCTAATCAATTTTGTCTTCATATGAGGTATCTTCGTAATGTGTTGGTCTGAGAAAAAGCTAATCGATTTTGTCTTCATAAATTTGATGAAAGCAGGATCATGTTGAGGGCTACCTTGAATTGTCAGCGAAGACAAAAATATTTTTTGCCACTGCTGTTGCTTCATGGGATGCAGATTTCTATGTTAAAGTTGACGATGATGTACACGTAAATATAGGTATATAATCATCAGGCTTCTCTGTTCAAAATATGTCTTTTCAATGTTTACAAACTGGAAATTGGCTTTTCTAGAACTCATCTGAAATGGTGAAATCAGTCCTGTTTAAGGAGTCACTTGTGTTGGCATTTTTACTGGCACATTCTGATCTCCAGCTAGTGTGTAATAATTTTTGCTGTTATCATTCTCCCTTTTTTCTCTCAATGTTGATTTCATTCATCATATATAATTACAGGAACACTTGGAGCAACTTTAGCTAGGCATCGACCAAAGCCGAGGGTGTATATTGGTTGCATGAAATCTGGTCCCGTCCTTGCTCAAAAGTGAGCTGTGCACGCTTAATTTATTTCTTCCAGCTGGACATTTTTGGCAATCTCTCCCTTACCTTATTTTTTTTATTGACAGGGGAGTAAGGTATCATGAGCCCGAGTATTGGAAATTTGGCGAGGAAGGGAACAAGTATTTCCGTCATGCCACAGGCCAGCTCTATGCTATCTCAAAAGACTTGGCTACTTACATATCAATCAACCAGTATGTTTCTGTATTCTATATGGTAGAAGTCCTGCTGCTCAAATTATGTCTACCCTTTACTTATTTCTAATGTTATGCTAATCATCTAGGCATGTGCTACACAAGTATGTGAATGAGGATGTTTCTTTGGGATCGTGGTTCATTGGATTGGATGTGGAGCAGGTTGATGACCGGAGATTATGTTGTGGAACACCACCTGGTAATCTCATATCCATCTGTTTTTTCCCCCGCTTCTTTTTAACTTGCTTGGTCTTAATGAGGTTCCAATGGCAATAGTTTTGGAGACAAAAAGTTCGGGTGCCAAACATCTGCTTTATATGGTCGTGTTTATTTTTGTCACCTATAGTAAAAAAGTTGAATTATTTATTTTGGTTACACATTTTTAACTATGTAGCACGCCGGGAACCGGCATAGTTTGGTGGTCGTGACGTAAACTGGGTTACATGCTATTAGGCGTAGCTGTGTATGCCCCCATGGGGAGTTATCAGTCATTTTATTGTTCATTGAAATGTCAGATTAACTTTAACTTCCAGAGCATTTAGAATTGTTTCATGGTTTGATTACTGCCCCTTAATTGCTACACTTAATGTTTAGCTGATACCAGTTGCAATACACACCTGATCATGGTGACGAGTAGCTCATCTAAGATATCATGAGATCTTTGTTTGGATCCTGCGATTGTTTGAGCATTTCTTACCATGAGAGTTCACTTACATTTATGATGTATATTCTCATATGACTTACGTCTAAGACTTCAAGGTCGGGGTTGATGATGCGCGAAATAACGTGGGTGAGAGATGCCTGTTTTAATTCCTGTGGTGCTATTTCAATGTTACTAGTGTGGTTCAGTGTGTTTTGTGTGGGTTTACGCATTCATGCGTGATAACTTTTCATGTCCAGAATTGCAAAGAAAACACAATTGGAAGAAAGGTTATGATAGTTCAAGCCAGGAATAAATATTATCATGACATAGCGCATAGTTACAAGTTTAATGCTGTTAATTGTTACCACAGATTGTGAGTGGAAGGCTCAGGCAGGCAACGTCTGTGTTGCTTCATTCGATTGGAGTTGCAGTGGGATTTGCAAGTCTTCGGAGAGGATCAAGGAGGTCCACAGGCGCTGTGGAGAAGGTGAGAATGCTTTGTGGAATGCAGCTTTCTAATTGACAAAAAGTTCTTCCAAACTCGGGAGGAACATGTAAATGGCGTGAGCTTGTATCATAAAAATCCACACAGAGAAATTTTTTTTCAACACAACGATAGTAGCTGTCCTATTTCCTGGATTCTGCTCCATTTTAGACGAGGAGTGAGATACCCAATATCGAAACTTGAAAGAGGTGATAGATTGTCGTTAAAATCATTCTTTGATTGCTTCCGGGAACATTTGTATTGTAAGTCTTCCAATGTTAATGAAGTTCCAGAATAAGTGCCTGTTGGAATTTTTTCTATCTTTTTTTCATGTTGTAGAAGAAATGTTTATGATCTCTTTCCTTGGTGATGAAGCTTCAATGTGGCATCTCTGACCACTGACTAGTTGAGGGCCGGTTTGGTGTTGCTATGATTTGAAAAAAAACTGTATCTGCTGTGCTGTGAGAATAAGTAGCTGTGAAATAAAGTAACTAGAGTGTTTGATAATTTTTTTGTAAAAGTGCTTTCTTTTTTTTTTTAAAAAAAAAGGCAGTATTATAGTGTTTAAGAAACTTTTATATAAAACAGATGTGAAAAAAAGCTGGTTTTTCAAAGTTGGGTTTTGCAGCTTTGTGTTTTTGGCTTTTTTTCACCCAAAATTGTGAAAAAAAAGCTGAAGCTGAATGTTTACCAAACATAAAAAAGCTTCTAGCTTTTTTTGATAGTCATTTGTTTTAGAATCACCTCAGTACCAAACTAGGCTCAGTTGATGCGCTCATATGCAATTACATTCTGTACCAAATGCAACTCACCATATTTATATCCCATCCACCTCCCCCAGACTGCAGTGAATTTCAGTAGGTGAACCAAGTGAATTCAGTGACCAAAGGCATATTAACTTATTAAGTGACAAAACTCAACCATATTGGTCAGAGAAATGTTCCAAAAGTAAAAAAAATGTAGGAGAAGTCAATAAGTTATTATTAATTGAAACTTTCGTGAAATGAGTTTACTGTTTTCGTAGCGTTTTTTACCACTAATACAAGACTATATAACCTTGTATAATCACTTGGAATGCTACAGTGATTGTGAACACGTTACATATAAGTTCTTTTTCACCATCACTTGGAGCATTCTTGGTGGGAAATCATGTTTTCCACTGCAAAAGATAGTTAATAGAAAAAGGAAAAGAAGCAGAGAAGAGTTTAAAGATCAAACATGTCATGGTGAGATCATGTTTAGGGTGGATTTGTAGTTGTTGAAATGTCGAAAACAACGTTTTGTATCTACCTCTCTACTCACATAAACTATATACGATAAGATAGTAATACTCCATTACAAGGAAAGATGATGATCAAAATTGTTCTGCTGTCCACTTATAATTAGGGTTAACATTTTCTTGAAAAGCACAGCCAAATCTACTTTTAATCCGCCACGCCATCTGTTCTAGATATTCATCATAACGTCATGACATTATTTGCTGCGGCTGCACTGAAAAAGCAATGCCCCACTATCTTTCCTCTCTCCACTGACAAGGACACTATCCGCACCGAAAATTTGGAGCATTAGTTCCTAAAATTTGATTCAATTGGAGTTCTAGCTTTATCAAAAATAAAAAATAAAAAGTTAGTGAACGTTGGTCTTTGAAATTGTCACAACATGAAATATTAGTTGTTTTGAGTGATTATTAGAACTTCCGTTTTCTATTTGAAACCTTTCAGTTTGGACGAAAGTTTTAACCGCATTACTTAAAAGAATCTCTGCTTTACATTATGACAAGTTCATAAATGAATAGTCTCATATCTTTAATTCAAGAACTAAAGCTCTAATTTGTCACCCAAACATTTTATTTATTTATTTATTTAATACAAAAAAATCATAATAACAAGACCAATAAATCCACATTGATGATTTTTCCAAAACAAAGGGAAAGTAAAGTAATGGTACATTAGTCATATCTAACTTCTTCCTTAAATGTTTTGTATTTATTACCACATTACCATTTTAGTCTTAGTCTCACCAACATCTTCATCTCACTCTCCCACACACTCGTATAATATAAGACCAGCCAAGCCTGCCAAGGGTTTCATGTTGCTGCTGCTCTTGCATTTCCTGCAAACATGCTGCTGAAGCTCATAGACTCCTCCCTCAGGATCTCTGTAATTCCTCTCAGTATTGCAACCATTTGGCTCACTGTCACCAACCACCAAGACAACCCCAGCTATGGCAACCTAAAATTCTCCAATTTCACAGGCCTCAAGTAACAACTCCATTCATTTACTTGGATAATTACTGTTTCTGTTTTTTGATACAAGCGATACTGAAATCCGGGGATTCAAACTTAGGACTTCGGATGCATGAGTGAATGTTCTTAAACAACTAAGCTGGAAGCTCGTTGCGTTGATGTTTATATTTTTAAGTTATTGATTGACGTTTGAAGTGTCTTTGTATCTGCAGGTATATCGTTTTCATCAGTACCATTTCTGGTGTTTATGCTTTTCTTGCAGCTTTGTCCTCATGGATCAGATGCTTTGCGACTAAAGCTTGGCTTTTCTTTGTGTCTGACCAGGTTCATTTTCTTTTTCCTTTTGGCCCCATTCAATTTCTTTTCCTTTTCATTTGGCTTTTAGACAAAAAATAGGAGGTGTGTGTTTGACAATTGACAAACATGCATAGATAAAACCGGTTGCAAACGTTCAAGGAAAATAGAACTGGATAGACACTAAACAAACAAGTAACCCTAGTTTAGTGCCTTTTGTTGTCTGTTTAAAAATTTTTATTTGTGCTTATTTCTCTTGAAAGTTTTGGGAAAAGAAAAATAGATAACACCACAATAGAGTTTTTTAAAGATAAATTTGTGCTTGTTTCTTTTGGTTGTCTTGCTTTGTGTTGAAGGCATAATCATAATGTTTTAGCCCACTAATTAAGCACAATATTGGTTCTATATTTGATAAATGTATAATCTTTAGTTTTATTTTGAAATGCTAATAACAAGTTCACACGTTTCAAATTTGACCAAAAATGTCTCATCGATCATTTTGTGTAATATATTTCTTTCTTGTTTCAAATTTTGGGTGCAGATTGTAGCTTATCTAATGGTCACATCTGGGGCAGCGGTGATGGAGATAGTGTCTTTAGCTTACAAAGGGGACAGGACAGTCTCTTGGAGTGAAGCCTGCACTTCCTATGGGAAATTCTGCAGCAGAATGAAGGTGGCATTGGTTCTCCATGCCCTGGCTCTTTGCTGCTTTCTTGTATTGGCTGTGATCTCGGCTTATAGAGTGTTTAGCATGTTTGAGCCGCCTTCTATTTCTGAGAAGGAGGTGGAAGAAGAGAGGATTTAGATTCGAATCATTAGATGGGTTTTCTTTAAGTGGTTTTTGTTAATTAATTTAAAGGTCTTTTGTGGTATACATAAGTGACAATACGTCCTTAATTTTAAGTTTTATAAATTTTAAAATAGTGATTTTATAAAAATGTCCTTAGAGGCGAGGATGTTGGACTTTCGTTGACCGTTCGAAGTCACAATTAATGTTTTTGAATAGATCTTGAAGCTACGAACGGATAGGCGAAAGTTGTTTGCGAGTCCGCATTATAACGGTATAGTTACGGACGTTTGAAATTGTTTACTCAAATTTTAGTTTTAAACTAATTAAACTCCCACCATGTGGGAATTGTAACCAATCAAATTAAAAGGGAAATGACCAATCAGAAAATAGAGAGAGGGAGAGAGAGAGCCAATTAGGAGAAGAGAGAGTGTAGCCCTCTTCTTCCCGTCTACCCATTTGCGCGACCTCCCATTTTCCGTCGCCGATTCCAGCCAACTCTGGTGGAATTTTTCGACGCCACCACCACCCTCTTGAAGCTCTCACTAAACCCAACCAACAACCACCTTGATTAACCAATGGTGCTTTGGCCACCCTTTTCATTTTTCCGGTGAATCGGCAAAGCGATGGTCGAGACCACCACTTGGGTTTTGTAGCCCATCATCCCAGGAGTAAATCCCGACCAGCCTTGACCCCATTGGACCATCATAGGCGACGAATCGACTTCGGGAAGCTTTGGGCACCCACCAGCTTTATCGCGTGAAATTAACCATCTTCCGTCCACTTTTGGACTTCATGGCAGGTATAAAACTTGTTCCTCTTGTTGAGCTCTATCTTCTTGTAAATTTTGGCAGAATTTGGAGTTAGTCAAAAAGGTGGGTTTCTAGTCACCGGAAACTGGCGCATGGGTCAAGACCCGTCCTACCCATCCTAGGTTAATTTGGATGCCCTGATTCCATATTTGACACCTGATTGACGGAATTCCATTGTTTGAGTATAATTTCGTTAAGGTCTGCCACTTGAATATTATTGCAATCGACGATCCGACCGTTGGATCGTCACTAAACTTTAATACACTATAGTACGTAATATTTAAGGATCATAGGAACTTACGGATCGGGAATCTGACATACGAAGCTTCTTGAATTGGATTTGTAAGTTTGTAAAATAAAACGTGGACTGCCACTTGAATTGTGTTTGGCAGAGATCCGACCGTTGGATCGTTCCAAAACTTTAGGATGTTGTTCTAGGAGCTTATTGAAACTCTTGGGAAGTTATGGATCAAAAATCCGAGGTGCGGACCTTCCGGATCGAGTTACGTAGGGTTGTGGACCCTATCGTAGACCTTTGACCGATGGTTAACTTTGGGTTTCAAATCATTCTAGAACGTCCTTGGGGATGTGTTTTATGTAAGTTATGTGTTCTATCGGTAAGAATTCTGAGACATGATTTGATAATTGTTCTTGGCACCGATCGTTCATGATGTCTCGATATTTGTGCTAGGGAGTTGTAGCGCAGACCTCAGGTGAGTGGGTATTTTCCTTTTAATAGTATATGTATATATATATATATATATATATATATGATTGATAGTTTTCACAAATGCTTTTGAATTGATTCATGCACTTTATGCCATGATTAAATTATGTTATGAGAAATGTTGCACTGTTGTGAAATAACAAGATGATCCTACGGGATGCACATGTAAGTTCAGGTAAGTTTATTATGTTGATTGAAATTATTTCATCATTATGGCATGCTCATATTCATATAGTTCGCTCATCATTGCTACACCGGTGTTAATGCTCGCCCCAGGCCAGGGCCAATCCTTCACGTAATGTTCACCTTGCAACCCACACTCGTCTTGGATCCAAGTAGGTGCTAGTCTTGTCGTACATGTCACATTAGTCGACTTCGACTCGTAGGTGATGCGTATAGCGCTAGTCTTCACATGATCGTAACACTAGAGCATATATTATTACACCTAGTCCTGTCGTACATGTCATATTAGGTGACTCCTACTAATGTGTTATCATAGATGGATGAGCAATAGGTGCAGTCGTACATGTCACATTAGGTGACTCCAACTGCGTGCCAATATAGATTGTTGAGCACATGATTTTATTCATATTGCCGTTGAGATATTTTATTATGGCATATTTCTGGATTTATTGTCGGCATGCATTTGATTTCATACTTATACTTAGTATGGTTTTCGGGAAACTATACTTGTTTTACGGCGAGGGGTTACAATGTTTTCAGAAAGGTTTTTATAAAACTTTATTTACAGGCCCACTCACCCTTGTTTTTCGCCCCTTCAGGTTTTAGCAGCTGAACTGTCTTATTGACAAGGATTCTTGGCAAATCTCAGTACCTTTGAGGTATAATCCTTATTTTATTTTACTATACTTTACTTATGCTCTGACATCACGTGTGAAATGGGTTCATTCCTGCTCACAGCGCACTCTTGTATTTAGGCACTTTTAGTTTTAAATTTATTCACATTTTCCACATCGCTACACTTTATGGCTTCGTCACCTTCAGGTGTTGGCTAGCACAGCTCGATTCGAAGTCCTAGTGGACATTCCGGGTCGGTGTGTCACATATGATTCAGCTTTTAGTTAAACACGTATTTGATAATTAGATTGTGAAAAACACACTTGGAGGTTATATGTTTGGTGAAATGCTAATTGTTGTATGTTCAATCCAAGCTATTTCTCAGGAAAATTTTATTTCACTTGGTGATCACTTAGTCGTTGTTATGAATCAAACAAGTTGATGATTAATCATGAGGATATTATTGGTTAGAATAACTATAGATTTGTTCGATATATATAGATGACTAATTGGTCTCCAAGTTATATCAATTTTTATAGACATGATCTTTATATGAAGATAAAGAGAATGAATAACTTATATTATGAAGTTTGTACGATGAAATAATGTCACGTCGTCATGTCAGGAGGAATGATTATTTACATGTAAGGAACCAAGTATTTTTGTTAAGGTATGTTTGGTGAGGGATTTCCAAGTCCCAAAAGACTAAGACCAACTTCGTAAGGAATAGACCATAAACAATTAGCTCGAGAGGATTAGAAATGCTCTTCACGAGCATTACAAAGACATGTTGGATAGATTAATAAATAACACCTACTAGGTAGGAATTTGCAAATCCCTCTCAAATACTTTTGTAATACTCATAAAAGACATTTCTAATCCTCTTTATCTAACATTTTAGTCTGTTCCTTATTAATTTGGTCTCAATTCCTTAATATAGTGTTTGGATGAGGAAATTTAGAATTACTAAGGAATTCCAAAGCAATGGAAATAAAAAAAATATATATATATATTTTTTCCATAATTTGTAATTTTTCTTGTTTGGTTAACCTAAAAAAACAATGACATTTGAATATAGAATTTAATGTGTGTATAAGACTCATTAACATATAAACGAAAGATAACAGTTATGAAATGTACCAGTAGTGGAGGTGGCAACGAGGATACTGATGGTGGGTCGTGGCAGCGGCGGTGGTGGATGTGGCAACGGCAGGGATCATAAAGGCATGTGGTGGTGACGGCATCCGTGATGGTGATGATGATGCTTGTGCCACTCATGGTTGAGTTTTTTATTTTTTTATTTTTTTTTTAAATTTAATTTTTAGAAATTCTCACTTATAGAAATTTAGAAATAACACATATTAAATGTAATGTAAACTTGTGAATTAGAGGTTCTAAATTAAAAAAAATAAAAAATCATGCATAAATGTTAAATTCTATATTTATAAATCCAAACAAAAGAATTGATGTATGTCAATCTATAATAAGTATATTTTTTGCTTCTTGTTTTATAGTAGGTCGGATCTCATGTGTCCAGGTTAAAATAAAAGTTTAAGCCTATGTTTCCAACAGAAATCATCTTTTTTTTTTTTTTTTTTTAAAGAAAAAAAAAAGTGAAGGGCTTCTAAAAATGTAAAGCACTAAGCACACTACAGCCCAGTGCCCATCTCACCTACCACACGTCCACACCCAAACAAAAGCGCTTTTGAAACAGAATGAAGGTGGCACAGGTTCTCCATGCCCTGGCTCTTTGCTGCTTTCTTGTATTGGCTGTGATCTCAGCTTATAGGGTGTTTAGCATGTTTGAGCCACCTTCTGTTTCTGATAAGGAGGTGGAAGAAGAGAGGACTTAGATTCGAGTCATTAGATGGGTTTTCTTTGTGCTTTTTGTTAATTGATTTAGAGGTCTCTTGTGGTGTACATATGATTCAGCTTTTAATTAAACACATATTTGGTCATTGGATTGTGAAAAAACACACTTGGAGGTTATATGTTGGTGAAATGCTAATTGTTGTATGTTCAAACCAAGCTATTTCTCGGGAAAATTTTATTCGACTTGGTGATCATTCAGTGTAGTTATGAATCAATCAAGTCGATGCTTAATTATAAGGATATTATTGGTTACAATAACTGTAGATTTGTTCAATATATATGGATGACTAATTGGTCTCTAAGTTATATCAATTTTTGTAGACATGATCTTTATATGAAGATAAAGAGAATGGATGACTTATATAATGAAATTTGTACGATGAAATGATGTCATGTCGTCATGTCAAGAGGAATGACTCTTTACATGTAAGGAACCAAGTATTTTTGTTAAGGTATGTTTGGTGAGGGATTTCCAAGTCTCAAAAGACTAACGTCATCTTAGTAAGGAATAGCCCATAAAATATTAGATAGAGAGGATTAGAAATGCCCTAAAAGAACAATGAAATTTGAATACAGTATTTAATGTGTGTATAAGACTCATTAACATATAAATGAAAGATAACAGTTATGAAATATAATAGCAGTGGAGGTGGCGACGACGATAATGTTAGTGGGTGGTGGTAGCAGCAATGATAGTTGTGGCAATGACAGGGGCCATAACGGCATGTGGTGGTGACGGGATCCGCGATAGTGATGATGACGCTTGTGGCCACTCATGATTGAGGTTTTTTTGTATTTTTTATTTTGAAATTCTCACTAACATATTAAATGTTATGTGAACTTATGAATTAGTGGTCCTAAATTCTAAAAAAAAATTCCATGCAAAAATGTTAAATTCTATATTTATAAATCCAAAGAAACGAATTGATGTATGTCAAATATATAATAAGTTTATTTTTCTCTTCTTGTTTTAAAGTAGGTCGGATCTCACATGTCCAGATTAAAATAAAAGTTTAAGCCTATGCTTCTAACAGAAATCATCTGTTTTTTTTCAAAACAAAAAAAGTGAAGGACTTTTTAAAATGTACAGCACTTAAGCGCACTAGCGCCCAGTGCCCATCTCACCTACCACACCCAAACAAAAGCGCTTTTGAAACAAAAGCACTTATGTCCAAGAACTTGGAAGGATGGGAACAGAAGGTCTTAAGGAGCAAGTCAATTCCAATCCGTAATTTCGGTCAAAGGAAACTTGGGCCACTACGGTGTAGCCCAGTTCAAATGGAACTCAACCATTTTGATCCTGGGCCGCAGGGCGATGTCGGTGAAGGTGGTTGTGGAGTCACGATCTGTTTCTTTTGAGTATTATCATCTCACTTTCCCAATTCACAAAGCTTCTCTCTCCTCTCCACTTTCTCTCTCTCTCTCTCTCTCTCCTTCCTTCTCTCCTTCCCAAATTTTGTTCCTTTCTCATTCAGATCTTCTGGTAAGAAGCTTATATTAAAAAAGGCGCTTTGGTTGTGATTTTTATTATTACCCTCGTTTTGGATCTGAAACCCTAATTTGGTTCTTTTTTTTTTTTTTTTTTTTTTTTGGTGGTTGACCGTAACTCAAGAAGTGCTATAGAAACAGTCAAACCTAATCCTCCATGGCCAAAAGCTCCTTCAAGCTCGAACACCCGCTCGGTTCTCTCTCTCTCTCTCTCTCTCTCTCTCTCTCTCTCTCCACACACACACACACAAACAAGTACTGATGTTATGTGCAGTGATGTGATTGTGATTGAGCTTGATTGAGTGACCCTGAATTTTGTTGATCGATATGTATCTTGCAATTTCCCCAAGAGGAACCATTAATTGAAAATTTGTGTTCTTTATTCAATTAGGTTAAAAAAAAACTCTTTGATTTGGGGTTTATGTGAAATTTAGTTATTTTCCCCAATTCTTGGTCCTTCCTGTGTATAATCATTAGTTATATGATCTGGGTTACTGGTGTTTTAAGATTTAGTTGAGATGGTACGAATATTACCTTTGGTTATGTGATTAAATTGCCGTAGGCCTTTCTATTTTGAGTGTGAATCTGTAAATTATACTTGTGTGACGTTCCTTTGTCATAAATTTATTCAATTAGTTGTAGGGTGAGTATGCATGAAAAGTGAGAATTTTGAGCAGGTGAAAACGAATGGTTATTGGAGTCTGGGAACGAAAATGTAAGCGTATGAAGTAACAAACCACGCAGAGTGTCGCTTGCTTAGCTATTTATCTTTGGATGCTTAGGAATGGTCATGGAACGACAGCATCAAACTGTCTCGTTCTGCAAGTTATTCATTTGTTTGTTACGTTTTCATTTTATCTTCATTTTGGTACCAGAAAGGCGGCAGGCAGAAGCTGCTCGGATCAGGGAGAAGTATCCTGACAGAATTCCGGTATGAATATTGAGTATCATTTCTAGTCCATCAAGAACCAGTGTTATCAATGCTGAAGGCAGTTAAAGCTAAGGCCTTGTAGAGCCTAAACACAATGTGATTGTCAAATTTAACTTCTTTCTCGAAAATTATCAAATTTAACTTCTGAAGATATTAATTAATACAAAAATCAGATCCAATTCCAAAAAGCTATTTTTAGCCTTGAACGTTACCAAAATAGCACATGCTTTTGTGATTGAGTTGTGCCTCTCTCAAGGAGCTTCATCAAGGGTCATAAGTTCTCCATGTAAAACTCATTTAGCTCTGGACTTGAACTGCTGTGCCTTGTAAATAATCACACTCTTAAGATCCTTTTTCCTGTGATTTATGTCGTATGCGGTTCTTATTTAATTATGTAACATTTGTATTCTTCTCTAATTGTGTGTGTGTGTGTGTGTGTGTGTGTAGGTTATTGTGGAGAAGGCTGAAAGAAGTGATATACCAGACATTGACAAGAAAAAGTCAGTCTCTGTTTATATTTCATAGTCTCTCTATACTTTGTCTGTTCTTGATTGTGTTTTTTCCTGTTATTTGAATAACTCTGTGAGGCTTGCTTGATTGTGTTATGCAATTTTCCATAAGGTTTTCAATTGCACACACTTCTTTGGTAAGGTCAAGGCTTCATACTCACTTTCTTACGTGTGGTGTACTTCCTAGCATTCTGCAACGTTTAGAAGGTTGTCATTTTGAAGTACATAAGTGTATGTGTTTGTGTGCCTTGCTTTCAGGCACCCTGCAATTTTTCAGAATGTTATTGTTTCGAAAACATCTGTCTTTTAACACTTGGGACTGTGTGGACATACTTTTGTAAATTCATTATGTCATAAGAATACACGTCTGTGCACTTGTATGTGTTGAGTATATGTATTTACAGTTGGTTTATCTTCAGTTACTGATGTGACCAAACTGAGAAGTTATAATCTTTATATTATTTTGTGTGGCTGCTGAGATTTTCTTTCATTCTGTGTGAGATTCCTGTAGACCACCGGCAATGCATCGTTGATCTTAAACTTAACCGTACATACCATTCCTTGCCCTCACAGATTCTCGCCTGATAGCTTGATAATAATTTTTTCCCGAGTTATACCGTACGGTTAAAGTAGTTAATGGGAAAATGAGTTAAAATCATAATGCTAGCAATATGATTAAGAAGAACTACGCTTAATTGAAGCTGAAATATTGTTAACTTGATTTGTATTCTTTCACTATCTGTAAAACATTCTTTGTAATTTTCGTCATCTCATTGAATTGGTTATTTGTAATGGTCAAATGATGGAAACAGGTATCTGGTTCCTGCTGATTTGACTGTTGGGCAGTTTGTTTATGTGGTCCGGAAGAGGATTAAGCTCAGTGCCGAGAAGGCCATATTTATATTTGTGAAGAACATTTTGCCACCCACTGGTGAGAATAATACTCCAAAAATGTTTTATGTATACTGGAAATAACATGTCGGTCCCTATAACTGAACGCATATTTGGGTTTCTGGTATTACAGCTGCTATGATGTCTGCTATCTACGAGGAAAACAAAGACGAAGATGGTTTCCTCTACATGACCTACAGCGGTGAAAACACATTCGGTTAATTCTGATGCTGTCAATTCTGCATTATGTAAATAAGACTTTTAAGAAGCATGAAAGGTATATATTCTTCTTGGATTTCAAATTCGGCTACTGCATACTGCGGCTCAAAGTAGCCCCAAATTTGTGGTTGCTTTTCGTATGATAACTATTAACTGTTGTTGAGTCTATGACTTTATTCTGGAAAATGTTATATGGTTAATCCTTCTATGAATTCAGCTAGTAAATTATCATCGTTTCAATTGTGTTTGATGATATGATTGACTTTTCTATTGAATTTTGTTTTGGATGCCGAAGGAAGCGATGGCACGAGTTGTTTTTCGTTCCGCCTATTTTGTGTTCAAAATTCTGTTGTAATGTTCATTGCTGAAACCCAGGGCTTTAGTTATTGTGTTGGAAGCTGACGGTTTAGAGAATTGAACAGAGTTGTTGAATGCTTTGAACCATCTGAGTTACGAGCCAGTTACTGATAGATGTTCAATATGTTCTTTTAAGTGCTTGAAAATTTTAAACATGCCGTAACGGCTGATTCTTCGAAGCGCAGCAATAACAAAGTTGAACTCGGAACTTGGAAGGCATCAGACCTTGCAAGTTGCCATGGCTCATTCTACCGCGATGTTTGCCATGTCTCAGCCTATTTCATTATAATTTTTATTTTGTGGAGTTGAGCTTTTTTTTGGCCACCTTGGACTCCTTTAGGTTGTCGTTATTCTGTACTAGTTTTTTCTTTTAATGAAATTTACTTTGATCGACAAAAAAATACTCTTAAAATTGTGAAAGAGAAATAATTAGAATACGATACGATTCCTTCAGAAGAGTTGATCAATGGGGTGGTTGAATTTTGTGAAGCTTGGGGATATTAGAAATTGGGTGGTTGGAAGATGTGGGGGCAAAGTTCCTGGAGGGTGGGCATTGGGTCACGACTCAAAACTCTCATTTATGACAACAGCTTATACGGTATATGAAGATATCTAGTCACGATAGCTTTCTCGCGCTTATAAATTAAACTATGTTTGAGTTTTGTCAATATATCTTATTTTATTAGTACGAAATGCCATGTAATAATTTACTTGTAATATATAAGTTGTTTTAATTTAAACGAAAAACTTAACAGACTTGCCAGGTGAGAAGAATAACATGTCTTAAAGACTAGGGTGACACAGACAAATTAAAAGTCTCGCAGACAATTCAAACGTGATAAATACATGAGAGAAGAGACATTGCGAGAGGAGCATGAGAAACATGTTGAGAATGATTACTTTACATATGGTGTATTTTTAAACGTCCACATATGGACAACATAAATTAGGTGACGTGGAATTGAGGTTCTACCATAAAAATCAATTGGCAATATGAGCCCATTCATATGGAAATCTCTTGGTTCAAACCCTTTGCTATTGGGTGGTAGATCTCTCTTCTTTACATTTATTACGACTCTTTCTTCACGAGTATTTTAATTGGAATAGTCTTATTGCTCCAAGAGTAACCCAATTTACTTATAAGTTCATGTAGAATTCCTCCTCTACATAACTTTAGCCAATAAGCTAACAACGTGTGGAGGTGCTCCCTGTGAGAGACCTTCCCTCTGGTTGAGGGTGATTCTCACCGTTTTGTGTGAGTGGTTCCCAATCGAGTCCCTTTTTGTTGTTGTCGATCCTAGCTACAGCTGGGATCAGTGGGTCTTCTTTTGTTTTTTTCTTCCTCTCTTTCTCTTCTTCCATCCGCTGTTTTCTTCCTTGGGTTTTTTTGGCTGATCTGCCTTCCTTTCTCCCCTCTACTGTCTCCCATCCATCTTCATCCAATTTCCGAGCTTCAGTCACCTTTGACCACGATTTGTTGCGGTGTTTTAAGTGGGTGTGTATCGATCTGGTGCTTCCACTGGGTTGGGTGTTCCTTGCACGGTCACCCTCTCTTTGTTGTCTGCCTTTGTTGGCAGTGTTGCTCGTGGACTCCCACGAGCTTCTTTCAGTTGGCTACAGGTTCTTGGTGGTCTGTAGCTATGTTTAGAGTGAAGCTTGGATTTGGTTGCAGGTATAGATGAGGCATGGTTTATTTTGGAGCAAGATTTTGGATGGATCGACACGCACAGCTGCTTTTTTGGTGGTTGCAGTGGCGGTGGTGGTGGATGATGCACGGAAGCAGAAGTTTCTGGGTTTTCTTTTGTTTTGGTCTGAACTTTTGGTTGGGCTACTGTTCTTTGTTTATGTGTTTTGTTTTTGAGCCTTTGTGTTATATATTTTGGCCCTTTGTGCTGTAATGTTTGTGGTTGAATATATGTTGCCTTTGTTCCCAAAAAAATAAAATAAAAAAATAAAAAATAAAAAATAAAAAAATCCCTCCTCTCATCATTATGATATTCATTATCAACACTCTACCATTCCGGTTATGCAGTTAAGAGAAAAAGGACAAAGTCGATCGGTGATATTTTAATATAAATAAACATTAGCAAAAACCAAGAGAGCCAATATATAAAGAGTTCATTTTCTGCATACTAGAAACACAATACAGAAAATTAAGATTGTTTAATACATGTGCTATCATATGAAATATATAAATACATATGACGTAAAAATCACGTCTTGAGAGTTTAGAACAAAGTTCTAAAAGGCGCTAGGCACTAATCGGGCGGTGGGCTGGGGCCTAGCGCCTAGGCGGCTAGGTGAGGCCTAGGCGGACTAAGCGGATTTAAGTAAATCTATTATATTTTGTGTAAATAAGTGTCTCTTTATACTTAAAATATACATAATTACATCATAAACTACAAAATAGAATGACATATATATTATGAAGTATTGGAACATAGTGAAAACATGGGGAACAAGCATGTAATGTCTGTTCATTTAAGTATTCAACAAGTCTTTTACAATTTATTGAAAAAAAAAATGTAAAATGAAAGTTATCTATTTTCTGTCTAAGTGAGTCGCAACCTAAACTGGTCTGGGCGGTCTAGGTGGGCTCCTCAGCAGGCTAAGTGCCCTTTCTTTATTTTCAAATGCCAGGCATAAATCGGGATGGTGGCCAGCAGCCTAGCGCCTAGGCGGCGCTATGCGGGGATTTTTAGAACAGTGGTTTAGAATAAAACATACTCAAAACTCATTACAAACACTCAAAACCAATTAGTAATAGGTGAGTCACTTAATACAATGGTGTTATATTTTGTTTTTTTTGAGAGATTTTAAACGTGAATATCATGAATAGCGAGTTCAGTACCAATTTATTTTTCTAATTATGGTTGTAATAAATAATATAATAATAATAATAATAATAACAATGTGCAAGACACCCAAGACTTGAGAGAGTTTGAGAGGAGATGAGACCAACACGTCTGTGGAAAACTATTTGTTTGAATTTTGAGGATGGCAATCAACCGTGTGCCGTGTGGTGTGTTGCTAAAATTAGATGAAGAGCCATCCAACATTGACCTAATTATTTATTTATTTATTATTTTTCATACCTAATTATATTAATTAGGACATGTAATATGTGCACAGAGGGACCAATACTATAATCTATTCATGTATATAAGTCCGTTAGTATGCATTCAGAAAATAAAGAGAGAACTTTATCAGTCTGTGTTGTTTAAATTTTAGCAGTCTTATCTGTATATTCAATGACTCTGCATTTTCTCCCAAACATCTTCAGCTGCTTTTCAGAAGCCTCTCACCGAAACAAACGTTACGTATGCAATGGCGATGTTTGTGTTCTCAGAAACAATAGATCGATGAAGAACAAGCGAAAACCGAGCATGAGGATTTCGTTCGCCCGCCTTTCTTTCAGAAGGTTAAAAGTTTATAGGCACAACAGCTCAAGCTAATCAGCATGGAATTGTGTTTACGTACCGTACAAGTACGGAGAGCCTCTAATGGCAAAAGGATTAATTTGTATGTCCAGGAAAACTTCTTGTCTCGTTTGTTTGAACCAGAAGAATCAGCTCAAGTACTTAACTGTTAAGTACTTTTATTTAGTTTCTAAGGATCTATGTCATCATTTTTTCCCCCAACTGTATGAATCATTATATTTATTTTTTCCGTTTTTCCTATTGTCGGCTTCTCGTTAGAGCTCCTCCAGCAACGCTCGAACTCCTTCCGGTGATTAAAATTCTAAAATATAATAACTTGGTTAATTTTTAAATTTCTTGTATAATTTATCATTCCATGCTCCAGCAATTCTGCATGTATTATCCATTTATTTCTGCCGTGAAATCGCACATGGCGGGTTTGGTTTTGCAGATTCAAGGTCAGGCAGTAGGAAATGAAAAGTCAGACTGATATCATGTGAATGTGTATGAACATCCCCCGACTTCTCATGCTGCAGAATTCTCAGCATGTTTCAATGCTATATATGAATGTGATGACTGTTTTAACTGTTAGATTTAATTTCCACAATTATTAATTTTTTATTTTGATGCTCAACTATATGAATTTTTAGTACGTTTGAATGTTATGTACCATTAAACAAAAATTGGTTTATTTAAAATACATTTTTCATAAAAAAAAAAAATAAATAAATAAGTGATCAAGTTTTATACGTAAACACTGTTTTAAAAAACGCACCCCGAGGTACGCCTAGTCAACTTTGGAGGTGGGGTGGGAGTAAAATCGCAACTGCCCAGTGGTAAGAGTAGGCGAAAACTTACCTAGACATGGTCGAGGCACGCCTTAGGGCATCTTGAGGTGCCCAAAATCCTTGCCTGAAATTTGCTGGCACCCCTTGAAATCAAAGGCTGGGCTTCTAAGGCTCTGCCCTCTGGTCTTTTTTTTTTCCTGCTGCAGTGATTGTCATCTGATTTTCTTTCTGTTGTAGTGGCTGCGTCTTCATGAAGAAGACAGCTGCAAAGAAGAAAAAGAAAGTTTTTTTTAAGACTTGACCCAAAATGACATTGTATAGATCAACCTTTTTTTTTTTTTTTTTTTTTTTTTTAATACTAGTATATGCCCACACACGAAATATGTGATATGTTTTACTTTTGTCTTTAAAATTGAAGGAGAGAGGGAAAAAGTGAGAGAAAATGTGTGAGCGGAGGGAGGGAGAGTGGTTTAAATTTTTTATTTATTTTTAAATTAAAGATCTTAAAATCAAATTCCCAATCCCCAATTCCATATTTCAATTTTACCACAATCTCATACTTCTATTTGTTTCAAAATTCTCCACACCCCCACAATTTGTTTCAAAATTCACGTAAGTTTTTTAGTATTCTAATATCAATTTGGTCTTGATTGCTTGTTTAATTGTTGATTAATTTGTTCTATAAAGTATTATATTATACATACAATTACATGTATAATATATATTAAAAAATCTAAATTCCGTGAGGCTTTGCTTCACGCCTCAAGACTTTTACCTAGATAGAACTACCCATAAAACACCTTACTTATGCCTTTACCTTTTAAAATATTGATGTAAACACTACGTAGTGTTCAAAAAATAATGTGGACTAAAATGTCTGCATGTCGGCATAGAAAATAATATGTTTCTCCATCTTTTTGTCCTCGTCAATATCTCAGTATTTGTTTTGGTCAAACGACTATGACTCTGTTCATAACATAGCTCAAGCAAAATCAAAAGAAACTGCATATGTTGAAACGTGAAGGGAGTGTCTATTCACACTTCCACGAAATCTCTTTCTATCCAACAACTTCTTCTCATTTAAACATAATTTTAGAATTTTAATTCCAAATCAAATTGGGGATCAATCACCCTTAATGGCCGAGCACAATTAAGCACATCGAGATATAACTAAATTAAATTCGTACTCTTTGATTTTGAGATTGGATTGTGACTAATTATAGATTTGGATTATCATGTAATGTTTTTTTTTAGTACAACGATATATTTTACACTAGAAGGAGAGGGAAATTCGGTTAAGTTACATAATGGACAATCTAATTTGGTATCGAATTCACCATCCACGAGATTCAAATCTCAGACCTCTCACTTATAAATAAAGAGGAATATTACCAAACCGTAGTACTGAGTAATGGATTATCATGTAATGCTTAAAGTAGAAGATTTTCGAGTTTTTTATGAGAAAATCATGGCTTGTCGCGCAAAATGTTTGTCACTGGCATGCTGAATGTTCTTGCCGTTCAGTAGAGAGTTGTTGGACCTTCTTCTTGAAGTTTGTTGGGGATTTGTCGAATCTCTACCGAAATTTTATTTCGGGTAGGTACTACCGAATCTTTCTCAAAACCTCAAAAGATTTTATAACTGCGATAAGATGTGTAGTACTTGAAAAATAAGTTGGCATACCTCATTTGGAACTCCCCAAACGACTTATTGGTCTTTCCTTCGAAATTTTGTATTAATATATATGTAAGGTGAAAGCGATGAAGGTGTACTGGTTCGGTACTGAGATGCTGTTATAAAAAGTGCGTATAAAAAAAAACTGATATTAAAAAGATGTTTGGTAAACACTTAAAAATAGTTTATTTTCACAGTTTTGAATGAAAAAAAAGCTGAATACATGAAACAGCAAAAATAAATTTATTCTCACATCACAACAAAAACAATTTTTTTTCAAAACATAGCAATACCAAATCAGCCCAAA
Source organism: Pyrus x bretschneideri (assembly GCF_019419815.1). Classification (NCBI taxonomy): domain Eukaryota; kingdom Viridiplantae; phylum Streptophyta; class Magnoliopsida; order Rosales; family Rosaceae; genus Pyrus; species Pyrus x bretschneideri. The sequence continues at coordinate 1,445,106 of NW_025999805.1, read as the reverse complement.
GACTCTTGAAACCAAGATGCTCTCCCAGTGGCACCACCGATCGCAAAATTTCGTTAGTTTGCCGGTTGTGGAGAGAGATTATTGGCAGAACCCTTGACCGTGAACATAAAACAGAAACATTGAATTTTAGAGACAATAGTTCACATGTACATTATAAGCGTAGCAGTAGTATAAAGTGGAATTCTCAATGCAATTACATACGTAAAATGACTAAATTCTACATAAGTAATTCTACCCATCAACCTGTAACAATGTACAAGGCCTCAACCAGATATATAACAGCTCCTAAGCGATTTGATATAAATCTTCAAATGGATCCTCCTCCTGCCGAGACGAACACCTGCGTCGACAAGTCTGTATTCCTTATCTGGGCCAGAAAATGAAGTTCTGTTAAACCTATAGCTTCTTAAGTTTGAGCTGATCATATCAGGTCGAGCAAGCTAATCTAACCAGAGACAATCCTTCGTTACGTGTGGACAACTCCTTGTTGAAGTCAAAAATGGATAAACATCACCTCTAAAATCATTCTGTCATAACAAGATCCTTGGCATTCTCACACTGGATACAACCATGGCACCAGAGACATGAGGTGAATCCCTGAGACAGATGCCAGAAGCCAGAGACATCTCATCCTTTACTCTTTTGTTTAATTCGTCTGAATACGTATCTAGACTCAGAGTTGCAACGCCAAGTCTGGCTGCTGAGAGTCGGCCAGAAGACTAGAGGACTGTTTTACCGGAGACCCAGGGGACTGGAAACCAATATTTAAGTCTGGAGGAAGGCTTTCCCGTTTCTGTTTTGGTCTTGGCTGAGCATTTGGACTGAGACCCCGCCAAGGTGATTGCGCCTGAAATCTAGATAAGTCAGCTGATGGTAACTGAGGAAAAACTGTAGGTCGGCCTTGAAAATGTGCTTCATTTGCCATACGAACAGGTTGTTGTAAAAAGGTTGGAAATGAAAAACTGTTCTGAGTTTGAAATTGCGTTGGAAACTCTGCACGAACTCGTGAAATGTGTGACTGAAAATCCCTAGCTGGGTTGTATAATGAATCTGCAGATATCTGACTTTTGGGTTTAGTGAGATCCTCTGTAGGCTGATTAAATGCTCCAGCACCTATAGACATCCAAGCCCGGGCAGCAGCAGCTGCAGCATTGCCAGAATCATCTCTTCTTATTGATGGAACCGATGACCCAATAGGTTGAGTATCAACTGATAATTGACTTGACGATTTATGTTGCTTTTGACTTGACGATTTATGTTGCTTTTGATTCTTTTCTGCCAAGTTTTTCAAATACTGTACAGAGTCGCTACGACCCTGCACCTGTCCATGAGGAAAGAAAGCTGCTGTCCTATCCATTTGACTATGAGCACTATCAGATGGACTAATCCGGTTGTCCAGAGAAGCACTCACATTTTTCCCATTAGGCAACCCTCGGTTAACATTTCCATTAGAATCCGGCATCTTAAAAGGTGCAGGTTGTGGAAGATTCATGTTCCTTGATACTGTATCTCTGGGCCTAGAAGCTTCTGCCTCCGATTTTCTTGATGATTGCTTTTCTGCAACAAGATTGGCATTATTGTGATTGACTGAGGGTATAGAGTTCAACTCAACTTCCTTTTGAACCTTCTTCTCAGGCTCGACAAACCGGGATTGCAGTTTTTTCTGTGGCTTAACTGAGGGTATAGAGTTCAACTCAACTGCCTTTTGAACCTTCTTCTCAGGCTTGATAAACCGGGATTGCAGGTTTTTCTGTGGATGAACTGAGGGTATGGAGTTCAACTCAACTTCCTTTTGAACCTCCTTCTCAGGCTCAATAAACCGGGATTGCAGTTTATTCTGTGGATTAACTGAGGGAATAGAGTTCAACTCAACTGCCTTTTGAACCTTCTTCTCAGGCTCGATAGACCAGGATTGCAGGTTTTTCTGTGGATGTACTGAGGGTATGGAGTTCAACTCAACTTCCTTTTGAAACTTTTTCTCAGGTTCGATAAACCGGGATTGCAGTTTATTCTGTGGATTAACTGAGGGTCTAGAGTTCAACTCAACTGCATTTTGAACCTTCTTCTCGGGCTCAATAAACCGGGATTGCGGGTTTTTCTGTGGATGAACTGAGGGTATGGAGTTCGACTCAACTTCCTTTGAACCTTTTTCTCAGGCTCCCTAAACCGAGATTGCAGGTTTTTCTGTGGATTAACTGTGGAATTAGGTTTTGCTCCAACAGGACGGATCACGGTCGGTTTCCCTTCTGAGTAATGCCCCCTAGTAGTAGAACCAAGAAAAGATGGCCTCCCTCCTGAAGTAGGCACACTAACAGAGTGCTGTCTCTCTTTTGTAACAGGCCTGGTAACAGGGTGCTCCTTAGCAGGAACTGAAGTCCTAAAAGTTCTGTCATCCTTTCTCAATTCCGGGCATGAATAAAACTTTGAAGCCAAAGCAGATTGATTTTGGGTACTATTGTCAACCAGTAATACAGGGGTTGGAAGTGGCTCATATTCTCCAACCCAGCCACGGCCAAATTTACACCCATCAGGTAGTGCTTGTTCGATCCTCTTTGACGCAACTTTCCAAGCAACAGATCCAAGATTTCCACAAAACCGAGCAAGGCTCCTAGCGTATGAATATTCTGCATGAAGCCCAACCTGATTCGATATGGATAAATATTATTAAAATAAGTTAGTACAAAAGCCAACTAGTAGGGAAATAAAAGATTAAATGTGAAGACTAGATTCCTTGTTACATACTGCAACAAATTGCTTGATTTCACTGTCAAAGGTAGTAAATACAGATTCTAATCTGACCACGGGCTGAGTGGATATGTTGTAGGTTGCACGGCGGTTTTCATCAACCACGGATGGCTTCCTCCCAACTTTCGATAGGAGACCCTTCCCTAGAAAAAGTACAAGAATAAAATAATTAGAGGTGAATCCTCTCCTATGTTACAACATTATGACGACCAAGTTTTTTCAGATCCTTTTTGAGATAAGATAATGCGTGTCTATCAAAGGAGAGGGGAAAGAAGCCAACTTTGCTAATTAATCCACTATTTTAACAAGAACATTGAGATCCACATGTTCATTTTTGTGTCAAATCGTAATTCTACATTACCAAAAAGGAAAACAAACAGTTCTGTGCACCTGATGACATATCTTCTGGCTTCTCCACATTAGCTTCATTCAAAGAGGAATTACCCTCTACAGGTCCATCAATGTTGCTAGGTCTCTCACAACCACTACCTTGTGTTGGAAGGGAAGTGTTCTGGACATCTACAGCAGTGGCAAGAGTGGCACCTGAGGAGAAATCAGAGCCAATGGGTTCCTGTAATATTCGACACAAAGGCTTCTTTGTCTGTTTCTTGACCAAAGAATTGGACTTTGTTTTCTGCACTAATTTGAGCTCCTTTTCCGAGCGTTCATGTTCACTTCGCAGCCTATCAAATTTTCTCTTTGCCAGCTCTTGTATTGAACATGCCTTTCAAAAATATCACAAGACAGTGGTAAGAAACAAACAAGATAAACCAGAAGAAGACGACTTGAATAATAAGACAGCAAAAGCTAATTACCTGTTTATAGTATATCGTATCTGATGAATTGTATTCCATTGCATTTGAACATATTAAAAAGACATCACCCTGCAGCCAAGAGGAACAGATTACCAACAAGACACTTCTCTCCTCTTTTAACATAATTTCATGGAAATGAGCTAGAGTAAGAAGATTATTTAATTATTCATTCTAGAGAGAGAAAATGTGTGTTTAAGATAGAGAGAGAGAGAGACAGTAGTGTAAGAAAATTATTAAATTACAAGAATAGTCAATTTCAAATGTGAATTTATGCACTTTCATAGATTAAATCCTTCCATAAATTTCTTTAGTTCTCTTGAGAAAGTGTAGTCATCTTAGATTGTGTGTGAGAGAGAGAGAGAGAGGGAGAGAAGTGTTATCTTAGTTTGTACGAAAGATTTTGTACAACTCTTTGTACTTATAGCATCGACCTAATAGAATGGATATAATGATCAACATAAACCAAAAGCATGATGTGCCTGAAATCCGCAATGGGGTAGCAAAAGAGATGGTGTGACCCTAATTTTTCATCAAATTCTATCAAACATTGAAGCAAACATCAGCTATCACATTTGGCTCGAAACCCTGAGAGTGCTAAAGGTGAGATGTTTTACAGTGTCCCCCTCCCCACACCCCACCCCCCCCCCCCCAAAAAAAAAAAAAAAAAAAAGCTGTGTTGAACAGAAAGAAAAAAGGATATCAACATTTCTATCCTCAATTGCACATCCAAGGAAAAATCAGGCAAAATGCAATCCTATATTAGATTGAAGATACTGTGAAATTTTAGGCAAAATTTATTCCCAAGTAACACTGGTCTGACTCCACTTCCCCAGTCAATTGTGAAGTGTTATCACTAACAATTTGCACAGAATCCACATCCTGCGCCCTTAAAACTTAGGAGCTTTAAATCCAATATCCTCCATCTCTCTCGCCCTCCTTCTAACATATGCACAACACAGTTTGCCCAACTTGTTTTCAACTAGTATCTAAATTACTTTTTCAGTACTCCCTCTTTCACTTTGCTACCCAAATTCCCTGAACTAATTAACGAACACCACAATAGTATATACAGAGGTGATCACCGTAACAAAAAACTAAAAGGGAGGGAAAAGTTGAAGAAAAATTATTCTGCCCCCTCAGTCCCCACCCTTAACTTTAAGAAGATCCTATAATGTTGTCGGATATTGAGGAAAGTCATGCAGTGTTTCTACAACAAAGCCTATTTAATCCCCTGAAGATTAATGAGAGTACGTGGTTAGTAACATACGAGCACTCACCTCAAATTGTTCCAGGGTAGAATACAATCCGTTTGCTAACTGCTTTCTCACCGTGGCAAAGTCCATTGGACGCTCAATGATCTCGTGATAATCAGGAAGCTGCAACATTAAAACACCTTATGAAACTCTAACCCCTGAAATAGCGAAGAGCTCTGAACGAACACAGAACGATTTCATGGCGTAAAATTAACCGCACCTCTTCAGGATCAACTGGTTCTGCATATACACCGTAAGTATCTTTCCTGCCACAACGAGATGTGAGCGTCAGAAAAAAAAAAAAGCACTTAGCTTTGAAATTAGCAACATTTAACAACAGAGGGCAAATCCATACTTTTGAAGCTTGTCAAGAATCAACTCCAACGTTTTCTTATCCGGCAACGGAATCGCAGCATGAGGATCAGACGGCGTTCCTGAAACAAACCCAATAACAATTCAACAACCCCATATCAAATTCACAAATCAGAAACTCAGAACGAAAAACAAAAAACCAAAACCCATACATCCAATTCACCCAGAAACCCGAAAAATCGAAATGCAACGAACCAAAAACAAACCTGGAGGGGAATCAGGCCGCTTCGAGTCAGCTTTTCGACCCCGTTCCTGTCAAAATCCATAGGCGCCATGACAACCCCAAAGAAATAAATAAACAGTCCAACGAAATTAAAATGTAAAAGCAAGAAAGACTGCGGTTTAATGTGACAGAGACAAAGACATATAAGGCACAGCAGACAATGCGTACCTAGAGAGAGAGTGTGTGAGAGAGTGAGAGGGAGAGAGAGAGAGAGGAACGTGGGGAGAGCGTGATCAGATTCGTGTTGGTTTTTGACAGTTGACTCCGACCGTTATTATCAACAGACACAGAGAGAGAAAGAGAGAGTGTGTGTGTGTAAGAGTGAGAGAGAAGCTAGAGAGAGAGAGAGAGAGAGAGAGAGAGTGTGTGTGCAATATTGAAGTCTGGACCAATCAGAACACTACTTTGAGCTGGACTCGCGCGCACACAATCTCCCTCTCCCCATTTCAAAGGAGCTCTCCTTGTTTCATCATCAGATCCGTGCATTGGTGCTAAAACCCTATCTACAAACACATACCTCACAATCATCATCGCCGTCATCGTCGTCATCAATTCCGTCATCATCTTTATCGGAATCATCGCCGCCGTTAATCCGGCGCCTCTTCTGCTGCTTCCTCTCACTCTCGCCGTCCTCCTCATCCTCATCGCCGCCAGAATCATGCGCGTGGGAATCACGCGCCGAACAGGTTTCCGGCCTGGTCGAGCTTCATCACCAGCTTCACCTTCTTCTCTCTCCTCCTCTCGTCTTCTTCCTCGTCTTCCTCGTCCAAGTAGTCGTCGTAGTCTATGTTGTACTTAACATTTCTCCGCCGCAGGCTCCGCCGGACGTCCGACTCTTTCTTTGTCGGCTTCGCCGGCAGCTCGCCGGACCGGCGTGCCAGATCTGCCTTCGATGGCCTCCCCTTCTTCTTCCTCCTCACGATCTGACCCATCCCCCACTTTTTCTCTCTCTTACTCTCTCTCTAAAACCCTCACTCTATCTCTCTGTCTTTCTGTCTCTCTCTGTTTCTCTCTCTAAAAATACGCTCTGTTTCTCTCTCTATCTTTTGCTTTGCCTGCATTATTTTCGATGCCAGTGGCTTGGACTTTTCGAAATGTGAGGTCCGAGCCTGACTCCGAGCCTCAGGTTCGGGTGCTAGTAGGTCAATAAATCATTGATTACATTTTTTGCTAGTATTTGGCCGAAACGGCGTCAGTGGCTGAGGAAGACGGCGTTTGGTGCTGCCCGTTGCCCGGATTGGCCTTGCGTGCTACCCGCGATGCTTTATGTCAATTGTCACTTTGCCCTTTTCCTATCAATTACTGTTAGGTCGTCTTTGGCGCGAGATTCCACGCCCCGCGAACTCACCAAAGGAATTTAAACGTGTGTTTCCGACTTGAATTATGGCGAAGAAAAAAGGATTATATATTTTCAGAAATTAAAAAATGTTTCGAGTTGATAAGTTTATTTGATTGTGGTTACAGCAGAGTAAAACTCTTCATAATCACTACAAGCTTTGAAGGGATGGATAATCATGACTTAACGTTAGTTGTATCCTTTTTATTGAAAAAATAAAAAAATTTCTATAAATATAGTAAGTTAATGAAAAATGAATTGCATGATCTAAATTAGAGGATGAATTTACTGTTGAGTTTGTTTACTACAAGGAAATGTAAATTTGAATTACATTATTGCTAATCATTGTGAGATTAGCTTACTCTTCTGTCCCCTTAATATAAATAATATCGTTTGTTTAAAAAATGAAATAATTTGTGTATTCCTCTTTTTTGTCTTGTGGTATGACTAGATGACATAATCTAATTCACAATGCTAATTTATTTGTAAAATACCATGTTGGTGGACCAACGGTGTTAGAGGGATTATTTTCCCTCTCCCTTCAGGACCACGTAATTGGAGGAGTACAATGTCAAAACATGACATTAGTGCAAACAAATTGACATCGCACAATAAAACTCCTCCAACAGGAACTGGCGGTCTATTTTGCGATTCATGACGAAGCAAAATGTCATTGTAAGAAAGGAACTGTAAACATGAAGAACGGGCCAAATAAATACAAGAAAAGCTGAATAATAGGAATATGCAAGGAACACTTTGGATTACACTCCAATGAGTAAAGCCCATTTTGATAGGAAAAATAGGAAAATTATGGTCCGACGACAGTTGTTTACCTCCAACTATACTCTTACAATGACGGATGATGAAGATGATGATGATTATAGACTTTAAATTTAAGTTTTTGTAGTTTTTAAATTTAAGTTGTAGCAGTTATTAAATTAAAATAATAAATTATGTTTGGTCCTATGGCCTTATAGCTCCTCAGTTGAAGATGGCTTTTTGTCACAAGGCTATGTTTGGCCTATGGCCCTCTGGCCCCTCGGTTGGAGATGGTAAGAAATATGACCTGACACTATTCATTAAAAAATTAATTCTCTTAGAGGGCTATACAGCTAAAACAAGTCATCTGACCCTCATTCGGTTCGAAATGACATAATTTTCAAAATATCGAAAAGAATAAAAAAATATGAGCCACGTGGAAAAAGAAACCTTGCCGCAGCCCAATGTCCATTTTATCCTTAAACTAAAACGACGATTGAAATTTGATTTTCCCGCTCTTCTTATATGTAGTGCTTGGATGCATTAGTCATTTCATTATGGTTTTCCATTTGATGGGATCAAACGCTGCGATGTAATTTTATAACAATTCATATATCTGCTACGACTGATCAGACGGTGATGAGGTCTTATGGTGGGCCATAGGTTTAGACTGAAGAATAACAAATTAGTTGGTGTAGGCCGCCTGAAATTCAACCAGTTAGTACTATGTAACCACCTATGTAACGTGGTCCCACATAATTGAGAAATTATGAAGCTAATTTCTGCTATGGGCCCTCACAAGTTGTTGGATACGTATTTTATTTTGTTTTGTTAAAAATTTCAATGAGTGCTTTGTTCAACTGTTGACCGCCATGCTGATCACTACAATCTGAATTGCTTATGGTTAGATGAGTCTAAAAATTTATGTATTCATATGTGTTATGTATTTTGATGTGAGTTCAATTTTTGTTAATTTTTTATAATTAATTATTAGGTAAATTACATAAAACTACTTCAATTATTGGGTTATTAACAATTTCATACGTCGTTTTTAAAAAGTTTCAATGTCATACCGTATCTTCGAATTTGTTGCAATGTCATACCTTCCGTAAGTTGTCTGTCAATTCCTCCGTTAATTGCTGACGGCACACTTTCTATTAAAAAACTAATAAAATATTATTAAAAACTAAAAAAAATCATTTAATATTTTTTAATTATTATAATAATTAATTAATTAAAGAAAAGTTATTAAAAATTAAATTTAAAAAAAAAAAAAAAAAAAACCCACCCCATGTTCGTCTTCTCCCACCCCTACAACCCAGAAAGAAAGAAGAAGAAAAATAAATAAATACATAAAACCCATCTTCATCTTCCCCGACCCATTTTCCTGCAACCCACCCATTTCTTCCTCCTCCTCCGCACCCACCCTTGCACCCACTACCTGCAACCCAAAAAAAATAAAAAAAACCATATTCATCTTCCCTGATCTCCCTTTCCCTGTAACCCAGATCCTGTCTTTCGTTGATTCTGCTGGTGGAGAAAATGGGGGGAATGGGTGTGGATTTAAGGAGTGGGGTGTGTAGAGAAGGGAAGAGGGTGGGTGCGGAGGTGGAGGGAAGGGGAAGACAGGAGGGGAAGAAAGGGGTTCGTTGCAGGGAAGGGGGTCAGGGAAGATGAAGATGGGTTTCTTCTTCTTCTTCTTCTTCTTTCTTTCTTTCTTTCTTTCTGGGTTGCAGAGGGTGGGGAGGAGGGGAAGACGAACATGGGTGGGTTTTTTTTTTTCTTCATTATTTTAATATTTAAAAAATATTAAATGATTTTTTTTTTAGTTTTTAATAATATTTTATTAGTTTTTTAATAGAAAGTGTTCCACTTCAACATTTAACGAAGGAATTGACAGACAACTGAAGGAAGGTATGAAATTGTAACAAATTCGTAGATAAGGTATAACATTGAAACTTTTTAAAGACGAGGTATGAAACTGTTCATGACCAATAGTTGAGGTAGTTCTGTGTAATTTACCTTAATTATTTAACTCTAGTAACATTTATTGTGGATGCAAATTTCGTACACAGTTGATATGACGAAATTCTACCTACAAAAGAATAAACATTGTTACCTTAATTAACAAGCACCCTAAAAAAAAGGGGAAGGTGCACGCCAAAGAGCCTCTGATGCATAGTCAGAAAAGCAGTTTGAGAGAAAAAGAGAACTTAAAGAGAGTTTTGCGTAGTGAGTGGTGATTATCGTTCCTCTATTTAGCTTGAAACACTATCAGGTAGTTGGGAGAGGAGTGCATATCATACTCTTCAAAATCTTGTATGAATTGAACTTGTGAGATGAAAAGAGAGCTCAAATGTATTTCTCTGAATATTCTGTTTTACAATATGATTGACTTAACTAAATGAAAAGATTCGGAAAACCTATTTATACAATAGTTCAATGGTAGCTTATATCTAAAGCTAATGCTGACATGGCAATTGCCTTGTATGGCACATGTATATCCAATACCCCTCAATCTTAACTGGGGTACCCCATATTAAGATTGTGACAATGTCAAAGAAAATCAGTTCCATGTAAACCCTTTGTAAGTATATCTGCTATTTGGTCTTATGTAGGCACATACTGCACATCCATGTCTCCTTTTTGAACACGCTCTCGAACAAAGTGAAAATATGTTTCTAAATGCTTGATCCTTGAATGATGAATAAGATTCAAGCTCAAGCCAATGGCAAATTGATTGTCACATAGTAAAAGAGGTGGATTGGGAACAACAGCACATAAATCACTCAAAATCAACCAAATCCATGACATATCAACAACATGTGCAAGAGCTTTATATTCTACTTCAGTGGAACTACGAGAAACAGAACTTGGTTTCTTAGATTGCCATGAGATAGAATTGGCACCACGATAGGCCACATAAACTGTGATAGACTGTCTAGTATTAATATCTGCATCCCAATCAGAGTCACTATAACCTCTAATATCAATCTCATTCCCAGAAGTAAATGTCAATCCATTCTTCATTATGCCTTGTAAAAACCTGAGAATTCTTTTTACCAAACCAAGATGAACATCAGTATAGGCATTCATAAATTGGCACACGATGTTAACCGTAAATGCAATATCTGACCTTGTAAAGAAAACTGAACTAGAGATTAAGCAATAGAATACTGAAACTGAGAAAAATAATCCTGAAATGCATGGTTAGCATTGAGTGAAGGAGGGGGATGAGCACCTTGGTAAGCATAGTTACCCTTGTGTCTGCAATCAATGGCAATATGGCATCTCTTGCCACAAATATGACATTCTTGCACAACCTGAGTAGTTTCATTTATGTTTAGATAAGTCACTGCAGTATGCCTTTTCCTTGAACAAATCTGACATTCAGGAACTACATTTTGTTTACTAGAAGTGTTACATACCAGTAATTGCCAGATCTATTACCATTGAACTTAGGTTTATAACCATCATTACCTTTATCTTTGTAACCATTACCTCCAAAATTTTTACCAAATTGATTGCCATAATTATTTTCAGAAGAAGTACAGCCATTATTACAAAAAATATTGAGGTCCCTGATTGACAAAATGATTTAAAGGCCCATTAAAACCATTGGCATTAGTAGGAGGAAATTGTTGATAAGACTGAGAAGTTAAACTACCTAAATTAGGAGAATTAGGAGCAACAAGACTAAAGCCAAAGTTGGGTGGAAATGGCACAGAAGAACTAGAACCAGTGGAAGAACTAAATACCTGTGAAACTGACTAATATGCAGAATTAACACAAGAAGAAGATGGAACTAAACTATTAACGTACATATCGGTCATGCTTTGAACAAGAGAATGCATCCTAGTTCATATAGTATTTTCAACCCATAAGAGTTGAGCCCTGAATTCTTTCAATGAAATAGGTGTTTCTCTGGTTAATACCATAGTTCTAATCATATCAAAATCAATAAGCAAACCACTCAATGTAGCAATAACCAAATCAATATTTATGATCTTTTCACCAGCTGCAATGAGTTTGTCTTTAATTGTCTTTAGCCTCAACAAATACTTATCAACATTATCACTTCCTTTCTAAATAATGTGTAACTCAGCCTTTAAATGATTCACACTGGCACTAGAGACAAACATATACCTATCTTGCAAGGCAGTCCAAGATTCATGAGTAATTTTACAACCAACAACATATTCCATGGCATTATCACTCAAAGTGGCAATAAGAAGACTCAAAAGAGACATATCAGTTTTAACCCATGCTTTACATGTAGTACTAATTTCAGTGGCAACCCCCTATTCAGGACTAAGAACAAACTTGGGAAAACAATGAGACTCACCAGTAAAATGATCAAACAAAGCATAGCCATGAAAAACAGAGCAAAATTGAAAATTCCACTTGATGGCATTGTGGTCATTCAACTTAATAGTCAACATTCCCAAAAGATTTTCAAGTTTAACCGAGTCAGTCATCATGCTTGAGTAGAAATTGACACAACACAATGAGCAGAAAAACCTATATGTAAAATTGCAGAAAAATCTCCCAAATCGCAGAAACTAACAATAAGAATCTACAATCTTGATGAACAATTGGTTATCGACCTTAATTCGTCAACCATTATGAGAATAATTGGCATTGGCCTTCAAGATAACAATCAAATCTTCAACTAAAAACAAGATATGTAAGGCCATTTCCAACCGATCCGGCCAAAGGGTCATACGGTCGAAAATAGCCCAAAATGACACAAAAGTTGTTTCCAACCGAGGGCTAGGCCAAATGACTCGTGGGCTCCACTGGGCCAAAAAGGAGAAGAGGGCCAACCGGCTGGTCCAACCCAGCCAGCCTTGGGCGGGGCCAAACGTTTGAAACCAACGATTAGTTGCTGACGTTAGCTAGCCGTTCTATTTGAATTTTTATTTAAGTTTTTTTTTTAAATGCTATTTTTTTCCCTATAATTTCCAAAGCCATTAAACAACATTAAATAACATTAAGTAACATGAAACAATAGTAAACAACATTAAATAACATTAAGTAACATTAAATAACATCTACTTCATGCTTCTTTTGGCTCGCAACAAGATCCTATTGTAGGTACTTGTTTGTGGCACGAGAACGTATCATCTTATGGCGCCTCATGTACTCATTCAAAGAGATATTACCAGTTCTTGGATTCAAGGGCAAGTTAGGCTTATCATATATTTTTGCACAAGCCCTTCTTGACCTATTTGGATCTTCTTGGTCGTCATCAAACTCTCCATCAATATACCCATCTTGCTCATCTTCCACAATCATGTTGTGTAATATGATGTAAGACATCAGGATGAAGTCCAAAGTTTCTCAACTTCACCCCCTTGTTGGTTCCTTAATGATCTTCCACCGTGCTTGTAGAATACTGAAAGCTCTCTCAACATCTTTCCAGTATGCTTCATAGTGTAAGGTAAATCACTTTTCAGTGTCATTCGCAGGGTTTGCAATTACTTAGACAAGTGTCACCCACTTTGGGTAGATGTCATCTGCCAAGTAATACCCCATGTTGTATTGACGCCTGTTGACGTAGTAGTCAAGTTGAGGTGATTTACCCTCCGCTAGGTTATTGAAGAGGGGTGAACAACCAAGAACTGTAATATCATTTTGGGATCCTGGGACTCCAAATGAAGCATGTCAGATCCATGTGTCAAATGATGCAACCGCTTCTAACACAATTGTTGGCTTTCTCGATCTTCCGCTAAAGCCTCATTGCCATCAAATGGGACAATTCTTCCACTACCAATGGATGCAATCTAGTGACCCTATCATGCCCGAAAAGCTATGATCTTCAGCTTTGCGAAGGAGCTGCTCTAAATCTGCTTGATTTGGTTGACAAAGGTACTCCTCTTTGTAAAGCTGAACAACTGCTTCACAGAATTCAGCAAGAGTATCGAGGCATGTAGACTCAAACATACCATATGTATCATCCATCGCATCAGCTGGGGAAGCATAGGCCAGCATTCGGAGTGCAATAATAACCTTATGATGCGGTGAAAAACCAGGGTGGCCTGCTCGGTCCATTTTCTGTCGAAAGTATAAATTAACATGCTAGACATCATGAAGTACACACTAGAAGACATGACGCATCATCCGGAAGCGACGTCTGAAATCCTATTCGTTGTACATCAAGTTAGGGTTGAAATAGTTGTTCATCAGATTCTGATGCGCCATCTCTTTATTTTGTGGCTTGTAACCACGACCAGCAATAGAGCCACCCCATTGAGGTTGTTCTTAAGTTGCCTGATAAGCTATGACCCCAACCATGGTTGCCATATATGATGTATTGCACCATGCTTCATCTTCTTCATCGGACTCCTCATTTTCTCGCCTCATCTGCGCCCATTTATCTTCCAATTTGAAATTGCAAAGGGACCACCAATTGGAACCCGAAGAGGATCCAAAGTTGCAATTCATTGCAAACTTGAATTGAAAGAGATATTGGAGAGGGCAAAGCTGAAAGTGTGTGAATTATAGGCCAATATCCACCCTATTTATGGACATTGGAAGAAAATAAAAATCCTATAAAAAAATTCCCACAATCAATTACATCTCGCCACGTAGCACTCGAAATCCTATTTGAAAAATTATTGAGATTACATATCGACAAGAAATCTGAAGAGTTACTCACAAATAGATACATGACACTCGAAATCCGAGACGTAAAATTATTGAGACTCCTTATCGACAAGAAATCTGCACATGACACTCGAAATCCAAGATGTAAAATTATTGAGATTCCTTATCGACAAGAAATCTGCAAAGTTACACACACATCGACACACTGACACTCGAAATCTGAGACATAAAATTATTGAGATTCCATCTCAAAAAATTATTGGCAATCCATAACGTAAAATTATTGAGGTAGTTTAATTTATGTAACCATATTAATTCAATTAAAATAATAAATTATGTTTGGCTCTTGACCCTTTGGCCCCCTCGGTTGGAGATGGTTTTCTATCACAAGGCTATGTTTGCCCTATGGCCCTCTGACCCCTCGGTTGGAGATGGTAAGAAAAATGGCCTGACACTGTTCATTAAAATATTAATTTCTTGGAGGACTATAGGGCCAAAGAGAGCCCAACATAGAAATATGAGCAGAAAAACCTAGATATAAAATTGCAGAAAAATCTCCCAAATCGCAGAAATTAACAAGAAGAATCTACAATCGTGATGAACAATTGGTTATCGACCCTAATTCGTCAACCACTGTGAGAATAATTGGCATCGGCCTTCAAGATAACAATCAAAACTTCAACTAAAAGCAAGATATGTAATGATTCATCGAGGCATTGGCCTTTAACATAGATGGATCCAAGATTGTAAACAAACAATCGAAATTCGAAAAAAAAAAAAAATCCCAAATTTTCGCCACAACATAAATCTGAAATCGAAAGAGAGAATCAAGAAACTCTCACTGAACGGAGCAGCGGAAAGAACCATCCAAAATCAATCGTGCAAGCATATCTAGCTCATTATACCATCTTAACAATCTTGTATAAATTGAAGAACCTGCGACCCGGGAATTTTTAAGCGCATGGATCCTTATGAAGTCTTGGCACTTTGTTCTGAATTAAAAGATCATACCTCGCGGTGAACGCACTGAGGATATCTTCAAAAAGCTGTTGAAGGAGATTTGAAAGAAAACTTACAAGGTAGGAACAAAATCCAAGTTTGCTCAGTTATAGTAAGGGCAAAATGAATCATTAACCTAAAAACAATAAAGAACATAAAAGAGAAAACCTAACAAGGATGCAGAGACATATGATCGGAGAAAGTTAATACGATCTTATAGTAGGTATAGTTACTGGTTCTTTTCTTGGACGGATTGTTAGTTGAATATTGACTAGAAACAAATACACATTCGAATCAGGGCTTCTTTATTCAACTAGAATTACATGAGCAGAGTACACAAAAATTACAAATACACGAGCAATACCAAATGCTAAGGATTTTGCTTCATCTCTCTTTCTTCAATTCTTTTCTGGTAGTCTTCATTGTCTACCAACACCTACAGGGTTAACAACGAAGAGTGTTTCTGTAAGCTTGCGCCCATAAAAAAGAACATATCTTTGAGTTATGTAATGAAAGGAGGTTCAGGTCGCCTTTGCGGGTAACTCAAGTCATGTGAAAGTGTGACACAATGAGTTAGGATTATGATAGACTCAGATTTCAATTCTTTTCAATGTACATAGCAAAACGAAAGCATGACAGAATCAAATTATCAAAGAACATAGTTTTCATGTGGTTTTCTAGCTCCTTACCGTTTGAAAGCCATCTGTATCAAGGAATCGAGTGATTTTGGTGTCGATTTTTGGGATTGGACCTGGTGGTAATATTATTTCCCCTCCAACTTCCTTGATTACCAGTCTTACAGCTGCTGCGCTCTTGTACACATCATTAGTGCCAATAGCAACCTTCAAATACAATTTTTGAACAAAAAATAAAATTAGAACATAGAAATCAATGACCAGGGGCTTAATTTTTAATTGGAGTTACTCAACAAAACTCAAGACACAAGGGGAAAAAAGAGAAGAGAATGGGATTTAATCTCATTCGGGATGATGACTCTTAATCAAGAGAAATTCTTTAGTCCAGTTTTCAAATTATGGCCAAATAGAGAGAGGGAGTGAGACTACGGAGTTTGGTGGGCCTGAAAATCAGGAGGCGAGGCAAGTATGATTTTTGTGTTTGTAGAGTTAACGTGATCCAGTTTCTAGACACTAGAACTTGACAATTAGAATGAGATGTAATCACATATTATTGAAGACAGGTTCAAGATTTTGCTTCAAGCCATAAAGCAAGAAAGCAAGAAAATCCAAATTCCTTGGATTTTGAATTAGAGAGTCAAAGAGAGTCAAAGTCGACATGCTTTGCAATTTCTTTGACTGTGTTTTGAATGAAAGAAAAGTATACATGCATATGTAGCTCACCTGTGCATAACCATTTCCTCTTCTATATGCCGTCACATTATAATTGTATTTCAGCTCGATAACAACTGTTTGAGTAAGATTGGATCCGTACCCCACCATACCTACGGTATACTGCACCACACGATATAGTTAATATAACATTTGTTTTGCCTAGATTCTAAAGTATAAAAATAATTCCATCACAATACTGTAATTTAGTAGTTTTTTTCTGAACTTATATGTGAGACATAGGTTTGATGTCCTTGGTGACGAATTTGATATCAATTTATGGCTGATTTATTGTTTAACTTAGTCCAAATTTTCACTTTATATCAATTTATAATTGGTTCATAATGTGACTTAGTCTAAATTTTCGCCGAAAATATCGTTGTATAAAAGAAAGTATAAAAATGAACTATAGTGGTAAAATAAAAATATATATTTACCCGCTCTTGAGGTAAGTCAAACGTTTGTAGTAGGTTCATGCCCAAGGACTGCATGGCGTTTCAGCATAAAAATGCAATTGTGTAAGCATTCTGATGGTCATAGCTAAGATCAAATAAGGGCTTATTTATTTATGAGAAAGTACGCAAATAAACCTTGTTGTAGAACTCAATAGAGCGATCTAAATCAAGAACATTAAGACATATATGAGAAAGTGGTTGTGGAGTTGGCGGCCGCTGGAGGAGCTCGAAACTGTAGCCGTCGGGATCGTTCATGAAGGCGAAAACGGTTCCCTCTCCCCCATCTACGAGCGGCCCAGGTTCACGAGTGATCACACCACCACTAGCTCGAACTTTTTCAACGGTGTTGTAAATCTGAAGGTTGATTAATTCACAGAAACGAAAATGTTACCCAACGGTTAGTACTCCTCAAAAGCTTAAGCGAAAGTTTAATGAACAAAATGATACACACATCTTGGGTTGAAATTCCAAAATGACTAAAGGCTGTCCCAATGTCTAGCTTGTCCACTGCATTGTCTGTGAATTAAGATTGTATGAGTACATACATGCATAAAATATTAGGGTTTCTGCTCTCGAGTTCAATGCTTCCTTACCAGAAGATCAAATTACCAAATATATATTGAGCGATTAGACAAAGTTTTGGAGTGAAGAAATTAACATACGGTGGTCTGTGAGCCCTATGACAAACTGAGATTCTTCAGGTCCAAACCCAACGACTGCATTCGAGTATTTTTCTGCTGGGAAATTTTTTTTACTGAGTACTTTCATTCCAAAAAATTCTGTGTAAAACCTGACAATTAATATTATGAGAAAAAAAAATAATTAATTATATATTAAACAAGCGTAAACTAAAACAAATTTGCATGCATGCAAGAATATACTTTGCCAAGGTAAATACGTACTTAATGGTGCGATCGAGATCACCGATTCGGATATTGGCACGGAGGAAACTATGATTATCTTTTTGTATCCATTCTAACACATCATCATGGGCTACCGCCCGAGCTGCAAACTGAACCGTATATTATATATACACAGTTTCACATGTACACAGCAAGTCAATTCAAATAATTTAATTTTTGAATATTGTAGATATCAGTATTTTGAGAAAATGGGAGGAATGATCTCTGAACTATGATCTAATTGTAGTTTTGGTCCCTAAATTAAAAATTCATTAAACATGATAAAATGTGGAGGAATAGTCCTTCGTTACCAATTCCGTTAAATTTTAGTTAAAAGTGTTTAATCGTTAGTGAAAAGTGTTTGCAACAGAAAGTGCAGGCCTACCTCATCCCACCGACCCTCGTAGCCCACCCTTCGCCTTCAATCTTTGATACAGTACTCCCCACCAACCTCCCACTTCCAACCCCCAATCGCTAATGCCCACTCCCCGGCGGGCACCAATCTGTAGCCGACGGACCCGAACCCCAAACCCCGAACCCGCATCCCACAAAATTCTTGAATCTTGCCTGTCGAGACAGCGTGGACATATGTCATTGTGAATTCGTTTGCAAAGGGAGATCCGGAGAAGTGTTCCGAATTTGGATTAGAAACTTTCTTTTGTTTTGGTTGTTGGGAGAGTGTTACAACGGTGTGGCTGGGGTTTGGAGGAGGGTGAGGCGGAAGGGAAGATGGGGGAGAGAGAGAGAGAGAGAGAGAGAGAGAGTTAATAGAAAATATGAAGCCCACAAAGACCACATCATTAAATTAACAGAAAATCTCACAGAGTTAGCATAGAGGGACCAATGCTTCACATTTTGTTAAATTCAGGGACCAATTCTAATGAACTTCTAGTTTAAAGACCAAAGTTACAATTCAATCATAGTTCAGGAACCATTTTTCTAATTTCCTCCATTATTTTTATAGAACGCAGCAGAATAGAATTTTAAACAAACAATAATATCGACATTCGTCAAGCCTATTCGACTAAAAGTACGCCACAAGATTAACGACTCTAATTAGAAGACGATTATGAAAAATCTGGATAATTAAGTTGCTTAGTCACAAAAAACTAGAAAAAAAAAAATGTAAATGATGATCTTGACATTGTACATTTTACAAACAAAGATACAAGTTAGGTCATAAACACAGAGAGCTTACCAAACAGAGGAACAAAAGAATAGCACAGACCAACTGCTCGTACTTGATCACCATCTTCGTATTCATATTTTTCTGGACGCTGAGGAAAATGTTAGAATTAATGTAAGAGGATGATAGTTACAAAACTTGTATAGATTCTGATATGTTCTTGTCCTCTATATATAAACTCATGGGTTTTTCTGACTTTTCATCGATTGCAAAATGGGTAGACCATATTGCATATAAATAATCCTCGGCCGTCGATATCGTGGCTATGTATATAATTCTAACTTGGCCAAATTATGAAACTTTATATAAAGTTGAGCGGTTCTTTCGTCCCCTCTGACTTGGCTAGATATTTGTCTCTAGGTTGATCTCAATTCATGTTGGACGGTTAGTTATTTACTCTTTAAGAAAATGGATCTTTATTTTTTTTCTAAAATAGGTATTAATTGCGAGACTCACTCTATATCGAATTTCAATGAGTTGAACCATATATTTTGTAAGTGTTGATTCATAAATCATCGTTGTAAAAAATCAATTCAATCCGAAACCATTTGCCTATTTAATTATCACAATAAAATTTATTGTTTCTTATAAAACAAAGTATTCCTTAATTTCTTTGATCTTAATTAGATATCTCAAACATTTCCGAATTAATTGATATTTTATAAGGATGATCTAAGAGGTGTAACTTAAAAAATAAACGATTCAAATTGTTAAAGTTTGATATGATGTGCGTCCAACAATTAATCGTTTTTATATAAAAATTGAAATATCCTCCTTTAAGGCCTCTTATATATATATATATATATATATATATGAGATTTTGAGGTTGATGCACTTAATTTAGAACTATTGATTTTACGTAAAGTGAAAAGGATGGCATAGATTTGTCTCTAGATTACGTATACATTTGACCTAATTAATTCTCTGTTTGAATTTTCTCGACTATGAAGTATTCAGTACCGTCATCAAAAGAGAAAAAAAAAAATCAACATACAATGAATTCTCTCTGCCAAATGTCTTTTTTCTAAGCACTCTAATAGAATAACTGGAAATATGGTCTGTCAAATGTCATTTTTCTTAGCCCTCTAATAGAATAACTGAAAATATGGTCTAATATGATTTCGTTTGGTAGCTCGGATTATATTGACTATTTTAATCGGATATGATAAATAATCATCGAATAATACTCACTAAATTAGTCGGGCATTTAATTCTATATCAAATTATTTTTACATCGAATAATAGGTCGAACTACAATAATTTCTAGAAAATTAAAAAACTATACCTGTTAAAATGAAAAAAAGAAGAAAATCAAAGAAACAGAAGAGAAACAAAAATTGATCATCATTACACCAAAAAAATTGAAAAAATAAACATTAAAAAAAGAAGGAAAGAAACCCAGGTTCTCTCAAAGGAGAGACTTTTCAATGTGACTAGGACATGAGGTGTTACACCACGTATCACTATATAAATGGTAGGATTTGTGTGTTAAAAAGTTAATAACTTAAAAAATAAAATTTCCCACTATTTATATAAAAACACGTGATGTACCACCATGTTCCCGTCACAATGAAAGTTTTCTACTCTCAAAGTCATCCTTTCTTCATCATCTTTCTCCCGCATCAAATCTCACCCTCCCATGCGAACCCACTTCCTCATTTCTTCAATCTCCCAAAACCCACCTTGATTCACCAACCAAAACAATACTACTAAATAAATTGAAGATATAAATTGATGAAGAAAAGACATCAATTTGCAAGGAAAAAGACAGATCAACTAATTTCAACATAGAGATCAGAAAGAGAGCGGAGAAATAGGAGGAAGACGAACCAAGTATAGCAGATGAAATTCGTGAGAAGGAAGAAGAACAAAGCACAACAAATGGAGTTTGCGATGAATAGGAAAAGTGAAAGGAAAAGGTGCATATTTGTAACCGTTTGATCAAAATCCAACAGCGCTTGTTGTTGGGTTAAAAGGATCCTGATCTCCTGCTTAGGAGAGGATCCGATTCCCGAAAAGAGAACGCAAATTAGCTTTAGCTTTTGAACCTGCTTAAATATCCTTAGCTTTTGGTGAGTATTAAATATTTAGCAGGTGTGAGCCGGACTAAATGAGTGGGCCCGAGATATTTAATCGGCTGCCTATTTACCAACGGGATCCTTTATGGATATTTTTGTGGGGATTTTGGGAATTCGTAAATCGTGTTTGTTCATTGTACATCATGCTGTTAGTTTTTGTCAGATACTGTTGTATTTAATTTTAAATAAAAATATTTAAAATGATTTTTGACCACATAATAAATGATGAACAAATATGATTCACGGATCCTCAGGATCCTCACAAAGAGGATTCGGCTATTTAATCCAAAACTGCACCAAACAAGTCTCCCGCACTATTATTCCTATCAGAAGTCTAATACAGCGTACTAAACGAGGCATATAAGTACACCTCTTGGAATTCCTTGACTAAAACCCATCATGGTAAATTTTACTGTCAAAAACTCAATGACTAACCTCCAACTAAGTAACATCTATAATTAAGTTTTTTTTTTTTTTTTTTTTTTTGTTGAAGGGGAGATTTTATTAAACAACCAACACACAAGGCCCAAGTACACTTATAAACAAACAAAAAAAGGGCCTAAGACTAAAGACAAACATAAAGAGAGCCCAACAAACAGTACGACCCAAAAAAATACACAGCAGTCGAGAAGCTTCCACTGTCATCTCCACCATCAGATTTCCAGTCAATCCAAACAATTCCCTGTCCACCACCGAGTATTGCCTCACCATACGCCACCTCTAACCCCGATATGCTACCTGAGCACAACCATAAACAAGGGATAGTCGGCAACAAAGCCAGAAAAGCTAACTACCAATACGAAACTTTGTGGAAACCCATGAGTGACACTGCTGGAACCGGTAGACAACAAAGAGAAAGTGGTGGTGTTGGAAACACCTGAGTGTAAACACCAAAACTCTACACACAATCTCAACAGGAAACATGGTTGCATATCGAACCAAGGAAGAGTCAGGAAGAGGAATAACCTTGGGGTAAAGGAATTGGACATACCAAGGTTAAAATTTGGGAGAAACAACAGTAGAGGCAAGGAAAAAGAAGGAAAAGGGAGAGAAGAGGACACGATAGCTGACCTCGGTCGAAGCTGGAGTCAGCGCCACCAGAAAATCTTAGGTGTAAAAGTCTCATACAAATAGTGAGAAAGACTTTCAGTTTCTGAGAGAAAGTCTCTCACCTTGGAGTGAAAGGAAAATTTCATATAGGATATCTATGATTAAGTTTGACTTGGCAAAATTTGCATCTTTGGATTTCCCAATTACGCCTAATAACATTGACTTTATATCCTTTACTTATTATCTATATTTATTCTACATTATTTCATTCAATTAAATGTTTTCAAATAGCATAGGGGTGTTTTCATATAGGTAATTAATTAAATACTGTAGACTAAATATAGATAATAAGTAACAAACTCATAGTCAATGTTATTAGGCGTAATTTGGACATCTAAAGATAAAAATTTTGCCAAGTCAAACTTAATTACGGATATTGTTTTGTTGAAGCCTAGTCACTGGGTTTTTGTTAGGAAAATTTACCATGATGAGTTTTAGTGAAAGAAAATTGAATTCCAAAAAATGTACTCATATTTTCAGTTAGGGATGTTTTCATATGGGTGTTAGGGGTGTTTTCATAACTAAAAATTGTACTTTTATTTTTTCATATACATTTTATGATTTGCTAAATTGTATATAAAAAATAAAAGTACAATTTCCTATTTATAAACGAAGAAGAATATCGTATTTGTAGCAAAATCATAACTGAAAATTTGTCTACAAAATATTTTGTAAAGTTATGATTTTGGGTCTTGCTAATCCTAGGCCCATGGATGTTGAAGTAATAACCTTTGTTGGGTCTGGGCTTAGCACCACAACCTGGTTTTATTTTGTTTTATTTTTAGCATTATTCTTTAAATAAAAATGTAGAAACTTCATGAACGAACTCGCGTCCAGGTTCAATGAACCGTGACACTCGTCAACTGTTTCCCTTACCCCATCTTAATGCTTTTCCTGTGCCCTCCACGCCAACACATTACAGACCCTCTCTCTCTCTCTCTCTCTCTCTCTCTCTAAGCATTCAAATTTCTCTCATGGCTTTCGTAGCTACGTCTCCTTCTACCCAATCATTGCTTCACGCTTCGCTATCTTCCCACGAGCCCAAAGGTAATTCTCTCTCCCTCCTATAATTTTTTTTTCCATTGTTTTGTTGAGTTATTTATTTATATTTATTATTGTTTGCAATGTATGCGGTTCTTGATAATGGGCTGTCTGAGCTAACTCTGATCTCATCGACTTCACTTGTTGGTTATGAAATTTGAGTTAAATTGGTGCTCATGATCATGCAATGAGAAATGTGAATACCCAAATGATAAATTTGTTTAATTATTTATTTAAATTTTGATTCTTTGGGATTGAATTCTTAGAAATTAAGGTTAATTTTTCTGGGTTTTGTGTAATTTTCTTCTCTACTCTGCAATTTGTTTACTTGAATTTGAATGGGATTTAATGCATTTTTTAATTTGTTATTTCAAACCCATTAGCTCAATGGACATCTTCTGTGAATCCGTCGGATCAATTTTCGTTTGCATCGACGGCTGTGGCCTCTTTCCAGAGACCATCATTGGCAAAACCCCTTTCTGTAGAATCGAAAAGGAGCAAATCAGTTGTTCCGCTTGCTGCAAAAATGGCATCTCCAGGTATACATGTGTGAACTTGTAACTGTTGTATCATTGTGAGAAGCTTGAAATTAATCTTTTCGTTTTCTCCTTGGGCGAGGACGTGAAGGAATTGCTGTGTAAATTGATTGTCGGAATTATTGTAGATGTTGACAACAATGTGGTAGGAGAAGATTACGAAAAACTGGCAAAAGAGTTGGAAAACGCTTCCCCACTTCAAATCATGAAGAAGGCTCTTGACAAATTTGGGAATGACATTGCCATTGCTTTCAGGTAAATCCACTTTAGTACTAATTTCTTGTTTCTGGTAAATGAATTAAATTACTAAAAACTGAAGCGCGCTCAGTGTGGGGCTCGAACCCACCAACTGAACTAGACGGGCTTGTTACCTGTAATACTATTTTACAGAGTATTTTATGGAATCTTTTCCATCTTACTTTTGAGGTTTTCAAAACGAAAGGGAATTAAACTTTTTCGTAAGTAAATCAGGACAAGCGGCTAAGAAAATATTTCAATGCATAGGTAACAATTAGCGGTAACAATTTCTAGAGGTTTACCTGAGTTTATTTCATTTAGGATGACAGAAATTAAGTTTAGTTAATGTTCATTTGTGCAGCGGAGCTGAGGACGTCGCCTTGATCGAGTATGCCAAACTAACAGGTCGGCCCTTCAGGGTATTCAGCCTGGATACTGGGAGGCTTAACCCAGAGACGTACCAGTTTTTTGACACTGTTGAGAAGCACTATGGCATTCACATTGAATACATGTTTCCTGATGCTGTTGAAGTTCAAGCACTGGTGCGAGGCAAAGGACTGTTCTCATTCTATGAAGACGGCCACCAGGAGTGCTGCAGGGTAAGGAAGGTTAGGCCTTTAAGGCGAGCCCTTAAGGGTCTTCGTGCCTGGATCACTGGGCAGAGAAAAGACCAGTCTCCTGGCACAAGAGCTGAAATTCCGGTTGTCCAGGTGGACCCATCGTTTGAAGGTATTGATGGTGGAATTGGCAGCTTGGTGAAATGGAATCCTGTTGCCAACGTGGAAGGCCATGACATATGGAACTTCCTCCAAGTCATGAATGTACCTGTCAATCCTTTGCACTCGCAAGGATACATTTCAATCGGGTGCGAGCCATGCACAAGGCCGGTGCTGCCAGGGCAGCATGAAAGGGAGGGAAGATGGTGGTGGGAGGATGCTAAGGCAAAGGAATGTGGCCTCCATAACGGAAATATCAAAGAAAAAGAGGCGCTGCACCTCAATGGCAATGGGAATGGGATCTCAACAACAAATGGGAGTGCTAATGTCCCAGACATCTTTAACAGCAAGAACTTGGTTTCCTTGAGCAGGACTGGGATAGAGAACTTGGCTAGACTGGAAAACCGAAGTGAACCTTGGCTTGTTGTGCTTTATGCACCATGGTGCCGTTTCTGCCAGGTGAATACTATTCACAATTTATTAACATGGTTGCCTTGTAAAGCCGAAAATGTGTTGAGTTTGATTGATCTAACTTGCTTCGTTTCTCGATTGTTTGCAGGCAATGGAAGGATCATATGTTGAATTAGCAGAGAATCTGGCAGGAACTGGGGTGAAGGTAGGTAAGTTCAGAGCTGATGGGGAACAGAAGAAATATGCAAAGCAAGAACTGAAGCTGGGGAGCTTTCCAACAATACTCTTCTTCCCCAAGCACTTGTCAAAGCCCGTCAAGTATCCATCAGAGAATAGGGATGTAGCGTCGTTGTTGGCCTTTGTGAATGCTCTCCGGTGAGAACTCGATGCACCTGATAACTGTTTCGGGAAAGCAACGGCACAAGAAACTGTTCTTGTTAGTCTTAGACAACTTAGGCAGAGTAGGCATGTAGTGTAAATATGGTGGTAAGATCTCTGCTGCATGTTTTGCTGAATAAAAAGGGGCTTCATCTTTTGTGAAACCATCCTTTTGGAGCTGACCAGTGGATTCCATCTTCTACCTATTCCCCCCAAAGTTGCAGTCGATGAACTTAAAGCCTTAACACTATAAACCTAAGGAAAGAAGTAAATTTTAATATGCAGTACTCCGCCGATTTAGTTGCTAAATTATTACGCCCAGTGAAATTAAGTTCTTAAACTATATTTTTTAGAAAATTAAGTCCTTAAAATGTATTAAAAACTGCTTATTTCATCATTGCTATAATATTAGAAGCTATTCTATTTTGTTTATTTAAGTCGCCTGAATTGCACGTGACATGTTTTAAAGGATTCTACAATTATTTTCTTGGTCATAGGCTCTTATCGTTGTATATAGGTTAGCGAATCTATTTGACAATTTATTCTTTAAAGTTGACTTCATACACTATTTATTGAAGAAAAAAATTAGTTAGTAAACTCATTAAAAACTGCCGAATTATTTTCCAAAGTGTATCACATACAAGTTAGTTACTTATGGTAGAGGTGAAGCTGACAATTAAAGGGGGGAAATTAGGAACTTAATTTTTGGTCGAATAATATTTCAGGACGAAACCGACACATTACTCTTTAATATGTGAAAGCCTCTTGGGTCTTGGCAGATCAAGAGTGAGCGTTTCAAATGAAATCACAATTGAAAGCATCCACTATATTGGATTCTGACTATTTATTTTTTATTTGTTTTATTTTTTTAAGTGGGAGGTCTGTGAAGTAGATCATACGAAAGTAGAAAAAGTTTATGATTTTGATGAAATGGAAACATCTCTTTTTCATTTCTCTTTACCTAGTTCATATGTTTGTTTTGTGTGTTCCGGCAAGGAATAACTCAGGATATCTAAATAATTGTTTTGTGTGTTCCGGCAAGAAATAACTCGGGATATCTAAATAACTACGGTCAAATAGCAACTGATACAAACATACACATTTCAAGCTAAACTCAAATTGTTTTTAGTGATGATCCCCTTACCTACATAGCCATTCTTGCAAATTCGGGCGTTGGGTAGACCAAGGGGAGAGGAAGCACCAATCAATATGGATCCACTTCATTCTTTTTGTAATGACGATTCATTCTACTCTTCTCTTAATGAGGAAATTCCAATCGTTGCTGAGTTAATAGAGTGTTTTTTTTTGTTTGTACTACAAATTATTTTTATTGATCCAAGTCATAAAGGAACCACTAGTGCTGATTCATGAGAAACAGTATATCCGATTGTTCGCATTTTCTATCTAAAAGCCTAACATATAGACATTAACCTCTTGTCACACGCCTATGCGTATGGTACTTAGCTCACTTTCTATTTGAACGCCTAACATATAGACACTAGCTAGTCTCTTGCCACATGCTCACACGTGTGGTAATTAGCTCTTTATTACTGTTTTTGTCTTAATTTTACTTATTTTAGATATTATTATTTTGTATTAATATTTCAAAAAATAATAAATTTACTAACCACCCTACATGGTTTTTTCTGTAAATTTATTTTTTGAAATCTTAGGGGAAGAAGGACAATTGAGTATCATGAAAGCTTCACCTTTTTATATCTTTTCCTTTTGTATATATATAGATAACCTGTATTCCGGTCAATGCAAACAAAGGAGCACTCAAACAAATGAAGGAGCACACATAGCACACTGTATTAGAATGCAAGCTGGATTGGAATTTTCGATTTTGCCATTAAAGTTTTTGTTTGAGAATTTTTGAATGGAGGTAATTTTCACATACCTTTTAGCTTCTCACACACTTTTCTTTACTTATAATCATCAGATTAAACAAATCAAGCGAAATCAAGGATCAAGATTTAATAGGAGTGTGTAACAAGTTAAAATGAACGTGTGAAATTACTTCTCTTTTCTAAAAGATTAAGTGAAAATTAAAACACATGGAGATTTCGAAAATTCTAAATTTCAGAAAACTAAAGAATCACACAAGAACTAGTGTGGGTCTGGATGCTTGCATTGCGTGTGAAGATAAAATCCTCTTCTTATTTATTCCAAATTTTTGGGTAGCCATCCCAAAGTTGATGAGCTTTGAATTTTTTTTCCTTGATGTGGCGTGCCGTTGAATTTTCTCAAAGATTGGTCGACAGAGACAAGTTAGCATGCACCAATACGCGCGCGAGCGCCACACACACATGTATGTATAAAACGAGGACTCACGATCGACAACAAATAGTATATAATCACCCAAAATCTTGTTTGGTTAGAATTCTCTCCCTTCCTAATCTCTCTTTCCTTTTATCTCATTTTATTTAAACGGTTGCGATTACGTCGCGTCTACATCTTGTTTTGAATTTTTTTATATAAAGAATAAAATAAAAAGAAGAGTATTAGAAGAGGGGATGAAAATTGGTGATAATAAAAAAGAAGAGAATCCTATTCCGTTTTGTTAAGCATCCACATGGCAGTGCATTGCTAATTAATAATATATCAATCGTTAAATGAGATCGAACCACGTATAAGCCTTATCGAAGCGCAATGTAGGTAGATTAGAAGACCAAGTGTCACAAAACAGTTCCATCGTCATTTACATATAGAATAGACATTGCAGAGGACGCATGAATTATGGTCCCACTTGTTACGTGACTCATACAAATAACAATATACATTCCTCACAAGTGTATTTTTCTCTCTAATTATAGAATGCTTGGAGTGCCAAATGAAATTTTTGGAGTGCTAATAATAATTCATTTTTATTATAAGACATAGACTTACATGAAACGATGTTTTCCGCTAGTTAATTCTCTTTAATGAGGGGGCTTGTTGCTGTTGTGCTTAATTTATTTGAGTGATTACTCTCTTTTATAAAATCATAAGGGATTTTAATTATAATGCTTTCAATGGAAGCACTTTTGTTAGAAGAGTGTTGAAACTTTTATTAAAAATAGAAGAAAAGCACTTGAAAATACTTTTTGAAGTGGTGTTTCTTTGAAAAAACAACATAACCTAACTACTTTGTAACTTATAAACACTTGTAACTTTTTCTTTCAAACGTTGTGAGAAGTACTTTTGAACATCTAAAAGACTTCTAAAAGAACTTCCAAACATACAAATGTTGCACTGCTGAAAACTACTCAACATGGACAATTCTTATTCTATATAGGGTTAACTCTTCAATATTTCGAACTATTAGATAGTCTGACTTTATATCCATTAGATTAGGAAGTAAGCAAAAATAATATTTCCTCAATTCAATTTTGTCCGTTCATTTCTCGTACTACTAAATAATTTGGACTATTGAATAATAATTGTTCTATATTGTTGGCCCTAAACCCTATACATATCTAGGATAAATATAGGTTTGGTACCCTATGAAATTTAACAATGTTCTTGCTTTATCAATACCAAACTCGTAGGATGGCTTCGACAATGTAGCACACCTTTTTTTTTTTTTTTTAAAAGATGCATCTCCCTTTAGACGGTTTGGAAAAACATGCATATCAAGCATATGTTAAAGATAACTTTAATGAAAAGCTTTCGGTACTGTTCATTTTAACGAAAAATTACATTTTTACACTAAAAAGTCAATCTTGATACTATTCACTAACTTTACCATTTATTTTGTATTTATCGTTAAAACTCAAAGTTTTTAATCCCTTTTTATTAGTTTTCTTTATGTTAAATGCCCTTTGCTAGGGCAATAATGTAATAGAGGATACATGATACGTGCTATGAAAATATTTGGAAAATGATTTTGTGTAATTTTTTTTTAACAAACGATATTATCTATATTAAGAGGAAGGGGGTGGCCTAACCCTTACAAATAGGCAGCAATAATGTGGTTTAAATTCGTCTTTGGCGAAAATCAAACCTAATACCTCTCACTTACAAGTGAAAGAATATTACTAAACTGTAGTACTAAGTGACTGATTTTGGGTAATTAAGAATATACAAATTTAAAAGGGAAAAAGAGAAGAAGAAAAAAAAGGGTCGATAAGATATATGTTTTTGCAGGTTCGTCTCAACCAAATATAAAAGCAAACTACATTTATAGCTTTCATCCCGAATAGGGAATATGGGATGCCATTTCATTTGACGAGTAGCTAGAGGTTGCTTCAATGAGACTTTAAAATCCCACCAAACTTCGGATTTGGATCCTTTCCTGAGCTTAGGAGGCTGAGCTTCCTAAGCAAATCACACGAGTTGTTATATTTTGATCCAATGGTTACAATTATTATAATTTTTAGAAGGACCTCCTGTTTGTAGTCGTTAGATCAAAATCTAACAGTCCGTGTGATTTACTTAGGAGGTCCTCCTAAGCTCAGGAGAGGATCCAAATCCCCAAACTTCATTGGCAAACGCAACTTATAATGGAGATGTATTACTCTATACCAGGACGTTATATTAACGTTGAATCTGTTATATGTAAATTGTTAGGGAACTGTTATTAGCACTCTAATAATCTTATTTTACAATTCTTATATGTCTATTTTTCTTTTTAATTATAGAAATTTGAAGTGCAAAATAAGATTTTAGGATTGTCAATAACAATTCCTAATTGTTATACTATAATGAAAATTTTGTATCTTAGTGGAGCCAAGATAACCAGTCAATGAAAACCGATTAGATATGGGTTTCTATTTTATCTACATCTTAGTGAAGCCAAAGATATGCGAATGGGTAAATTAATTTTTGACTAAAATATATTATAAATCCAAAGTCAAAATGTGATTAGAAGCATTTTAGACATCTAAAAAAACAAATTAGATGTTAAACTTAATTAATGAATTTGTTGAACAAACGAGTTAGTGGTTGAGGAGTGGGAACTTAATTAATGATTTGCTTAATTGGAGCTAGTTATTGGTTTTTTTTTTAGAGAAAAATTAGCATATGCCCAGTGTGTGTGAACATTTTATTTTTGTTTTTAAAATAGGAAGGAGAGAAAGAGAACGTGGGGCCAATAGGATCCTCTCATGATACTTTAGATGAGGATGTTGAGGATTCGTAAATCGTATTCATTCATCATACATTATGCAGTTAATTTTTGTCAGGTACTCTTTTTATTTAATTTTAAATAAAATTATTTAAAATAATTTTTGACTACATGATGGACGATGAACGTATATGATTTACGGATCATCGGGATCCTCACAAAGAGGATTCGGTGAAAATTCAGATTCACTGTGGGGGAAGGGGGGGTGAGGACTGGGAAGAGAGGTTTTTGCTTTTTATTTTATATTTTTTTAATATTAGATTTATTTTAAAATCACCTGTAGGTAAGATTTCAATAAAAAATAACAAAATTTGGTTTTGTAAAATTACATTATTACCCATTATTTTTTTTTTGTGATAAAAGACTAAATAATTTTTTTACTCTTTCTTGGTTGACAAAAATGATTTTATTAATTTGTAGTTTAGATATGTTAAAATCACATGTAGGTGAGGTTTTAATAAAAAAACAAAATCTGGTTTTGTTGCCTATCATTTTTTTGCTGTGAAAGAAGACTAAATAATATTTTCATAATCTTTTGGTTGACTAAGAGAGTTTTTAAATAAAGAAAATTAAATTACAAAAGTAAATTCATATTTCAGTTATATATATAGAAATAGGATCCTATCCAGATCTTCTTTGTGAAGATCTTGAGAATCACTTCATCTTGTTCATATGTTATCCTGCTGTTATAAATTATTTTAAATATTTTACTTAAAATTGAATAAAAAAATATCTGACAAAATCTAATTCAATAAATAGACAGAATAAAGTAATATTCGGAATCTTCACGGGAATTCTCATCCATATGTATAGACTTTAATTTCATAAACGGACATGTACACCTCATTTACTGATGCTCTTTATGTACAAACCAAACTCCTCACCTCCTTACACGTGATATATTTACCAGTGTAATGTAATGGGGGAGGGCAGTGTGAATGTGAGAGCAGCAGTTACAACCATGGCTTCCAGACTTTTCCTTCTCATGAGTCTGATCATCTCCTTTCTCTTCTCTCCCTCCAACCTTCTGGGATTCACTGTCACGGAGGCGCGTGTAGTTCCGGCCATGTATGTTTTCGGGGACTCGTTGGTAGATGTGGGCAACAACAATTACCTCCAGTTTTCTCTTGCCAAAGCAAACTTTCCTCACAATGGCCTCGACTTTCCGACCAAACAGCCAACCGGCAGATTTTGTAACGGCAAGAATGCTGCAGATCTTCTCGGTAAGTTTGTAATCTTAATTTGTTACGGCTTGTTACTAGGAAAATATCAGCTTTCATTTCCTTGCTAAATTGCAAGTTTTTGGTTATAGTTGTTAAACATTTAGCATGCAACTTCATCAGACTGTCAATTTATATCTCACTATTTGGATTGATGGTTCAGATTCACAGTCTAATAACATAGTATTCTAAATTGCTTCACAACAGAATTTATATGTAGTGATGTACCTTGTTGTTATGTGTGTCCGGGATTTCTTCGTGTGTAGGCAATGCTGCTACTTTTTCAAGGAAAGAAATCGTAGAAAGTATATGAATTTGAGACTTCCTAGTCCAGTCTTTCCAGTGCCATAAAAATCACAGGATATCTAGTATACTCGGAGTATCCTATATTCTGAATGTTTTAATCGTTAGATCATATATTTTTTATGTGACAGTTTCTGGGTTTCCTGGTTGAGCAGACTCTCGAGCTGGTTACTGAACAATGAAACGGCATCCGAAAGCTCAAAAGGCCCTTCAAAATAGCAGTTAGATAATAAATGCTCTTCTCACATTATTAGCCGTAGAAGCAATTAGTAGTTGGTTGATAAGGTGTAGAAGTTAGTTCAAACTAAATTTGGAGAAAAACTTGTGTGGGGCTTTACTTGCCACTGGATTTTGTTGAGTGGCACTACAATCCAATCAAAACTCACCACGTGTCAAGTCTTAAATATTATCTTTTATTATTTTTCTTTAATGTTTAAAACTTTCATAATTATATTTCCTATTAATTGATATAAGATTAATTTAAGATTTCAATTTTCCTCTGATCTCCTCTGTCTTCCCTTTTTCTTCTCAAATTTTCTCTCTGCCAGTGCCGGCTTCTTCCCCACTCTGTGCGTTTCCATCCTTCATAAGAATAATGGGAAAAAAAATTAAACCTTCTTCTCCATCTATAACGAAATAAAACTGTGATATATATATATATTCTAACACAGGCTTGATGTTTAACAAAATTTGTCTGTTCCTTTTTTTTCTTTTTTTTTTTCCTCTTCTCATTCTCTCTTATTTTTCTTCCCCAGTTTTCTCTGCCGTGTGCAGTCTTCTTCCCCCTCTTTATTTCCTTTCTCCATAAGAATATGGGGCAAAAACAAAGTCATCTTCTCCAACTATCATGAAATGAAAAAAAAAAAAAAAATTATTTTTTTTTAAATTTTTTTTTACAAAAGCTGTTTATTAATTTTTTTTTTTTTTCAATTATAAGCACAATTTCATTGCCCAACAGCTCGTCCTGTTTTATATATCTCTGAGTTGTAATTTGCGTGTTTATGTTTCTCCTATAAAGGAATAGAATATTTTGTAGCAAACTCTAAATACAATCTTGCATACTCACTCCATACCATCGAGTTGATCTTTTCACAATTTATTGGTTATCCCTCACTTTATTTTGGTTGAAGTACAACTATTTTGGTTGATTATCCATCTTTAACATGATGGTAGAAGTGGGAGAGAGAAGAAACTGAAGACTTCTACGGCAAAACATAAAAGTACCAAAAGGGAAAATTTGGGAAGAAAAAGAGAGAGGGGGAGAAGAAAAATATACATCAAATTAATCTCATGATGTATATTAATTAGTAGGAAAAATAATTATGAGAATTTTAAATATAAAAGAATGATAAAAGATAATATTTAAGACTTGCCATGTTGCAAGTTTTGATTGGATTATAGTGTCACTCAGCAAAATTCAGTGGCAAGTAAAGCCCCACACAAGTTTTTCTCCTAAATTTGAGAGTGCATATATATTTTTGCCACACCTTCACTTTTAATATAGTAGTTGGTTTCTTACCAGGAACAAGTCATCTCTTTCTAATGTAATATAGTTGCACAGTGTTATTAGCCTATGTTTTATAATTTGGTTGATGACATGGATATAGATAGGGTATTGTATTGATAAATAAAACACGTCTAGTTTTCTTTTTGTTTCTAATGCATTATTTTGAAACGTGTCTAGTTTCAACCTAGCACTCAAGAATTTTCAACCTAGCACAATCGCAGTTTGAAACATGTCTTGTTTTCTTTTTGTTTCTAATGCATTATTTTTGTATTATGTGTATTAACAATACATTATTATGATAATATTATTTAATTTTAAAATGTTGGCAGCTGAGAAAATGGGCTTACCTACCATACCACCATATCTTTCTATGGCATCTAAATTGAACAAGAGCTATAACCTCTTCCTAAATGGTGTGAACTTTGCTTCTGGAGCTGCTAAAATCTTCAAAGAGGATCAACAATATGTAAGTCAAAACACAGCTTTATATGTATAGACACACAGACACACAGACACACACACACACACACACACACACACACACTAAATTGTTGATAATATTAAATCAGTTTAATTATTTTTCTTTGTCTGATCAGCCCCAGTCAATATCTTTGGGAGAACAAGTAGATTATTATTTGTCAGTGAAGGAAGGCCTTGGGCAACAGATAGGAACCTTCAAAGCACAAAAGCATCTATCAAAATCTCTCTTCACCATTATCATTGGAAGCAATGACATCTACACCTACTTTGACTCCTCCACCAGTAATAGGAGCACACCTCAGCAATATGTTAACTCCATGGTTCTCACACTTAAACAACAAGTGAAGGTAATTAACACAATAATTCCTTCAATATCAACGCCTAATATTATCACATTTATCTTAATTTAATTGTCTTTTTGCAGCGTTTATACGATTATGGCGCTCGTAAATTTGTCATCGTTGGAATTGCGCTTATCGGGTGCACCCCGTCAGAAAGAAATGAGCGATCCGATCAAGAATGCAAAGCTGACGTTAATCAGTTGTCAGCTAAGTACAATAAAGTTCTTATATCAATGTTGAAGAAATTGAAATCGGAGCTCAAGGGCATAAACTACTCCTACTTTGATGGTTACAGCGTCATGCACAACTTCATTCAGAATCCAACAGCTTACGGTAATTGAAATTCCATAAAATATTTTCCTTCTTGTGCACGTTATATCAAATTCAATTGATTGGATAAAGTTTTCTTGCCAGACCAGATGATGTATTGTCAAATAAGAATCCGCATCAAAATTAACAGTTCGAAAAGAAAAATATCTTACTGTCTTAATCAGTAATTACATTAATTTATTCAGGATTTGCTGAGGTTAAAGCTGCTTGCTGTGGTCTTGGGAAGCTTAATGCGGATGCTCCATGCCTACCTTTCGCAACGTACTGCAGCAACAGAAGCAACCATCTCTTCTGGGACAGAACTCATCCAACAGAGGCAGCACATCGCATCTTTGTGGATTATATTCTTTCTGGTCCTTTACAATACACCTTCCCAATCAACGTGAAAAAGCTAGTTTCCATTTAATTTATTAATATGGTTGACATGTATGCATCGCACTTAAGTAATTCCTTATCACCAGTCGTAACTTCTAATACAAGTATGTGATTATCTCTCTAGGGTACTAAGATGCATGCACACGTACAAGTATACTACATGGAAGAATAGTTTTATCTTTCAATTATGTTATTGGTAGCAAGTTTAAGGTGTGTTTGGTATTCTATTAAAAAACTTTGATTGTCCCTAAAATCATTTTTCAAGTACATCTCTTAAGAATAATTTTGGTTTTAAATCTCAAAATTTTGAACACTTGTTTGGTTAAATTTGTGAAAATAATATTTCTTTGGTTGAATTCAAACTAGCGTGGGCACGAACGCCTTGGCAACGGAGAGGAAACAGACTTAGACCGATTCTTCTATGCAATAGCCGTGTCAGTGGAGCTTCTCCTTCAACATTGTGTCAAAATCGAGGCGACTTCCACCGATGAGTTGATGGGATTGTTCAGAGGAACAGTCTTGTGGAGTCTGAACCTGATAATAATGAGAAGAGAGGCAGAAATTGGACGAGAGAGAGAGAGCAAAGAAAAGAAAAAGATGGCGAGCAGAGAAAGATAAGAGACAATGAGAGATGATAATATGGAGAAAGGAGAGCCTTGATTGAGTTAAAATCTTTAAAAACTCATATTTTACAAACAATGATTTTCAAATTGAAAATTAACTTCATGATGAGCAACATTATTAGCCATTTTATGACCAAGTTCTTTTTCCTTTTCACTTTGTTTTCTGATTGCAGACTTGAAGTTCTGTAATAAGAGTTTATGTTGCTTCTGAGTAACTCAGGTACCGTTTGGTACGTGGGATGGGACAGAACAGAGTGGGACAAGACGTTCCGTCCCACGTTTGGTGAGCCTAAAATGGGTGGAACGAGCTGTTCCACGGGACGAGTTTTGGGTGAATTTTCGTTCCACCTCACCCCCCTAGAACGACTCGTTCCACATCCGTGGAACACAAAATTATAACCTCTCCGTCTCCTTCTTCTTCCTCCTTGTTTCCATCCGAGGGCATCTTTGCTCCCGCTCCGTTCCGT
Organism: Pyrus x bretschneideri; assembly: GCF_019419815.1. Taxonomy (NCBI): domain Eukaryota; kingdom Viridiplantae; phylum Streptophyta; class Magnoliopsida; order Rosales; family Rosaceae; genus Pyrus; species Pyrus x bretschneideri. The sequence goes on along the minus strand of NW_025999805.1, from coordinate 1,408,846 downwards.
TCCGTCCTGTCCCGTCCAGTCCCATTCCGTTCCGTCCCGTCCCGTCCCGTCTGCATACCAAACGATACCTCAACTCACCTCCCACATATATATATCGTGTGACAAGGTCTATTTGCAAAATATCCTACTAAGCAGAGCTAGAAAAATATTAACCTACCATAATGGTTGGTGCTTGTGTTTATTTACCACAAATACTCGTGCAAATTTTATAGGAAAATTCATTATCAAGGCATGTCCCATGATTAATGTGGCTTAGACAAACAATAAAAAGGAGACCATTGGATTGGCTTTTTGGATTTTGTTGTTTTTTGCTCAGTAAATAATGTATTTTAATATGAAACTATATAAAATGACTTGTAGATTAAAGAGTTAAATGAATATATGAAAATAAACGGAAGAAATTGAGTAATCAAGTTGAACTACCACATAATGAATGAAAATAGTCTTTATTGTGTCACTGATTTTCTTTTTTCAAATAAAATATCAAGTTTGAATCTTTTGATTGTATTTGTGAGAATATGAAGGACACAATTCTGTATCGGTGGTTGACCAAATTTTGCAAGAGCTTATAAGTAATTGGGCTACTTTTTATATTGTCAACTAGTTGCAACCTCAACTTTGTATGGTAATAGGGGTGTTTTTATCACATAAAGGAATTATGAAGATTATGTTGTAAATACAAGGCTTATTTACACTGTGTCACATCCCGGCCCATGCCCCCACCACATCCCGGACTCGACTTTACCGTAGCACAATATTGTCCGCTTTGGGCCCCTACCACACCCTCACGGTTTTGTTTCTGGGAACTCACACTAGAACTTTCCAGTGGGTCACCCATCCTGGGATTGCTCTCGTGCGAACTCGCTTAACTTCGGAGTTCTTACGGAACCCGAAGCCAGTGAGCTCCCAAAAGGCCTCATGCTAGGTAGAGATGGGAATATACATATAAGGCTTACATGATGCATTTCCCTGAGTGATGTGGGATGTACAATCCACCCCCCCTTAAGGGCCCGACGTCCTCGTCGGTACACTTCCGGTCAGGGATTGGCACTGATACCAAATTGACACATCTTGGCTCGGGCCCCCACCACATCCCGAGCTCGACTCCACCGTAGCATGGTATTGTCCGCTTTGGGCCCCTACCACACCCTCACGGTTTTGTTTATGAGAACTCACACGAGAACTTTCCAGTGGGTCACCCATCATGAGATTGCTTTCACACGCACTCGTTTAACTTCGGAGTTCCGATGGAACCCGAATCTAGTGAGCTCCCAAAAGGCCTCATGCTAGGTAGAGATGAGAATATACATATAAGGCTTACATGATCCACTCCCCTAGACGATGTGGGATGTTACACATTGTCTCCTAAAACTCAACTTATTCTTGTTTTGCCCCCTGAAACTCAAAAAGTCACACTCAATCCCTTGAATGTCAGCTTTCTGTCTCACTTGATTATCCCCTTCTATTGACTCAGTAAAAAAATATGTTAAAATTTTTTGACATGGCAAAGGTGTGGACCAGTAATTCGCAGAGTTGTAGCCGTGTCACTGCCACATGTACAATGTTAATTCAACTTGACACTCAAGAGGTTAAGTGAGACATTTAAAGTTCCAAAGAACAAAATAAGATTAAATTGAGTATCAGAAGACGACGATGTAAATAAGCCTAAATACAATTAAAAGGACCATTTTCTAGCCCAAAATAAAAAACCACAACTAGAATAATAAGTGTGGGTTTCATACACGACACTAGAATCTAGATATATTAACACCAAGAGGCCCAACCAACAAGCCAATCTTTGGATTATGAACATCTAGAGAAAAAGAATGGATTCACCTATTTACATGATTTGCCTCCTTTTTTTTGGAGGTTGTTGGGGTTGACTAGAGGATCCTGTCCGGAACTCCACGTGCTTCATGCCAAGGCAGATCTTGGGATGATAGACGAGATGTATTCATGTGCAACACCAAAAACTTTGTCGTATCAGCCTATCCTATTTTAACAACAGTTTTTATCATAAATGGTCCCTTAGATTTATCAAACTCATCATTTTGGTCCATCACTTTCAAAATCAATCAATGTCATCCCTGACATTCACTTTTCCACATAAATTTGGTCATTTCGTTAAGATTCCGTTAACTACTCAGTTAATTTGTATGTGGGACCCACAAATCCAATGAAATTGTGACTTGTGGATTTACACAAAATAAGGGTTTTATGACAAATTGTCCCTAACATTGATCCAACTCCTCATTTTGGTCCATGAGTTTCAAAAATTGATAAATATGGTCTCTAACTTTCACTACGCACATCAATGTACTCATTCCGTTAGAATTTCATCCATATTTTTCGTTTGTGTGCTGATGTGGTCCCATTAATCCAATCATATGGCTCCATGTGGATTAAGTATAAGAAACTATTATTTTTAAGAGTGAACCAATGAACTAGTATTCTGCTCTGGTATTTTTCTCGCATCTCACAACCCCAATTTGAAAAAAAATTCATTCTAAATTCAATAAAACCGAATCCAAATTCAACTCAAATTTGATAGGATTATAATCGACTAGAGAGAATGAGGAGTGAGTTCAGGAGGCTAAATACTCTAGTGGTGTGTGCTTTCCTTTTCTTTTTGAGCATACCCTGATGAAAACGACGATGACTTTTTTTCTTTTATTTTTGATTTTTAGTTTCTTATTTCACTTTTAGTTTTAAATCTTAAAAAAAAAAAATGTTTCTTGTAGTTAATCCACGTGGCACCATATGCTTAGATTAATGGGACAAAAATATTGATGAAACTTTAACAGAATGATTAAATTGACGTGCAGGTATTGAAAGTCAGGGATCAAATTTATCTATTTTTGAAACTCAAGGACCAAAGTGAGGAGTTGGATCAATGTCAAGGACCATTTGCGATAAAAACCCTTATTTTGTGTAATCCATGTGTCACCATTTCATTGAATTTGTGGGTTCCCCATACAAACTAACAGAATAGTTGACGGAATCTTAACGGAATGACCAAATTGGTGTGCTGTAGTGAATGTTAGAGACGACATTGATTGATTTTGAAAGTGAGAGACCAAAATAATGAATTTGATTAATCTCAGGAACCATTTGTGATAAAAACCCTTTTAACAATTTTGAAATAAGTAAAATGTGGATTGACAAAGTAAGGGGTGGACTAGATCTCACGATGATTAAGATTTTTTTGGTCAAGCCATTGTGTCAGTCAAACCCTCCTCACTTGTGGTGAGAATTCAAGACTAACACTTTGTTCCTTCTTTATCTCTCGTCCAGTGAGAGCTATTCTCACCTCCGGTGTGAGTGCCTTTCGTTTTCGACTCTTTGCTTCGCCACCGGCCTTAGCTATGGCCAAGGTCGGTGGCAATTCTTGGTTTTCCTTCTGTTTGCTTTTTTTCCCTTGTGCTTACTGTTTTTGGGCGAAAGCCCTGCCCAATTTTCATTCCCGTACCAACCTACCCTTCAAGCTCTCTTCGTTCTGCCACTTTTTGTGCCTATAATTTCACCATCTTGACCCCAGAATCCAGATCACCCGTTTCTTCCATCTCATTCGATCCTTTTCTCTCTACCATCTTCAACAATAGGCTATGTTATTTTTCCACAAATCCTCACTTCGATTCGGCTTCCTTTTACCACGATTTGTCGCGTTTCTACGGGAGGGTATGTACAGCTTTGGTTTGGGTGTTCGCACCACCACCCTTGCTGGCGTTATCACTCGTGAGATCTTTGTTCCCACGAGCTTCCTCTGTTCCTTGGCGTGGATCGTTTTGGTGGTGTGTGGAAGATGGTGTGGGCTTTTTCTTCCTCAAGTGTAGGATTCAGGATGGTGAGATGGCAGGCGCTGGTGCTAGGCGTTGGCTTCAGTTTGACATGTGGAATTTTGACGGCGGGTGGAGAAGCTACATTAGCTGTTTTTGCTTAGGTTTTTTTGTTTTGTGGCTTGTGTGTACTGGGCTACTTTGTTTACTTTGGGCTTGGTTAGGTGTGTTTTGGCCTTTGTTGTGTGTGTTTATGGGGTCCATTTTGTCTGTTGCACTTAGTTGTTTTGAGCCTCTTTGTTTGTAATGTTTTTTTTTAATAATATATTTACCCTTTCACTAAAAAAAATGAAAAAAACCCCTCCTCGCTATACATAGTTTGTAATTTAGTGTAATAAGCTTGTACTAAAAATCTGTCGATTGACAAACAACATAGTTGTAAATTTGACATCCAAAAGATCAACAAAATGGCACACACAAGAAAGTCATGTATATTGAATCATCCTTGGCCTCCATAGATGTTCACCCTATCCAAGCCATCATCTTGTGGAGTCCAAATTGTTGGATCGACGTGTCGACATGACTGTAGACCAATGTATTATGCATACATATATGTTCTCTAAAAAACCTGTATACATATGTTTTTTTTTTTTTAAGTCTAGAGGGGTTTGAATTCGGACACTTACTATTCCAATTGGTAATCAACCAGTGTCATCCTCACATTTACAATAAGGCCTTGTTTAGCAGGTCGTATAAGTTACTAAAAAAGACTAATAATACGGACTCATTTGTTTAGCACCATCCCGTATTAAATTAGACTGAATTAATTTAATACGATCCACTTGTTTTATACAATATACACCCGAGTAATAAAACCGTTCAAAAGACCCGGATTATGGGTCGGGTTCTTTTTGCTCTCTCTCACTCGAACTGGCCTCTATTTCTCTCGCGCGAAAAGGCCCGTCTCCTTCTCTCGCCGGCTCTCTTCTCCCCGTTTTCTTCTCTCGCCGGCTCTGTTCTCTCTTCATCTTCGCTCTGTGTCTGATAATTGGAGACGCCCACAAAGACAGAAAGACCAGTTGCACCGACCACTGCTTCTCTCTCGTCTTACAACATTCGAATCATTAGTTGGTGATATTTGGGAGATTTGGTCATTTGGGTGTTTGAACTTAAGTGGGATTTAGGTTAGCTTCTTGCTGCTTTTTGTGATTTGGGTATTTTTCAACTGGGTTTTAGAATGTTGACTGGGAATTGATGATAGGGTTTAAAGATTAGGAAATATGTCGTCTGGGCAATGTTCATTTGAAATTAGGGTTTTGTTCTAATTTTGGGGCTTTTTATTTGATTCTAATTTTGGGGTTTTGTTTTAAATTTTCTGAGTAGTTGAGAGTGGCGTTGACGCTGCTTCAGCATGGCCGACGAGTTGGCTGTCGGATCGGGTCAAACCTCCATGGCTCCTGCTTTTTATTCAATATCTAATTTTACGTTTCTGGTAAGCGGTGTCGATGGCTGTATTTTGAAGATAATATTTGAGAAATATTTAGGTTTTTTTAGATATAATAACATAATTTTTTTCTTTTTTTTTTTTAATTTTAGTACAACAATATATCTTGTAATCTATAAAACACAAGATAAATAATACGGTCATTAGTCCGATATTCGCAAAAAATGACCGATTAATTTAGTCAGTAGTATCCGATGATTATTTATCATATTCGACAGAAATAATCAATACAGTTCGAGCTGTCAAACAGAACCTAATTGGTTTGCGAATAAATAGCATCTGCAAGATGATGGTAGATGATGGCTCGTCTTACAATTATGCACTTTGTTTAGTCAGTTTAAAAGTTGGATTAGGTGAATAATTAATTAATCAATGCAAGAGAAGTAAATAAATAATTAGCTGATAACTGAAGTGAAGGAGTTAAAAGAACAGTTGAAGATGAATTTAAGGACAAACAAGAACCCAAAAAATCAATCGATGGATTTGGCCAAATTCCCCATCACACCAGATAATGGCAAACCCATTCCCAACCGAACAAGTGTGATATTGACACATTGGCCTCTACATCGATCGATTACATATTTCTTAATTTACTTATTTTGTGAAGGACTTGTATAGAATAAGTTCAATATTGTCGTAACGTTCTCGTGCCATAATAGAATATGATAGAAAATTTTATTTTTACATGATTTATTGGACCAAGATGCTATGTAACCATATGGCGGTGAAATCCGTCTAAAGAAAAATATTTAACATTTTGTGTTGGTGATGGTTTTGTTTGAAGGGGATGATTTTCACACTTTTTTTAGCTTCTCACATATGCATCTTAATTTTTTGTCATCAAAGAATACATTAAATGAAAACAATAGATATGTTTGTATTAGACCTGGCAATTTATTACACGACCCGTTAACACGACACGTAAACGACACGAAAATAACGGGTTTCGGGTCAACATGATAACTAATCGGGTCATTATCGGATCACACGATAATAACCCGTTAATAACGGGTCCTTAACAGGTTTACACGAGAGTGACACGCGGGTAACCTATTTCGACACGATAAGAAAAATGTTATTTTGATGATTTTAATTTTTTAAACTACTAAAAAAAACTTACTATAAAATGCAATAGATATAATGAATATGTATATATTGTTTATTAATTATTATTCTATATAAATTTTAAAATTTAAGTTTTATTTATTTATTTATTTTTATAGTATATTATAGGCAAAGATTGAGATTAAAAATCATAAAACACATTAAAAATAAAAATATCAAGTAATTTAAAAATACCAAAAACATAAAAAAAATTATAATAATTAATTTCCCGCCTAATATTTCAAGAGTTTCATCCATTTCCCACCTAATGTTTGGGAAATTTTGCAACCTATATCCATCCATTTCCCGCCTAATGTTTAACCCAAAGAAAAAAAATAACTAGCTTTTTTTTTTTTATCTCTTATAACATTTTAACTTGAATAAAAATAAAATACGTAATAAAAAACATAAATGTAATTTTATTATTAAATATCATCACATACTAATTGAAACATAGTCTAATTAACACTTAAAATATATACATAATTAATATATTTATTCCAAGTCATCAAAACGACAAGATTCACTAACGCTTAAAGTTTATTTATATTTTCATTAAGTATAACATCAATGCGTATCCCTTCAAAATGATGAAAGTATGAATAAACTCTTAAGTGTTAGTGAATTTATCGTTTTGACGGGATACGTATCCTACAAAACTAATTTCAACAATCCAACCGTCAAACTTGTTTATACATGCTTCGAGATCGCATACTCCAAAAATTGCAAAAAACAAACATTCAGAGATGAAGTAATGAGACAAAACTTTTCAACGGTTATAAACGAAAAATCACGATTTAACGGTTATTTTAACTCTGATTTTGATGATTTTTTACAGCTACACTCCTTGACCTTATATGAATACAATGAATGAATTCGATCTTCAATTTAAAATATTTCCACTAGTGGATGCCACAAATCTTATGTTATACTTAATGAAAGTATAGATAAACTCCTAAGTGTTAATGTATCGTTTTGATGAGATACGCATCCTATGAAACTAATTTCAATGATCCAACCGTCAAACTTGTTTATACATGTTTCGAGATCGCATACACCAAAAACTGCAAAAAACAAACATTCAGAGATCAAGTAACAAGACAAAACTTTTCAACGGTTATAAATGAAAAATCACGATTTAACGGTTATTTTAACTTTGATTTTGATGATTTTTTACAGCTACACTCCTTGACCTTATATAAATACAATGAATGAATTCGATCTTCAATTTAAAATATTTACACTAGGGGATACCACAAAATCTTATGTTATACTTGATGAAAGTATAAATAAACTCTTAAGTGTTAGTGAATCTATCGTTTTGATGAGATACGCATCTTAGAAACTAATTTCAACGATCCAACTGTCAAACTTGTTTATATATGCTTCAAAATCGCATACGTCAAAAATTGCAAAAAACAAACATTCAGAGATCAAGTAATAAGACAAAACTTTTCAACGGTTATAAATGAAGAATCACGATTTAACGGTTATTTTAATTCCGATTTTGATGATTTTTTACAGCTACACTCCTTGACCCTAAACAAATTTAAAATATTTACACTAGTGGATACCACAAAATCTTATGTTATACTTGATGAAAGTATAAATAAACTCTTAAGTGTTAGTGAATCAATCGTTTTGATGTGATACGCATCCTACGAAACTAATTTCAATGATCCAACCGTCAAACTTGTTTATATATGCTTCGAGATCGCGTACGCCAAAAATTGCAAAAAACAAACATTCAGAGATCAAGTAATGAGGCAAAACTTTTCGACGGTTATAAACGAAAAATCATGATTTAACGGTTATTATAACTCCGATTTTGATGATTTTTTACAGCTACACTCCTTGACCCTAAATGAATACAATGAATGAATTCGATCTTCAATTTAAAATATTTACACTAGTGGATACCACAAAATCTTATGTTATACTTGATGAAAGTATAAATAAACTCTTAAGTGTTAGTGAATCTATCGTTTTGATGGGATACGCATCCTACGAAACTAATTTCAACGATCCAACCGTCAAACTTGTTTATATATACTTCGAGATCGCATACGCCAAAAATTGCAAAAAAACAAACATTCAGAGATCAAGTAATAAGACAAAACTTTTCGACGGTTATAAACGAAAAATTACGATTTAACGGTTATTTTAACTCCGATTTTGATGATTTTTTACAGCTGCACTCATTGACCCTATATGAATACAATGAATGAATTCGATCTTCAATTTAAAATATTTACACTAGTGGATACCATAAAATCTTATGTTATACTTGATGAAAGTATAAATAAGTGTAGATTTTTAAAACCCTCCAAATTTCATGAACAATGTTATATATTTGAGTGAAAAATTAATAATAATAAGTGTGAAAAATATAATCACTCGTAATGAAAAGCTTTACAACTTTCATTAAGAGGTCAACTCCGAAATTTAGTATGTATATACTAATTTAGTATTATGTTTTACATTTTTTTGGGTCAAATTATGTTTTTCTTTTCATTTTTATTAATTTAAAATATAATTTTCTTAACGGGTAACGGGTCGGGTCATATTACCTGATAATATTAACGGGTTGATTTCGGGTCGGGTCATATTACCCATTTACTTTAACAGGTATTACACGACACGACCCGTTAAGCTATCGGGTATGACATGAAAACGACATGAACACGAGAAACACGACACGAATGCCAGGTCTAGTTTGTATAAGAGATTAAAATATCTGTTACCATCTCATGCTTAAAAATATACACAAAATGGTAAACCATTCCGAACTGAATTAAGAGTGTGATATTGACACATTGGCCACACCAAATATCGACCATCCCCATCCACTGACCCGCTGCCAAATTGCCAGTCCATCTAGTCGAGGAGAGCAACATTTTGTATTTTATAATTCAGGCACACCATAACTCTGTCAATTATAAAATACCACAAACATGCAAGATTGCAACATATGAGAAATCTGTAAACAATTGTTTTGGGTCATTAAATAAAATTTAAATGCACAAAAATACAAACAGGTGTTCAAATATGGAAGAATAGCGAAAGAAGAAGAAAAAGGAAAGTTTGATGGTGCGTGGAGTGTGGAGTGTGGGACTCGGGACGGTGCATCCACGCAGCAATCAGTAGATTAGACTCCGGCAGCAGACAAGGATAGAGATATGTGTTATGAACTGTGAAGGATGTCTCTTTCTTCTTCTCTGTATCCTTTTTCCCTTTTTTTTTTTTTTTGTCATATTCTATGATGTTTTTTCCTTCTTTGAAATGGGAAAGAGAAGAATGTAATTTTAGCAACAAAAAAAGATGTGATTAATGTTAATTCTAAGGATGATAAATTATAATCGAGAATAATCCGGTAGAATTCGTATCTCGTTGATGGCGAATTCGTAACCAATTTATTCCCCACACCCTTGAAAATATATAGTTGTTTAAAAAAAATTATAAACGAGAATAATTTGGTGGAATTAGATGTTTATTCTTTCATAAAAAAAATCAATATTTATGCAACTATTATGTAACTAAGAAAGGTACATAAAATAGCAAATTCAATGAATAAATCAACGGAGAAATTGGTAGTTAACCAAAAGAACAATCAAGAAATGATGAGAATGATCAATGGTGATAGGCGATCATGATTAATGAAACTGGTAACGAGATGCTCTAACAATTAAATCAAGAAAAAAGGATTAGTTATTCAAAAGACATTACTTGTATTAATAAAAGTAAATTCCAATGACAAAAGTTTGATCTTTTGGGAAGAGACAAGCAAGGGTTGAAGAACAAATTATAAAATAATTATATGTAATGACAATATTAGTGTCAGGATATAAGAGGTTTCGATGAGTGCTACTGATCGAGCCCACACGGCAAAAATGTCTCCTTCACACGTACGTAACTCATCAACTTATCTCCCCTATAAGAGGACACCGATTTGTTCATTTCCCTCAAAACTATCACACAAAAACATCGCATACCAAATTTTGAGGGAGCTTTTACACACAGTTTGTCCATAACCATGGCTAAATGTCACACTAATGTTTTGCCTAAGGCTTTCTTCGTCGTTGTCTTCTCTCTCGTCACTTGTGGTTTCTTCTTCACTCTCTCAGAAGCTCAGATGGTTCCGGCCATATATGTGTTTGGAGACTCGTTAGTCGACGTTGGTAACAACGATTACCTAAAAATCTCTGTCGTCAAGGCAAATTTTCCTCATAATGGGGTTGATTATCCTGACAAAGTAGCAACTGGGAGGTTTGGCAATGGAAAAAACTCTGCAGATTTTCTTGGTAGGTTTAATATTATTTCAGTTTATAAATCATGACTAGTGACATTATGCATGTTGAGAGAACGAGAGGCACTTACGGTATGTAGTATACAATATTGTTATCCTTTGTTTGGCAGCTGAGAAAGTCGGGTTACCCACATCGCCACCATATCTGTCACTTGTTTCCAAGTCCATCAAGCAAAAAGCATCCTTCGTCAACGGAGTTAGCTTCGCCTCCGGAGGAGCTGGAATCTTCAACGGCTCAGATGAACAATATGTAAGTGAAATGTTTTCAGCACTCTTTCAAAAGAAAAATCACTCTTTCTTCAGCACTTTTAGTATATTCCGTTCCACTAAAAATGCTTTAGAACCCAATTCCTTTTTTTATATTAGTTGGGTGGGATCCATTTAACCCTACTTGTCAAAGTTAGTGAAAAGCTTTTAAAAGAAAAGTTGGGTGTTATTCTATACCAACACCTAATGTGGTTCAAAGTGAAGTCCGCAAAATCAGGAGAAATTTTTATGTAGCAGAAATATTATGATGTGGTGTTACTATTTACGTTATAATTTGAATAAAATAGTAATATTATATGGTAGTGTGCACTATAATTTTACTTTTAAACAAGAAGCTATGTCAAGAGAATCTAAATAGAAGAAATCTAATATATTTATCATTAAAAATATATCTTATTTGAATATAACAATTTATGATGTAACTTGACGTGTGAAGGACAAATAGAATAGCTTTGTCCAACGATTAATGCCTAACCTATATATATTGCTCATGTTGTCACAGCGTCAGTCGATACCTTTGTCATACCAAGTAAACTACTACTCAGAAGTGCATCAAAACATTGGGCTACAATTAGGATCCAAGGGCGCCAATGACCATCTCTCAAAATCTCTGTTTTTAGTTGTGATTGGAAGCAATGACATATTCGACTATATTAAAAAAACCAAACTCCAAAATGAATACACACCGCAGCAGTACGCGGATTTGATGGTGTCGAATCTAAAGGAACAATTACAGGTAACAAGCACGCATTATCTTAGCTCCATGTTTGCATGGTGAAACTTCTGTTGCACTTCAATGCTTAACGTGTTTCTTGCTTTGTTTGTTGTTCGGCAGAGAATACATGCTCTAGGCGCGCAAAAATTTGTAGTCATCGGGACTGGGCCGGTTGGATGCTGTCCGTCGCAAAGGAATTCAAGTACAGGAGAGTGCAATGATGGTGCAAACTCGTTGTCTGTCATGTACAAGGAAGCCCTTAAGTCCATGTTGCAGCAATTGAAACCCGCGTTGGGCATAAGCTACACCCTCTTTGACACTTACACTATCTTGACTAACATCATTCAAAACCCCGCTTCTTACGGTACTCATATGTTCATTTTCTTCTTTATAAGCGCAAACAATCTATGGCCAATCCGTCTAGCATGTGTTGTCAAACCGTCAATTTGAACATATGCGGTTCATGATAAGCTAGATATTTTCCCACCTTTGTAAGAACTAAAGGAAGAATTTGAAGTTAACTGACAAACCAAAAATTTCTCATTCGATTTCAGGATTTACAGAGGTTAAAGCTGCATGCTGTGGGATTGGGAAGCGTAATGCCAAGGGTCCATGCACACCAATTTCATCTTTGTGCTCCAACAGGAGGGACCATGTCTTCTGGGATTTTTACCATCCTACACAGGCAACTCATGGCATCATAACGGATAAACTTTTCGATGGCCCTTCAGAATACTCATCCCCAATGACTGTGAAGGAGTTAATTGCTCTATAAAAACTCGGCTGCTCGATATAATAGTCACCGTGTAACTAGAATGTCTAATAGTGTATAGATTGGCCTTCTTAGGAGGTTATACTTGGGCTAAATTCGTGTGTATTAAAGCGTGAATCAATGAAATTCTGTCTGTACCATCACAAAAGAAGCAAAGCACCATGACAGATTTCGAAAAGCAAAGAAAACGATTATATTCCAGCATCATCCGCTTCACATAATATCAAAATCGATCAATTTGAGTTATAGAAATAGGAGAAAATGTGATAAAAAAGAAGTAAATGGCCCAATGATTCAACCTTTCTCTTGAATGGAGATGGGAGATAATACGTTGTCATCCCTCGAACAGTAGAGAATGCTTCAGTCTGCATAAATTGCCAGCCACATACATTTGTTAATCTTCCTGCACTCATTCTTGGGAAAATTTTCTGTAAAGCAAAGCATAAAGTTTCTTGAAAGAAAAAAAATGGATAAAGAAACAACTTTCGGGTTTAAATAATGTATTTCTTGTTGAGAGTTGTCTCACATTAGTGAGGGACAATGTTTGCTATGTGCTTATATGATCTTGGGCTACTCCTCATATTACCAATTGGTTTTATGGTGGAACCTCAATTTTATCATGGTATCAAAGCCAGGTTGTCCATGTGTGAAGCCCAACGGCCACACGCCCTCCACGTCACTTAGTTGTTGTCCACGTGTAGGCTTGAAAATCCACCACACGCCACACATGCGGGGGGCGTATTGAGAGTTGTCCCACATTGGTGAGGGACAAGGTTTGCTATGTGCTTATATGATCTTGGGCTACTCTCTATATTGTCAATTGGTTTTATGGTGGAACCTCAATTTCATCATTTCTTATTCATGATCTTATCAGAAAAAAAACTTATGTTGCGTTTGTGAAGATCAAATGCCAGCATCTTGTCCACTACAATCTGCATTTAAATGAAGAAGAAAGAAAAAATAAAGAAAAATGTTATTCCGGTGTATAATGGTATTGCCGCATTCCATCTCATGGTTTCGTAGAGGCCGTGTTCCTCTATAATATGTCATGGTTCATTTCTGAACCACATATTCAGTTTTGGGATTAAAACCTGGTAAGAATTGCTGGCCCATAGCTGATACATTCTCATTGTACAGCACTGCAACCCTTGGGTGGTCATCATGTGAAACCAAGTAGTTTATGGTTCCACCAAGCAGACCAACACCATCTGATACAATATTGAGAACATTACACAACACTGCAACTGCTAAACTTGGACCAAGAATCATTACTTATTTGCGAGGGAGTACCTTTACCAAATTCATCCACGAGGCACAAAGACCTTTCCCGTTGTTCCTCTTGCAGTAACAAGTACTCTGCCTTTTTTAAATACTCTTAGCACTAAGAATGATGCCTAAATTACTGATTCACACACAATATGATTACAATTTAGCACACGGAAGCCTATTTGAGTCATCCCTACTTGATGCAAATCAGTCATAAGTGTTGATTTTTCGGCACTCATAAGCTTGCTTCCATTGCGCAGAATATTCTCAAAGAGAAACAGAAACTACGATTGTTATTCATATGTCAAATATCATACAAGCACAACACTAACGTGAGAAAGATACCATCTGTAAAGCTCCGTCCGCACCTTAGAAATCACGGTTCTCCAAATTCGCTTGGTTTTCTTATTGGGTATTTAATTTTGACACAGATCAACAGTAATCAACTCAAAGTTTTAAAGTACTTTTGACGTGGCATGTTTGGGTGGTAAGGTCACTCTCGTTCACACAGAAGAGAGGATTTTGCAGTCTTGTTTTACAGAGAAAAGCACCCGTCCGATAACAAAATCGTAGATACAAGGGCATCAAAGCTCAAGTATCAAGTGGGAAACTCATCCTCCAACAATATCACATCAACCACTTGAACCTGAATTAAGAACTTACTTTGAAAGAAATGGGCAATTTCTATAAAAAAAAACAGCAGAGGCATTGAAGAAAGAGAGCACCGGTACCCAACTAATCTTACAAAAAGACTTCTAAAAACTCTACAACCTACTTTTTACTTATTCTCTTTGTAGTTCAAACATTCCTTCGTATTTATAGTTCTGCTACTTCCCTTTGTAGATTGATTTTTTTGTATTAAATTCCCTTCTCAGAATAGTCCCTATACTTGCAACAACTGGCCTGACATGCATTTAAAGTTGCCCAAATAGGTTTAAACTTTGCCCAATATCTTGGATTTATCATTTACTTTCAAGTTTTTATCCTTTCATGTTATTTAATGTCCTTTTGGTTAACATTTCATAAGTATTCGCAAGCACTTTTCTTTTAGTTTTCACTTATTCTTTACTCGGCTTCCTGTCTTTACTTTCTTACAAGGATTGCAAACTGGTTTGGATCATCTCTGATCAGTTTGTGGTCAGTGTGTTGGCATTCTATACAAAAAAAAATATAAATAAATAAAGTCATTATCGTCAGGCATGAAAAAGAACTTAAATATGGACTTAACCCCTCCATAAGAACAATCTTTGATAAGAAGGTCAGTTTACTTGTGGCGAAAGCAAATGACCTATTTGACAAACAATCTATTGTTCTTGGCCAACAGTGGCACGTCTAAAATCAACCAATTTTGTAAGAGAGCTTAAGAGCTTATCCAAAGCTTTGCTAAGGCACCTTCAATTAACAAGAGTTCATCACTCACGCAGGAAAAGTTGTGTGCAAATCCCACAACCAACACTTACTATGTGCGACATGAAAACAACTAAAGCTACCCGAAAAAAAAAGAATTTTTTTTTTTATATAGTCAATATGTGTATATTTGCAATGAATTTCTACATTAGAGGCATAACAAATGGCTATCTATGTGAAAGAGAACAAAAAATCAGCAAGAGGCGACCATAGAACAAACTTAAGTTCAATATCGACTACAACATTCTGTATGGTATTTGCACAAAAACACTCCAATGATTCTGCACAAAGATCCTAATAAGAAAATGTCCTTGTTACATAAATTGTCACTAGCTTCATTAACCTTGTCTATCTTAAATAATCATTTATTTGTCACAAGTCACAACCACCTGAAGAATGTGCAAGAGAATAGATGCTTGGAAAGAAGTTCCAATATTTCATATCTAGAGAAAATATTGAGAGCATGTAGAACTTGAATGAATGATGGAAACACATCCCCATAAACACAGATTACGTTTATATAATCTAATTTTTTAACCAATTTTTTTTTCAATTAATAATATAGCTAACTCATTCAATTATTCTTATGTCATAGTTGATCAAAGATAAGATTTGATCAACTTTATTTTGAAAAACTTTTTTCTACATAGACAAATGTAACTGGTATAGTTAACAAAATTTTATAAGCAAAGACTTAAAAACTCAAAATCTATAAACTTCTTATTTGAACAGGCACAAAGAATGTAATATTAAATTATATATATATATATATATATATATTAAAAAATTGAGGACCTCTCCTGAGTAGGGGCCCTAGACGGCCCCCCTACTCTGACTACCCTCAGGACCGACTCTGAATTAGGTACTAGAGATGATATACCTAGCTCCAATACTTTAAATTATTGTCTATTTCCACTAGAAGAATGTGTTAATTTACTCCTCAATTATTATCATACAGTTTAATGCATAAACCCTCTTCAATTCAAATAATTTTATATGTATGATCTTTATATAGGATTTGTTGATGTACGAAACCGAGTGGACTTCGGGTCAATGTAAGACAGGGGTGTTAGGATCTTCGCGAGAGCCTTCCAGTCAAGAGTAGCTAGAAGAAGCAACGTGCAAGGAAGGTAGAATAAGTATCAAAGGTCACTGGTGTGGTACCAGACTAAGAGCTTCTGTTGCTTAAGCTAGTAAAGTATGTTTAAGGCGCCTCATGGGTGAGTTTAGAGATAATAAGTGTTTAAGTAGTAATGATGATTAAACATTTGAAAGGAGTAGAGGTTAACCTTTTATAGAGGCAAGGTTGGAGGAGAATTCTTAAAATTGGCCAATGTGGGATAGAATGCACTTAATGTGGTGCCGCCACTTGTCATATTGTGATTGGCCTTCAAGTTGGAGCGAAATATCGCATTGGTTTGGGGATAGCTAATGGGTAATTGAAATGTGTCGTGGCTCTCACTTGTTGTGACGTTGTTTCATGTGATTCGACATGGGTGCCAAAGCACGTACTCTTAGGTGGGTTCAAGGTGCTTTGTAGTTGACCTGGTACTTAGTAGTTTCGAGATCAATATAATATGGTAATAACAATATTAAAAATGGATTGTTTCAATTATAAAATTTATATGTTGAAGATCCATTATTCTTAAAGAGTGGAATATGTGCATTCCCTTATAAGAAAATGCAAGTTTTATTCTTACTGATATTAGTTTGAAGCAGGGGTGGGTTCATAGGGACCCTCAAGAGGTCGGAGAAACAGTTGGTGAAGTTCTTAGGGACCTTTCCAATGTCTGACATGAGACTCTTTTATTCCCACTAAGTGTTCGCTGAAATAAATATTTTGCATATCCCGATAGCACTCGTTATAATGTGTTGGCATTATTCAGTAGGGGGTCTCAACAAAACTCACTAGGATCACTTGACAACACTCCTCATATGTAAGTATGCAAGCAACATAGCTTGGCAAAGGACGATATGCACATCAAGTGCTCGATGAAATGCCCTCACGATTAAATTTTGATACCGTCACTGGTTTGAAGTACTTATTGCTTTCTATTAGTGTATAATAAGAGCAAACTTGATATAAGTCCAATTTTGGGAGTTATTATTGGATTTAGCCCACTTTGTTGGATTTAGTCCACTTTGTTGGATTAGGTCCACTCGTTGATTATCCATATCAGCTTATTTTTATTATCTTTTTATTAGATTGTGACAAATGTTATTCCATATTTATATGATTAATATTTACGTAATTTTAGGATTAAATATAAGAATTAAATTGTTTCTCCTTCTTCCTACTCCTAATTCGTTTCTCAATTGTTTTTCTACCCATTCGTAAGTTAACCGTGTCTACTAATGTGTTATAGGTACTATATATATCAACGTATATACTAGTATGGATTTATAAATATATGAAAGATGAAATTTTTCTAAACTATTTTGTGGATGATGGATAGATTAATAGTTTTATTTATTTTCGTATTATCACAAATTAAGTGTATTTTATCAATTTATATAGTGTAGGTATTATATACGATGACATACATATTTTCTTTTAACCATCCATGAAAATTTGTTATCCATGAAAATGATTAAATTGATTAAATTGTCATATTTAAATATTTGAATTAAAAATTTGAGTATAAATGCAGAAATCAAGAAATTTAATTAAAGTTGAAAAATAAAAACCTGGAACAAGTTCAATAAACAGTTCAATTTTTTTGTACTTTATCAAAGGATTCCTTTTTAATAATAATGGCATTCTTTATTTTATAATTCAGGTGCACATATCTCTAGCAATTATACAAAGTGGAAATGCAAGATTGCAACATATGAGAAATCTGTAAACAACTGTTTTGGGTCGGCAAATAAAACTGAAAATGCACAAAAATACAAACAAGTGTTCAAATATGGAAGAACAGAGAAAGAAGAAAAGGCAAAGTTTGATGGTGCGTGGAGTGTGGGACTCGGGACGGTGCATCCACGTAGCAATCAGTAGATTAGACTCCGGCAGCAGACAGGGATAGAGATATGTGTTATGAACTGTGAATGATGTCTCTTTCTTCTTCTCTATATCCTTTTTTGTGTTCATATTCTATGATGTTTTTTACTTCCTTTTTTGCTTCTTTGTAACTGGAAAGAGAAAAACGTAACATTAACAACAAAAAATCAAATTAGTTATTCAAAATATGAGATTAATGTTAATCCAAGGATGCTAAATTATAATCGAGAATAATGCAGTGGAATTCATATCTCGTGAATGACAAATTTGTAAACTGATTTATTTTCTATTCTTTGTAAATATATAGTTGTTTCCAAAAAAATTATAATCAAGGATAATTTGGTGGAATAAAATGTTTATTCATTGGGGAAAACTCAATATTTATGCAAGACTTATGTAACCAAGAAAAGTGAACTAACAAAATCAATGAATATATCAACGGAGAAATTAGTAGTTAACCAAAAGAATAATTAAGCAAAGATATTGAGCATGATGAACGGTGACAAGCGAAAGATGGTCGGAGCATATGATCAATGAAATTGGCAACGGTATACTCTAACAATTAAAACTAGAAAAAAGAATTAGTTATTCAAAAAAGAAAAAACAAAGACCTTTTGTATTAACAAAGGTAAATTCCTATGACAAAAGATTGATATTTTGGGAAGAGACAAACAAGGGTTGAGGAACAAATTATAGAATAATTATGGTAATGACAATATTAGTGTCAGGAGAGGAGGTTTCAGATGAGTGCTACTGCTCGAGCCCACATGGCAAAAATGTCTCCTTTTCATACGTACGCTCATCAACTTATCTCCCTCTATAAGAGAACATCCACTTGTTCATCTCCCTCAAAACTATTACACAAAAACATCAAATTTGGAGGCCTCTTTCTAGACACGGGTTGTCCATAAACATGGCTAAATGTTACACTAATGTTTTGCCTAAGGCTTTCTTCGTCATCGTCTTCTCTCTCTTCACTTCTAGTTTCCTCGTCACTCTCTCGGAGGCTCAGATGGTTCCGCCATATACGTGTTCGGAGACTCGTTAGTCGACGTTGGTAACAACGATTACCTAAAAATCTCTGTTTTCAAGGCAGATTTTCCTCATAATGGAGTTGATTATCCTGGCCAAGTAGCAACTGGGAGGTGGGGTAATGGAAAAAATTCTGCAGATTTTCTTGGTAGGTTTAATATTTCAGTTATGAAATCATGACAAACTGACATTATACATGTTGAGAGAACGAGAAGCATTTACGCTACGTAGTATATAATCTTGTCATCTTTTGGTTGGCAGCTGAGAAAGTAGGGTTACCAACATCGCCACCGTATTTGTCACTTGTATCCAAGTCCAACAAGCGAAAAGCATCCTTCGTCAACGGAGTTAGCTTTGCCTCCGGAGGAGCTGGAATCTTCAACGGCTCAGATGAACAATATGTAAGCGAAATGTTTTCAGCATCCTTTCAAAAGAAAAATAAGAGTGTTTTTTAAGAACCCAAATCTTTTATTTTATATTAGGTGGGTGGGATCCATGTAACCCTACTAATGAAAGTTAGTGAAAACCCTTCACAAGAAAACTTGGGTGTTATTCTATACCACCTTCTTATGTAGTTCAAAGTGAAGTCCGCAAAATGTTGGCCACCCATCCTAATTTCAAAATCAGGAGAAAGTTTTGTGTAGTGAAAATACTGTCACGTAATATAACTCTTTTACATTTTATAATAATTTGAATGAAATTGTAATACTATGTGGTAGTGTGTACTATGTAATCTTACTTCTAAACAAGAAATTATGTTAAGAAGACCTAAATAGGAGAAATCTAAAATGTCACTAGAAATATATCTCAGTATCACGTGCCTAGACGTGTGAAGGACAAATAGAATAGCTTTGTCCGACGATTTATGTCTGACGTGTATTGCTCTTTGTTGTCAGCGTCAGGCGATACCTTTGTCATACCAAGTAAACTACTACTCAGAAGTGCATCAAAACATTGGGCTACAACTAGGCTCCAAGGGCGCCAAGGACCATCTTTCAAAATCTCTGTTTCTCATTGTGATTGGAAGCAATGACATCTTCGGCTACTTTAGAAATTCCCAACTCCAAAATGAATACACGCTGCAGCAGTATGCCGATTTGATGGTATCGAATCTAGAGGAACAATTACAGGTATCAAGCACACATTACCTTAGCTCCATGCTTGCATAGTGAAACTTCAGTTGCACTTCAATGCTTAACGTGCTTCGTTCTTTGTTGTTTGGCAGAGAATGCATGCTCTAGGCGCGCAGAAATTTGTAGTTATAGGGACTGGGCCAGTTGGCTGCTGTCCGGCGCAAAGGAATTCAAGTACAGGAGAGTGCAATCATGTTGAAAACTCGATGTCCGTCATGTACAATGAAGCCCTTAAGTCCATGTTGCAGCAATTGAAACCGGCGTTGGGCATAAGCTACACCCTCTTCGACACTTACACTGTCTTGACTAACATCGTTCAAAACGGAGCTTCTTATGGTACTCATATGTTCTTTTCCTTCTTTACAAGAGGAAACAATCTATGCCCAATCCGTCAAGCATGTGTTGTCAAACCGTCAATTTGAACATATGCAGATCATGATAAGCTATATATTTTCCCACGTTTGTAAGAACTAAAGGAAGAATTTGAAGTTAACTGACAAACCAAAAATTTTGTAATCGATTTCAGGATTTACAGAGGTTAGAGCTGCATGCTGTGGGATGGGGAAGCTTAACGCCGAGTTTCCTTGCACGCCAGTTTCATACTTGTGCTCCAACAGGAGGAACCATGTATTCTGGGATTTTTACCATCCTACACAGGCAACTCATGGCATCATAACGGATAAACTTTTCGATGGCCCTTCAAAATACTCATCCCCAATGACTGTGAAGGAGTTAATTGCTCAATAAAAACTCGGGCCACAAACGAAAGACACCATCTTCTCGATATAATAGTCACCGTGTAACTAGCATGTCTAATACTGTATAAATTGGCCTTCTTAGGAGGTTATACTTGGGATAATTAAGTTCATGTGCATTAAAGAGTGAATCAATGAAATTCTATCTGTACCATCACAAAAGAAGCAAAGCATCATGACAGATTTTGAAAAGCAAAGGAAACGATTATATTCCAGCATCATCCGCTTCACATGATAAAAGAAGTATCTGGCCAATGATTCAACCTTACTCTTGAATGGAGATGGAAAATACGTTCTCACCCATCGAACAGCAGAGAATGCTTCAGTCTGCGTAATTGCCAGACAGATACATCCGTTAATCTTTCTGCATTCATTCTCGGGAAAATTTTTTGCAAAGCGACGCAGAAAATGGATAAAGAAACAACTTTCGGGTTTAAATACTGTATTTCTGATGAAAACATAATACGGACGGACATCACTGAGAACTATCTAAACCATTAAAGCCATTAACTACGTTCCACTAGTCAGAACGTCTAATCAGAACAAACTCACATTAATTTCAGATCGTACCTGCAGAAGAACTCGTGATGATTGAGTTCGAACTTTTGATCTTCTGTTCTCTATGTTCCTCACATTTCTTGCTCATAAGGCTATTTCCAACCGAAGGCCGAGGAGAGGGTTAAGCCTTTTTGTCTTCAAAGAAATTAATATTTTAATGAACAGTACATAACCATATTTCTTACCATCTCCAACCGAGGGTCAAAGGGCCATATGACTCGTTTTAGCTCTGTCACAAAAAACCGTCTCCAATTGAGGGCTAAAGGGCTATGGTATGGAATGTGAAGAATTGAAATAAAATAGTATGAAATGGTGAAACATATGTGAGTAATGGTGTAGGAAAAAAATAAAAAAAATAAAAAAATAAAAAGTCCAAAAAATGAAAAGAAAAGTGGGCTGGGCATAAAAATACAAAAAATGGGCTGGGACAAAAAAAAAAAACCTAAGCCCTAAACCTTAAAGTGGGTTGGACAAATAGAAAAGAACAATAAATATATATATATATATATATATATATATATATGAAATTGGGCTAGACAGCGGGCTGGCTGGCTCATTTGGGTCAGCCGGTTGGCCCTTTGACCATTTTTTGTCTAGTGGGGCTCACGAACCCTTTGGCCTTACCCTCGGTAGGAAACGGTTTTCGGGCTATTTTCAGCCCTTTGGCCCTCTGGACCCTTCGGTTTGCAAACCAAATGATGTGTCACCAATAAAAAATAAGCACGTTAATTAACGCTTAAGTAATAATCCAATCCTCAATATCTACATAATTTGGTTTACAAAATTCAGTTTAGAAATTTAGTTTTTCTAGCATTATCCGTCTCTATAACATTTAATTATAATCAAATGTATTTAGTCCAAAACTAATATTTGTCCAACTTATATATCAAGACATATATATATATATATATATATATATATATGAAATATAGTTTGCACTCACTCACATTTAAGAGTAAAACTCTTACATTCTCCCATGAGTGTGATCAAGCTATTCATATATGTTATATTAACAAAGGTGATCCCTTATTGATATTAGAATAGTATGACTTCCGCAACTAATTATAATGATTCACTAGGCACTTGATGCAAGCTACATGCATTTGTATTCTAAAATCACAAACCAATCTCATCAATTATAAGGTTATAAACTAAAGAACCTAAAAAGGAAGTTTGTTAGTACATTACAGCTCCCACATATCTTTGATCCCATGAAGTTAAATAACATACTTCATATTATTACTTTGCAAAGATTAACATAATTGGGAAAACAACTCATAAAAAAACTTCACTTTTTTGTTTACAAGAGAATAATGTGAGATTGAATCAAAACAACATAATACTTATAACATGGATTTGAATCAAATGAGACCTGTGACGTGCAAGACTTTTGTCCACGGATGAGCCACCATATCAAAAGTGCCAATGTGTTCAATCTGAATAACATCATCTCTAACATTTTCTTGAACTTTGAGATACTTGATGTCCATAAGCCTCGAAGCATCCGATATTCTATTGTTTTTGGTAAATAACACAGCCCACATATTGTCACAATAAATCTTCAATTGCCTTTCCTTTCAACACTTCCAACAACTTTTATATGCATAATCAAGTTCTTCATCCAGACACCTTGCCTCATGGTTTCGAAACACCCTATGTCTTTAGATTCCATTGTGGAACAGCCATTATGCTTTGCTTTTTGCTTCTCCATGGAACTGAACCACCAGCAAGTATAATAACATATCCACTTGTCCGACGTTCTATAGCCTCCTAGTTCAACATATGAATAACAAATCAACTCCAAACTACCTAGATGGTGGTATACCAACACATAGGACTAAGTTTTCTTCAGGTATCTCAACACTGTTTTACCAGCATTCCAATGTTGAATACCAGGATTTGCTTGAGACCTTCTCAGAACACTAACTACAAATGCCAAGTCAGGGTTGTCCACGCTTGTGCATACATTACTCCCCCTACCAAGGAAGTATATGGCTTGTTTTTCATAGCCTCAACTCCAAAATCAATCATTGAAAGTTGGTTTAATGAGAGCTTATCACCTTTAGCTATAGGAAAATCACTACCACTATTGTGGTCTGTGGGACCAAGATTTTCCAGGATCAGAGTAAGGCGGATCAGGATATGTGTACCTTAGAAGTCCAGTCATGAACCTCAACAGTCTCCGCTACAATTAGGAGCATTTTTCCCACAAGACTTTTGCTAACTGAATAGGTTTTAACGACACATCTATTTTGAGCTGGTAATATCCTTGTGTGCGTTTTACTTGCATCCTAAATGCATTTAGTTTTGAATTAAGTGAAACTTCTCATCTTTCTCCTTAGACTGAGCTTTTATACCATTTTGGGTTTTACCATAGTAAGGTTTTGTAAGTATTACTATATATGCATTCTTTTGTATGTTTTGAGACTTACATTCGCTCAATGTGCCAACGACCTCATTAATTGTACTTACTTCATCGTTGAAGACCTAATGCGTCATTTACTTAAGTATTTGCACATTGAATGAGGAGTTTTGCAATCCCAACTTCATTACGAATGTGATTGTGTAAATCCTTATTTAGATTCTACAATATCCTTTAAATAGTTTTCTGATTGTAGTATATTACTTGAAAGACAACCGTTCCCCCTTTATCGTTACTATAAATAAAGGCACAATGAAGTGAAAAATCATATCACATAATCAACCGAAGTCTCTCTTTTCTCTCTACTTGCCCCTTATCTCCATCTCTCTATAATTCCGCAGTTAAATAGGCCTACAACAAACACAAGTTTATATTTTAAAAATTGAGGATGCAGGAGAACTAAAAAGAAAATTTCTCCAATGGCATTTTGGTAACCAAACATATTTTGATTCCCGACAGTTAGCAAACGGTTTGATGAGATTGTTAAATTTCGATTCCTGCTTATCCCAAATTCTTACTTACTCCGATTGATCGTTTTCCGATTTCTTCCTATTTCGATTCGTAGTTAGTAAACAGGCCCAAGAGTTTTAAACCCACAAGATTTGTATTGGGTATTGATAGCCGAAACCCAAAATTTTGATGGGTAGACTCGTCATTTCCTTCATGCTAGGGTTTCATCCTCCGTGCCTATAAATAACATTCCAATAAACGTTAGCTCATAAAACAATTCGCCTCAGTTTATCCGTCTTCCTCTTTCTTCAGGCTCGACTGTTTTTCTCTCAATTAATTTTTGTAGTCTTTTTCTTTCGTTTTAGATC
The DNA here is from genome assembly GCF_019419815.1 of Pyrus x bretschneideri. NCBI lineage: Eukaryota > Viridiplantae > Streptophyta > Magnoliopsida > Rosales > Rosaceae > Pyrus > Pyrus x bretschneideri. The sequence continues at coordinate 1,384,010 of NW_025999805.1, read as the reverse complement.
TTTGTCTGTTTGTTATTATCGAAAAGTTTTGTTTGAATTTTTGTGCGAGAAGTGCTTCCCGTAGAAGTAGAAGCCAATTTGCAGAGCAAGGGCGTCTAATATAAAAATGGCGCAAATTGCATTGAAGGTTGGCGATAATAACAAGCGATTCTCCGTGCCTGTCAAATTTTTGGTTTTGATTTTGGCCTCGAACAAGTCGCAACATTCATTCGTACAAACCCACTTTATTTTATTTATTTTATTTTTTATTTTTGTACTTTAATTATGTAAATCATCTGTTTCGTGTTTTGTTGGAATCTCGGGTTTTTTATTCCATTGTTAGTTTATTATATTTTTCATCATCCAAATTTTGAAATCGCTGAATGATCGGTACTGGGTTTTTCTCTAAATAGAAGAAACAAATTTTATTTTATATTTTTTATATTATTTTGCCATTGGATATATTTATAAATTGCCAAAATCAAGTCTTCGACTCCTTAAATCTGATGCGGGTATTTATCAAATGATAAAGCAAAACCTAATAATTTGTTTTCACTTTGATGAATTTGTCTGTGTAATTCGATGTCTGTCTAGTTGTCAAATCTTTGGCATCATTTCTGTTTACACTCTTCAAAATTTATATTAATTTGGTTTTTTTTAATATGTTGATATTTGTTATAAATACGGAAAAATAGAGAGAATTGGGGATTATGGTGGAACAAATGAATTTATTATTGTTTTCTTGACTTGCGACAGACAGGAGAAATGGATCAGGATCTAAGGATGAGGATGCTCCTAATCAAGGGATACGTGGGCAGTTAGATTTTCATCCAACGTTTACAAATAGAAGATCATTTTAAAATTATAATAATTATAATGGTTGAATTTTCATTGAACGGTCCATATTTCTTATCCTTAGATAAGGAGAGGATCCTGATCCAAGTCGTCAAACTAAAGAAACAAAAAGAAACGCAACTAAGACTTGAAATGGCCGGCAGCCCAAACCCCAAGTACGGATTTGACACCTGAAAAAATAAAGAGTCAAAAAACACAAAATCACTTGAAGTTTCGACCGTAATTCTGCAATTATGCGAAGATGTCCAACACAATATGCTTCTTGGATATCAGTAACTCAAAAGACGCAAGACTTTGGTTGCTTGGAAAACACCAAGTAGAGGAAAGGGAGGAGGATGGGGAGACGGGTTGACGACTTGCTGTAACAAGATCAAATCTTATGCGTTTAAAATGAGTGTGACCTCTCTAAACGTCTTATTAATAATTAATGTCACAAAGATTCCACATCTATTTTGAGTGTTGAAGATTAGACCTTCGTTGGAACATGGTCAGAATTCAGTTTTAAATTCTTATCATTTTGTAATACAATTTAGTGTATTCCTCTTCACTTGTAAATGAGATGTTTTACGTTTGGTTCTCATTAAAGCAAATTTAAATCACATTATGACTAACCATTCCTCTAGTATCGTTTATTAAAATATATATACAAATTTGCCCTTGCTCGATAACTAGACATTTGCGAAGTCAACCATCTTTACGAGACAACCCAAGCGACGATTTTCGATCCGAGCTATTTTCTCCTCTTTTCCCTTCCTTGGGTTTAATGGGTTTCACGTCAAATTGGTGAACACGAAAGTTCCTTGAAACAAGAAACAAGAATAAACGTGTACAAAATAATATTTTTGTGTTTAATGATTTTGGGGTTACGATCTCTTTCAAATTTGATCCTCTGATTCTATCTCCGTAAGATGTAGATTTGTTGATCCAAGAGCCGTCGAGGCTTGATCTTGGATGAACAGTTGTAAGTTTCTTCAAGGGCCTTCGTGGCTTTGATCTTGAAGGTTGATGGAAGTTTCTTCAAGGGCCTTCGGGGCTTGATCTTGAAGGTTATGGATGAGCGTTTCTTCAAGGGCTTTTGGGCTTGATCTTGAAGAATGGATATGTGGATTTGTTTGTTGATCCAAGGGCCGATGGGGCTTGATCTTAGGATGAACGATGAACACTTTCTTCAAGGGCCGTCGGGGCTTGATCTTGAAGAATGGGTGTATGGGTTTGTGGATGAGTTGTTGATCCAAAGGGCCGTCGGGGCTTGATCTAAGGATGAACGGATGATGAATGATGAACGCTTTCTTCAAGGGCCGTTGAGGCTTGATCTTGAATAATGGTTGTGTGGATTTCTTCAAGGGCTTTTGGGGCTTGATCTTGAAGGAGGATTTGACGAAGAATGAAGAGGGCTTTCTTGATCCTTCGGGATTTTCTTGAGAGCTTTAGAACTTAAGGCTTCAAGGTTTTGGTGTGTGTCTATTTGTTGATGTTGTTGATCCAAAGGGCCGTTGGGGCTTGATCTTAGGATGAACGGATGAACACTTTCTTCAAGGGCCGTCGGGCTTGATCTTGAAGAATGGGTGTATGGGTTTGTGGATGAGTTGTTGATCCAAAGGGCCGTCGGGGCTTGATCTAAGGATGAACAGTTGATGAATGATGAACACTTTCTTCAAGGGCCGTCGGGGCTTGATCTTGAATAATGGTTGGATGTGGATTTCTTCAAGGGCCGTTGGGGCTTGATCTTGAAGGAAGATTTGACGAAGAACGAAGAGTGCTTTCTTGATCCTTCGGAATTCTTGGGAATTTGGATGCTTGAGAGCTTTGGAGTTTCAAAGCTTCAAGGATTTGGGGAATTCTCTCCCAATTTTGGAGTAGAGAAATGTATTTGTGAATTCCTTGATGCTTGATACCTTGATGGAGAAGCCTATTTATAGGCTTTGAGAATGAATCACCACCACAAAATATTTTTTTTCTTTTCCAAGCACCATTGCCTAATTTTCCCACTTAATGCAATATTGAAATTGAAGTGGTGTAACTTATTGCCTAATTTCCCACTTAATACCATTTAAAACTTGAAGTGGTGTAATTTATGGCCTAATTTCCCACTTAATACCATTTTAAACTTGAAGTGGTGTAACTTATGGCCTAATTTCCCACTTAATACCATTTTAAACTTGAAGTGGTGTAACTTATGGTCTAATTTCCCACTTAACACCATTTTAAACTTGAAATGTGTATGCTTTGTCATTGCCCAAATGAGAAAAACTTGTTTTGATCCTCAATGGATTGAAATGTACTTGCCTTGTCATTGCCCAAAATGAGAAGAAAAACTTGTTTAATCCTTCAAGGGTATTTCTTCCCATTTTGTTGAGTCACACACCATGTGTACAATTTGTACAACACGTGGCGTATGCCATGTATGCCTTGACACGTCAAAACTTTAATGCATTGGTGAACATTTGTTTTACTGAAATTTCGATGTCTACAAATGCCCCCACTTCAAGGCGCGTCGTAGACATGTGCTTGACACGTGTAAAAGATGCGTTTTGAAGTCCCTTAATGTAGATGTCAACCCAAGGGCCGTCGAGGCTTGATCTTGAATTGGGCTGGAAATTTCTTCAAGGGCCATTGAGGCTTGATCTTGAGTTCGACTGGAAGATTTTCTGGTTTCCTCCAATCGTTGATTTTCCACAGGCTTAGTCTTGAACTGGGCTGGAAATTTCTTCAAGGGCCATTGAGGCTTGATCTTGAGTTCGACTGGAAGATTTTCTGGTTTCCTCCAATCGTTGATTTTCCACAGGCTTACTCTTGAACTGGGCTGGAAATTTCAAATTTCTTCAAGGGCCATTGAGGCTTGATCTTGAGTTCGACTGGAAGATTTTCTGGTTTCCTCCAATCGTTGATTTTCCACAGGCTGAGTCTTCAACTGGGCTGGAAATTTCTTCAAGGGCCATTGAGGCTTGATCTTGAGTTCGACTGGAAGATTTTCTGGTTTCTTCCAATCGTTGATTTTCCTTTGTGCTACTCTTGAACTGGGCTGGAAATTTCTTCAAGGGCCATTGAGGCTTGATCTTGAGTTCGACTGGAAGATTTTCTGGTTTCCTCCAATCGTTGATTTTCCACAGGCTGAGTCTTGAACTGGGCTGGAAATTTCTTCAAGGGCCATTGAGGCTTGATCTTGAGTTCGACTGGAAGATTCTTTTGGGTCTCCCCCGAAGGTCTGAACTTACTCCTTTTATCTGGAGTTGATTTTGATTCAAGGGTGGAGAACACTTGATTTTGAATCGGACTTGTGATTTCTTCAAGGGCCATCGAGGCTTGATCTTGAATTGGGCTGAAGGATTCTTTTGGTCTCCCCCGAAGGTCTGAACTTACTCCTTTTATCTGGAGTTGATTTTGATTCAAGGGTGGAGAACACTTGATTTTGAATCGGACTTGTGATTTCTTCAAGGGCCATCGAGGCTTGATCTTGAATTGGGCTGAAGGATTCTTTTGGTCTCCCTCGAAGGTCTGAACTTACTCCTTTTATCTGGAGTTGATTTTGATTCAAGGGTGGAGAACACTTGATTTTGAATCGGACTTGTGATTTCTTCAAGGGCCATCGAGGCTTGATCTTGAATTGGGCTGAAGGATTCTTTTGGTCTCCCCCGAAGGTCTGAACTTACTCCTTTTATCTGGAGTTGATTTTGATTCAAGGGTGGAGAACACTTGATTTTGAATCGGACTTGTGATTTCTTCAAGGGCCATCGAGGCTTGACCTTGAATTGGGCTGAAGGATTCTTTTGGTCACCTCCACTCGTTGATTTTCCTTTGTGCTACTCTTGAACTGGGCAGCAGGATTCTTTTGGTCTCCCCCGAAGGTCTGAGCTTACTCCTTTTTTTCTTTTCTTTGTTCAATCTCTCCAATTCGTATTGAAGAGGGTTAGAGGATAGCTCAGCATATGCAGTTGTAGCTTGTCTCCACATGCTTCAATGTATCATTTTCACTTGCCTTACTTGCTCCCCTTTGCAGAAGTGGTCCCTTCTCTGGAAGTGTATCAACCGTTGAAGATGACTACTCGAGAGCAACGCTAGGTAAGCAATCAGGGAAGGGATTCCAGGCAGTCGGTTCCAGATCGGAAGACTGACTCCAAGTGCCGGCTGATTGCTTCTTTCACTTTGCCATGCGAGTAAGAACAAGGACAAAGAAAAGGACAGGGAAAGAGCATGATATGAGATACTTTTGCTTTTGACCTTGATGATATGAGATACCTTTGCTTTTGAAGAAGCGGTGAATGAATCAGCACATGCTTCCATCTACCGTTTCCTCCTGGGTCATCTGTACTCCAGGCATTTGGTATCATCTTTGGGGAAGAAGAAAAAATTGAGTATTTCGAAAGGCTTTGCTGGGAGTGCGCCCTCAGAGGTGAGGAAGAGTTGGGCATTTTCTTCAGGTCTGCCTTGCCATAAAAGATGAAGGTCGACATATATAGGGATTTCCCAATAGCAAGTAGTGATACTGTTCTTTTACCCTTGTCGACAAACGTTTTGATCCCGCAAATCCTGCTTTTTTTTTAAATAGTGACGACTCTTCGATCTTTGAATACGCCTCTTTGATTTCTGAACGACGCCTCTTCGATTTCTGAACGAGCGCCTCTTTTGACAAAGCTGCACGCGTTTTCTGAAAAGCAGAGAAAGTGTCGCCGAACTTTGCGCTTGTCGGCTAAAGATGTGTAGCTGCGATGATGACCTCCACGTGATCTTTTGACAAAGTGGCACCCGTGCTCTGAAAAGCCGAGAAAACGTCGCCAACCTCCACGTGTTTTCAACTTTGTCGGAGATCAATGAACATGCTTTATTGTATTGTGCTAAATACAGATAAAACATATACATCACCAAGATGTGTTATTTCCCTTTTTTTTTTTCTTTTTGTTTTTTTTGATGATGTGACTGTACTTGAAGTTTTGAAGTTTCAAATTGCCTACGTACCCTTGGTTGAGGAGGGATCAAGTCATGACGTAGTTCAAATGAGTGATGGTTTTGATGATGATTTTGCCGTACACAGTTTATGCTCTTGCGGGCCAGGAGTGTTTGGTTGCTGTTTGCAGTTTCAGCTCGTGCATGCAAGGAGCGTTTGGTGCCGTTTGCAGTTTCAGCTCGTGCAGGCAAGGAGCGTTTGGTTGTCACCTTTTAGGCTCGTGCGAACGAGGAGCTTTGGTTGTCGCCTTTTAGGCTCGTGCGAACGAGGAGCGTTGGTTGTCGCCTTTTAGGCTCGTGCGAACGAGGAGCTTGTGGTGTCGTTTGCAGTTTCAGCTCGTGCAGACAAGGAGCTTTGGTTGTCGCCTTTTAGGCTCGTGCGAACGAGGAGCTTTGGTTGTGAATTTGTCAAATGATCTTAGAGAAGCATTCCTTGCAATCTTTATAGTAAGGAATCTTGACTGAGTGATTGAAGAAGTCTTTGGGGAAGAAATCGCGCATCGTGATGGCAACAGACGATCTTTGTGTCATAACTTCATCATCCTCAACACTTTCATGTAGCTTTGAAGGTTGACGATGGCTGCTTTGCCCCCTTTCCGATTGGTGAACTTGTGGAGGAGACCTATGTTTCTTGTGCATTTTCTTTGGAGTGACATAAGTCCATCCTTCAACTTCACTTGACTTGACTGACATGGTTTTGGAGCATGCCCCCAGCGGTTGAGGTGAAGATTTTGAGTTCAAAGAGCAAGAAGTGACGGTGGTATAGTTTGACTTCACCACATCATTAAGATCTAGCTCGATGATCCCTTTCTGAGCCAACTTCATGATGAGATCTTTTAGCACAAAGCACTTTTCCGTCGGATGACTAATGAAGCGGTGGAATTTACAGTACCTTGGACTGTCAGTACGGTTCATATCTTCTGGCCGTCTGCACTCAGGTAGGTCGATCACCTTTTTGTCAAGCAAGTCTTTCAACATGGCAACCACGTCAGAGTCGGGGAATGGATAAGTCTTCTCCTCAAGCTCCTTCAAAGTGCGTCTACGTATCTCTTGATCACGAAAAGCTTCGGTTTGAATCGCCTTGCTTCGTGTATGGATTTTGACTGGAGTTGTGTTGACCGTCATTGCTTCCTTGGTGGGTTTCCACGTAGCCTTATCCACCTTTGGCCCCAAAACTTTGTCATTCTTGTAGTCGGCGATCTGTTCTTTCTTCCCATGACGGGTGATGCTTAACTCCATATCATGGGCGCGGGTGGCTAACTCCTCAAATGTTCGTGGTTTGATGCCTTGAAGGATGTAGTGTAGTCCCCACTGCATGCCTTGAACGCACATCTCAATGGCAGAGGTTTCAGAAAGCCGATCTTTGCAATCCAGACTTAAGGAGCGCCATCTATTTATGTAGTCGACGACAGGTTCATCTCTCCACTGTTTCGTACTGGTCAGCTCTAGCATGCTTACAGTACGACGAGTGCTGTAGAAACGGTTGAGGAATTCCCTTTCTAGCTGGTCCCAACTGTTGATAGACTCAGGTTCGAGGTCAGTGTACCAGTCAAAAGCGTTACTTTTCAGCGAACGCACGAACTGTTTGACGAGGTAGTCTCCCTCTGTCCCAGCATTGTTGCAAGTTTCAATGAAATGGGCGACATGTTGCTTCGGGTTGCCTTTTCCATCGAACTGCACGAACTTTGGGGGCTGATAACCCCTTGGCATTTTCAAAGCATCAATCTTCTTGGAGTAAGGCTTTGAGTACAGTATGGAGTCATGCGAGCTTCCTTCGTACTGTGTCTTGATAGTGCTTGCGATCATCTCCTGTAACTGCTGGATAGAGAGAGATCCCATGAATGCCGTTGCTTGGTCTAGCTTCGGCTTCTCTTCAACTTTCTCCGCTGGTGCCTCCTCTTCTTCGTCGACTTCTTTCTTTAATAGGCCAACATTTAGGTCGACTTTCACGTCGAGCAGCGCATCTAGTTGGTTGACAAGTGCGGCAATCTGCAAGTCCTTCTCTTCCACAGTCTGTGTAAGCTTTGCGATTGCTTCATTCATCTGAGCTAGCTGCTCCTCGATTGAAGTTGCTCCAGTGGTCATGACTTGCATGGTTGTACTGCCGCTCGACTCAGCGTCGGAGAGTAGGGACTCTGAGTATTTCCTCGGGCTTTCCCCTCTTGATGCCCTTAGCGAGGCTAGGGTGATCACAGGCTCGTGCCTCAGGTGCTCTTGTTCCTTTGACAGAGTTAATGCAGGGGCGGAAGCCGCGGCAAAAAGAGCTCTTGCCTTACTTCGGGTTATGGTGCCCGAAATATCACCACTTGCGGCGATGATGTTCTTGTTCTTTGCTTTGATTGCAGGAACAGCTTGATCCTTTCTTGATGCCATTTGCGTTTTTCGATGTTTTGAGGATAGAGATGAGAGGTAGAGATGTCCCACTGGGCGTGCCAAATTTGGTGAACACGAAAAGTTCCTTGAAACAAGAAACAAGAATAAACGTGTACAAAATAATATTTTTGTGTTTAATGATTTTGGGGTTACGATCTCTTTCAAATTTGATCCTCTGATTCTATCTCCGTAAGATGTAGATTTGTTGATCCAAGGGCCGTCGAGGCTTGATCTTGGATGAACAGTTGTAAGTTTCTTCAAGGGCCTTCGTGGCTTTGATCTTGAAGGTTGATGGAAGTTTCTTCAAGGGCCTTCGGGGCTTGATCTTGAAGGTTATGGATGAGCGTTTCTTCAAGGGCTTTTGGGCTTGATCTTGAAGAATGGATATGTGGATTTGTTTGTTGATCCAAGGGCCGATGGGGCTTGATCTTAGGATGAACGATGAACACTTTCTTCAAGGGCCGTCGGGGCTTGATCTTGAAGAATGGGTGTATGGGTTTGTGGATGAGTTGTTGATCCAAAGGGCCGTCGGGGCTTGATCTAAGGATGAACGGATGATGAATGATGAACGCTTTCTTCAAGGGCCGTTGAGGCTTGATCTTGAATAATGGTTGTGTGGATTTCTTCAAGGGCTTTTGGGGCTTGATCTTGAAGGAGGATTTGACGAAGAATGAAGAGGGCTTTCTTGATCCTTCGGGATTTTCTTGAGAGCTTTAGAACTTAAGGCTTCAAGGTTTTGGTGTGTGTCTATTTGTTGATGTTGTTGATCCAAAGGGCCGTTGGGGCTTGATCTTAGGATGAACGGATGAACACTTTCTTCAAGGGCCGTCGGGCTTGATCTTGAAGAATGGGTGTATGGGTTTGTGGATGAGTTGTTGATCCAAAGGGCCGTCGGGGCTTGATCTAAGGATGAACAGTTGATGAATGATGAACACTTTCTTCAAGGGCCGTCGGGGCTTGATCTTGAATAATGGTTGGATGTGGATTTCTTCAAGGGCCGTTGGAGCTTGATCTTGAAGGAAGATTTGACGAAGAACGAAGAGTGCTTTCTTGATCCTTCGGAATTCTTGGGAATTTGGATGCTTGAGAGCTTTGGAGTTTCAAAGCTTCAAGGATTTGGGGAATTCTCTCCCAATTTTGGAGTAGAGAAATGTATTTGTGAATTCCTTGATGCTTGATACCTTGATGGAGAAGCCTATTTATAGGCTTTGAGAATGAATCACCACCACAAAATATTTTTTTTCTTTTCCAAGCACCATTGCCTAATTTTCCCACTTAATGCAATATTGAAATTGAAGTGGTGTAACTTATTGCCTAATTTCCCACTTAATACCATTTAAAACTTGAAGTGGTGTAATTTATGGCCTAATTTCCCACTTAATACCATTTTAAACTTGAAGTGGTGTAACTTATGGCCTAATTTCCCACTTAATACCATTTTAAACTTGAAGTGGTGTAACTTATGGTCTAATTTCCCACTTAACACCATTTTAAACTTGAAATGTGTATGCTTTGTCATTGCCCAAATGAGAAAAACTTGTTTTGATCCTCAATGGATTGAAATGTACTTGCCTTGTCATTGCCCAAAATGAGAAGAAAAACTTGTTTAATCCTTCAAGGGTATTTCTTCCCATTTTGTTGAGTCACACACCATGTGTACAATTTGTACAACACGTGGCGTATGCCATGTATGCCTTGACACGTCAAAACTTTAATGCATTGGTGAACATTTGTTTTACTGAAATTTCGATGTCTACACAAATACGGAATGTCACAAATTTCTTCTTTCTTCTTGCGATTTCTTGCAGTTGTTCAGAAATTTTAATTTAATTTCTGGTTGTAAGAGTATTTGGAAAATGCCTAAAAAAAATCACATATTAAAATTTTTATTCTTGGCTTATGGGTGTTATAATGTTTAATTTGTTGGATTGATTGAAATTAATTTTTGAGTGAGTGAGAAATGGTGAAGAGAAGAAGGTGAAGATTGAGAGAGGGAGAGGTTTGAAAAATTCAAATTAATCATGGCCGTTCATTTTTTATTGAACGCTCCTGCTTGAACGAGGGATCCGGAGAGGATCCAATCATCATCTTTACGAAGGTCTCTTCACTTGTTTGACTTGACCCTCGATGCTTGTACATTCAGTGCATCTCAAGCACAAACATGCTCAAGAACATCACAACCAACACAAATGGAATTAACTTGGTTACGCAATAGTTGAAGAAGAATTTCTCCTCAATTCACTTCGTGTCGATTTACAGAATTTCAAGTTTACAATCGAAACCATTAATTTTGTAAGTCACTACAAAATCATTATGCAAAAATTATGATATATAAGATCATTTGATCCTCAAATTATACAAAAATAGATGGATAGATCCAATAAAAACATTATAAACCGTTTTATGTATTTTCTATATTCGATTGACTAAACAATTTTACCTTTAATTAACTTTATATATAAATAACCTTTACAAAATGATTTAGAATATCAATAGTTTCAAATATAAACACGAAGTTTTGTAAATCAAACACAAAGTAAATTAAAAAGGATCCGCATCCGGTACACAAGCAGCTTTCACCATGCCTTTCTTGGTTGGACCAGCCCAACCGGGGGACTTCCGTCCTCCTAAATTGGAAGAGCAAGAACAAGTCTCTTCTTTTTCTTCTTATCATGGTACTCTCAACACAAATTCGTCGTAAGTAATGAAGCAAACAACACGCACAAGAAAACACTGACTAGGTTGACCGCGTAAAAAATGTCCGTAAAATATCCGTAATTATTATTCTGCCCTTTATTTTCGCCTCAAATTTCGCATCTCATGAAATTCAAAAAACAACAAATATAATAGGGTACTGCTATCTGCTAATTTATTTTTAACTTTTCACACATTATTTTATTTTTTTAGTTATTGAATTAAATAAATTAAACGAAAAACAACGAATAAAAAATAATAAAAATATGTGAGAAGTAAAATGGTGGAAATAACATTATCCATATAAAATCTTAGGAAAAATAATAAATTCCGAAAAACAAAAGAAAAAAATTTAAAAATATAAAAACCATGCGTGTTTGAGAAAGTCCCTCTGTATTCAAATAGACAATTTCTTCCCCACGTCTCCCTCGACAGCTACAAATATGGAATCCTCCTCTGGCCCGGTAGTACTAGTACGCACAGACTGAGACCCTAACCTGCGCAGTGCGCACCCCCGGCGCAGGATATGGAGTCGCCCTCCTTTGTATCCAAAGCAAGGACCGCCTTCCATTCTGCGGCGGCTAAAGCGGAGCGAGTTCTCTCAGACTTGAAGCCCGATCGAGGTGTATTTTATTTTTAATCTCATTCGTTGAATCGTATTTTCCTCCGTTTACTATTTTTTACTGCCCCCAGACTTCCATTTGACTTTTCCCCGATGCTATTTTTGTTTTGTTTTTCGGGATTTGATTTCTTAATTTCGGATTATAAATGTTGTTTAGTTTTTTAATAATTTGGTGTTGAATCGGTGAAGATTCTGACAAGCAGTCGCCGAGGAATTCGATCGATTATGAATCGCCGAGGGAGGATGGCGAGTCAAAGGTCAGTTGTTGTTATTTTTTTTTCTGGAATTTCAAATTGGCTTTGATTTAATTGTTTGTGTTTTTATTGGATTGGAAATGTAGGATAAATCGGTTTAAGTTTCGTAGGATTTTGCTTTTCGGTGTTTTGGTTTAGGGACTAGAACCAGTTTTTTTTTATCATTTTCTGTTTGGTTGCTGAGAAAAAAAGATACTACATTGTGAAATCCGGCTTACTTGAGTAGAGTTTTTGATAATTTACGATTTGATAGGGTTGTTTGATTTCTATTGCTTGGAAATGAAATAATACAGGGCTCGCATGAATTGAGGCATCTTAGGTGGAGACCACCAAACATAGGGACAAAGCAAGATTGGCAGGATAGATTCAGGCACATTGGAATAGGGAAGAAAGGAGGTGAAGATACTGAGAAGGCTGAGAATTCTTCAATGGCGGTTCATTTTTATGATGAAAATTTGTACCTGCTGAACATGAAAAACGATATGGAAGCAAAGGTAGGTTTGCTTCTTATATCTTTTATTTCTGTGTGTAACACGTTATGATGGTTTGTCTTCTAAGTTTTCTGTTTTATATTTAGATCATCAATACATAATCACATCACATTCACGAATGAAAAGGTAATTTATTCGACCTTTCTCCCAGGGCCTCGCGGACTGGTTTTGTTCTTATATTAGGAAACTCAACTTAATTTTTATTAGGTGTTTGGTCCTGTACATATTAAGAAAATTTAGTGATACACGCTCAGTAACTGATAACGATGGAAAAACACTCACATTGTGCCAAGCTGATAGATAAAAAGAACAAAACCTTATCATCATCCAATTTGTGTGATGCCTAATCTGGAAAGTTTGCGATTGATAGCTTTACTTACTGGATTATTTGTCCCTTGTTTCTATTAGTTGTTTTCACTTTGATGATAAATTGGGATTGATATTTGCAAGGGGGCAGAGATGATACCATCAGTTGAAAGCTTAGTCTCAGACAACATTGTGATTCCTCCGTTGTCTGTTATGAGACAATTGGCTACAGCTGTTGAGTAAGTATTTACATTTTTGCGCTTCATTCTTTAACAAGTCTTCTTTCTCTGAAACTTTTCCTATAAACTTGTGAATCTTTACAACTTTTGGAGTTCACTTGTGTTGAAAATTTGTTCAATTGTAGTCTTTCAACGTTATGAATATGTTTATATGTTAAACGGATACCAGTAGTCTTGCATTCGTATAATAAGAAGTGAATATCTTTTCTATAATCGGAAAGTCTCTTTCTGTAATACATGTGCCCTTAGTTATTAAACGGTTCTATATGTCAATGTGAGTTTTCAGTTTGTACATAATATCCTAACTTTCTGCCCTTATATTTTGGAAATTTAATCCAGGGCTGGAAAGAAGTCTAAGTCATTGAAAGATTTTTTGGCATCATCAGGAAGTTCCTCACCTGTCAGGGAGAGAGCAGGTCTGAGTCTCTCTGCAGTGAAGTCATTAGTGCTTCGTGAAAAGGATGAAAAGCCATCTGATTTTTGTAGCAACGAGAAGGTCCTAGCATTGATCCACGCTCTGTTTGATGCAGGTAGATTCATACGTTAGGTGACCTCATGACAGTTACTTCCTTTTGGTTCTTATTCCTGTTTTGTTTTTCATTATCGTTATGATCTTTCACTTCCGTTGTAATATTTGCAAGATATTCGCAGAGGGGAGTTTTCTAAGACGGAAGATTGATTCTGGTTCAGAGGCGATTACCACAGCATCTTTGCCAAGAGATATTCATGGTGCTCCTCCTGAAAGCCTTGTTGTTAAGTTAGCTGAAGTCATTGGGAGCTTCAGAACCCTCAAGAAAATGACTCTGTTTTGGTGCAGATTTGTTGTTGAAGTAAGTTCTGTATACTATAAGTATGAGTTCTTTGAGCTTTTTCCAATGACTTACAATGAAAAGAAAAAAAAGGAAAAAAAAGAGAAATATGGGCCGACACTTCTGGCTTCCTGTATTGCAACCATAACACATTATATATTTTCTGGAAGTACACTTCTCTTTGAATAAGGTCTAGGTAGTATTTTGTGATCTTGAGTATAAACTTACTATCATAAACTGAAAAAGAAGAAATTGGGTTCAGTTTCAGCCTTCAGGTGCAGTATTATCCTGGCTTATCACATTTTAGTGCCATATAATCCTACCGAGTAGATTTCTAGCCAGAAAGTTTTCATCTTAAATTTTCTGGCTTTTTTATGCTTATATATACTTCCTCCGCTGAAATTGAATACTTAATATGTTCTTTTATCATTAATGTTTTGTTGATTTGAATTTCCTTCACATGCAGCTCAGAAGAATTTGGTCTGAGGAACAACATGTACCTAGCATTCCCTTTGATGAGATTCCAGATCTGAATTCCTGTCTTTTGTATCAGCGGCTGCAAGTTATGAACTGTTGTGTTTCCAGGAAAAGGCGTCGTGATATCGCCACTGAAACGTTAGACTTTGTAATAAGGGAAGCTAGTCCAAATGCAGAAGACTTTGCTCTTTCCAAAGACAATCCTGCATGCCCTATTTTGTATGCTAAGTTAAGCACTGGCGAACTTGTCCTCCGACTAGGTGCTGATAGCCCATCTGGCAACCTGACAATGTTGGAAACTGGTGAACCTGTGTACTCCCCTGTGACCCAGGTATGTTTTAATAGCTTGTCGTTCAAGGAAAACTATTTTAACTTGCCACATTATTTGAGATTATATCATATATGCACATTATTATATGTAGGAAGTACCTTTGCTTACTGAAGATCTTATCAAAGAAAATGAGGAGTTTGTGCTTCGAACAGGAAGGTCTGTATTTGAGTTAATTCTTAGTCACATTTTGTTTTCAAGTAACTTTTGGCATTTTGCTTAAAGTGACTTGTTTACTTTCCTAGTTCTCTGTACATATACATTTTTTTATTTTTAGAAGAACTGTACATATACATATTAATCGCAATAAACTTGCATGCTATTATCCTTATTAATCTAGGTATATTTTTTGACAATTTGCCTTATCTTTATGCTCAGCGTTGGTGCTGGATGTTCTCAACTCCTCTCTGACATGCAGGCTTTCAAGGTTTTCACTAATGAGAGCTTATTTTATAGATTCACTGAATGGTGTGTGTTGACTGTTTAAGTTAACTAAGTTCTGATCATATGCAGGCTGCAAATCCTGGTTGTATTTTGGAAGACTTTGTGAGATGGCACTCCCCTCCTGACTGGACAGAGACTGAGCCAATTGATGAGGCTAAAGACTTGTTCGATGGTAGTGACGAATTGTCCACAAGAGGCTATCTCAGTAGCCGAATGCAAAAAGAAGGTGCTACCTTTTTTCATTGTTCCATTTCTATATTGTTTGTCACATAACGGCTTTGTATATCCAAGTTAACAATAAGAGGATGTCGAATTCATAAAACAGACTGCAAATTACTTTGCTTATAATAATACTTTGGTTTAGTACACTATATATGTATATATGGGAGAAATTCTTAGAAGGTAACCAGTCTATCATATTATTGCCTAGAATAAGGATGCTTAGCTGTTTTATGTGATTATTTTTTAACCTGTATAATGCATACGTGCATCTGAAAGTTGGAAGTACCACCATATATTTAAATCTCATTTGAAATTTCATACGGTTATACTTTGATGTTAGGCAATTTGTGGCGTGAGTTTTGGGATACATCCAAACCAGTTCCAGCGGTTAAACAAGCACCCCTCTTTGATGAGGATTTAGCAGTGTAAGTTGGAAGAACTAATGCTCATTTTGCCACACCTGTTCTGGTTTTAGTATAACTGTCTAACATTAATAGCATCGTGTATTAATCTTGTAGGGAAGGTATCCTGGATGGTTTTGAGGACATATCACCTTCCGAGCTTTTTCAGCAGCTGTTTGTTTCTTTGGTAAATTCAAATTTTTATGTTATCATATTTGCTTGTTTTTAACATCGTTTAATACATTGCCGCTGTTTCTATACTGTTCTAATGATGCCCGTTCTGCAACATCCAGCTTGGTTTAGGATTTGTAATTGCTGAGGCTAAACTATCTGCGAGCAGTGATTTTTCGAAGCTGTTTTATGAGTGCAAGGAATATGTTGTTTCCACTTGTCAAAGCAGCACGTGGACTGAGAAGGTTGATGAGCTTTGCCAGGTATGATGGATTCATATTGCTAAACCAAAGGTTGATTGTTATAATTTTATGTCAACTGGACATAAAATGGAAACAACAGTAAAATTTGTTCATGAAATATTTTAAAAAACCAAACAGCTTTGAAAAAGGATTATTTCAACTGTAAAATTTGTTCATGTTGGTGTCATCCACTCGTAGAATGGATACTTTAAAAAACCAAAAAAGGATTATTTCAACAGTAAAATTTGTTCATGAAATATTTTCAGATAAAATTTGTCGATAATTTTGTGGCGGCCAAGGTTATCATAAGAGAAGATGAGTTCATCTACAGTTCGATTGTTTAATTATTCTCTATCCTTCTAACCTATGCCTAGGTGGCTATCACCTCTCTATAAATAACTTTTAATTATTATTTTCCTCTTTCGGGGTTTAGGGTGGGGGATTCGAGCAATAAGGATGTAAATTTATTTGCTTAGCCAAATTTGAGTTTGATATTTTGTTGGTCAATGCTTGGTGCAGGTATATGAAACAGTAGAGACTATGTTGGTCAATCCAGAGGAAGCACTAAGAGCAATGAAGCAGCCCGAAGAATCGATGACCCCTTCGGGAGAACCAAAAGGGCGTTTTAGGAGACTTACCCTTAACTTTGGTGGTAAAGACAGACAGTTGAGAAAATCAGGTTCGAAGGACCAGAAAAACTCGAAGAGCCCCGGTAGCCAACCGTTTTCGAGTTTCTTCGACAACAAGTCATCATTATTTTCAAAAAAGCCTCCTAAGCCTGAAAATACATCCCCTGCTGAAAAATCTTCGAATACAGTTGACAGTGATTGGACGGTTGTTTAGGGTTTTTTTTTTTTTTTTTTTTTTCCTTTTCTCTTTTTTGATTAAAAACAGGCTTGATTTTGCTGGTAATTGTAAATTGTTTTGAGCAAATATAGACCCAAAACAGCACAAGACAAGTTAAACAGTGTAGGTTCCAGATTATATATTTTTGATGATTTATTGATTTATTTGATACATTTGGATAACTAAACGATTTCTGATTTGAATGATTTTTTGTATAAAATTAAACGGATCTGATTATAAAAATTTTACAATGAAAATACGTTAAATGCAAGTGAAGACCGAGGATGAACTGCAAGTAGTATTCATCATAAAATTATATAACAATAAGTTAGCACATTAGGAATCATATTTGTTATTTGTGCCCTCCCAACTTTAACCCAAAACGAACTTCTACAGTGAATAAAAAACAACTACAATAAAAGAAAATCTCGACATTTTCTTGGAATCATTTTCCTTCCGCTGTGGCCTGTGCTGGTCTTCACCTGTTAAATAGGTCGCCATCGTCCTCAACTTCTTCACCCACCTTATCGAACCCGAAAAATTTCGAGACGAGAACTGGCACAACGAAGTTGGAAAACAAGTAAACCAAAAGAAGCACCCCGCTGCAACACATAACCAAAAAAACAGAAGATAAAACATGAATTTCACAGTTGGAAAAATGAAATTTTATATTGGAAGGTGAGAAAACAAGTACCCAGTTTGTAGGAGGACAGAAATGTCTCCACTGGATTTGGCAGAGGGATCGACACCAAGAAAAGTAACAGCGTTTTGGATGGCCTTGGTTCTTAACGAGAGCAAGTGCTGCTGCCTATGCGGTGCAGGTGCAGGTGCAGCAGCAAGTTTAGTGGCATGCGTACCCAGTAGCTGCTGTCTTTGGCTTAGCTGGGTGTGCAAAGGAAGCATTGCTGGGTGAAACAGGATGCACCTCATCGTGAAATCCCAACTGCCTAGCAGAAAACGTGGTTTTATTATCTTTGCAACTTTGTCATACTTCAGCAGGCCAATTTGGGAGATTTTGTTTTGGATAATGTTTATTGGCTGGGAAAAATAAAAGGGAATTGAATTGATTGTCTTCACCTGCATTTCGAGGAGCGGCGTTCTGGGCTATATATCCCATTGGAAGGCCTGGCTATCATATAATTTAGCCCAAACTTCTGGCCTAATTGTACCCAGCAAATTATTACTTCTATCAAAATAAAAAGTATATATTGTTATCGACACACTAAAATTTCTATATTTAGACTCTATTTATTTCAAGTTTTTCATTTTCAAAGTCTATTTTTCTTTATTTGGAAAATGAAAATTTGTTTTAGAAAATGTAGCCAAACTACACGCGTTAAGTCTGATGAAAAATGAATGAGGATCCTCTCTGGATCCTCTTTGTGAGGATCCGGGAATCCTCCAATTACATCCGTTTATCGTATATTGTGCGGCCAAAAATCATTGTAAATCTTTTTATTTAAAATTAAATATAGCAAGAATATAAGGAAGAAATCACAAGAATGCAATCCAAATATAAAGAGGGCAATGATTCATAAACAAAATAAAATCCAAACACATAATTGCCCAAGGAAAAAGCAGAATCCTTCGAACAAAATTGTACTTCTTTGTTACAGAAGACGTTTACAACCCAGAAGGCCAAAGGACTAACAATAACAAATATCCCTTGGCCGCCTACCAACTCTAACTAGATCCTCACTGAAAAGACATAAGACACCAAGGCTAGCAGTACAATCTGTGACTTAATTTATAGATTAATCTGCTAGCAGTACAATCTACGATAATCAACATACCGAGCTATCAAAATCTTTGAAACTTGGTCTCCTTTAGCAAGTTTCTTCTTTGCGCAGGAAGCTTTGTGACGAACCGATAACCAACCAAACAAGCAGAAGAGCATTGCAACCATGTCTTTTACAGATCAAATAACGCAATAAGCAGTAGCTCTCACTGGACTGCTTTTTGCCTAGCACCAGTGTCTTCATGCTCCACCTGATAAAATAAGTAATAGATTCAGATTGGGGGGAAAGAGTTGTGCACATCCCAACAGACGTGGATATAGGGGACATAGAAAGTTATTTCTAGTCATTTTCCCATCATAAAAAATAAAAAAAAAGGTATTATTTGTACTAAAGGCACTGCTCTACCGACCATTTACTGAGATACCTAAGTTTTGACATACAAAAAGATCGAAATCCAACCCGTGATCATTTAATCTATCCCCATAATGGGAAATATAGGATTTGTGTGAGTCTTAGGTGACAGCACTACTAGTTTTACTTTGAGTGATGTATCAATAATTTCAACTCAAGATAAGCGACACAACTATAATGAAAGTCTGAAACCAACAACAGAGTTCCAGTAAGTTTGCACCTCTTCAAAATAATGGCCCATAAGTTATTATAAATATAATCGCCATTTTCTGATCTCATACTTAGTGATATGATTAAAGTTACATTTGATCATAACTAACAATGTAGTGAGACTGGACGAATTTACAATGTAACTAGAATTACCTCAACAAGCACCCTTGGCTTTTTCTTCGATTTGACAGCAGGTTCATCTTTCTCAAACTTTTTAGAAGAAAAGGCAGATTCCTTTCGCCCTCTCTTGCGAGCAACTACTGCCCCTTCATCACTTCCAACTGCACAATAAGATCCTTTATTGAGTCCATTTGCTAGACACGAACACTAACGCAAACTTTTCCCATAGTTTTATTATTTTTTTCACCAGTTAGAACAGTGCCTGGTGAATCTTTTTTCCTTTGACTCACGAATGAGTACAATATAGAGTATGAAGACCAGACTTATGAAATTTTAGTATTGACCATGCATGCTTCCATTTCATATTCTGTTAAAATAATAGAATATGGTTGTACTGTACCATTATCGTCATCTGCATGCAAATTGTCCATTGCAAGACCAGCAAAATCTTCTATATCATCTTCCTCTTCAAGTTCATCATAGCCTTCAACATATTCTATCTCAGGTTCCTGCTTATTTCGAAGCACAAAAGCATTTACATTATGATAAAATATACTTTCAAATAGACCTAAAATTAAATATTTTGGATTTCAGTACTAATAACTGAGACACTAGACCATGCAAAAAGAGGGCAATGATCAGATTGTACGAGAATACCTCCTCCTCCTCTTCTTCTTCCCTTTCAGTCTCTACCTCTACCCCATCAAGAACTTTTTGGTATTGTTTAAAGGGATAGTTGTATATATCTCCATAAACATTTTTGTTAAGGCGTTCTAAAAGTTCCTTCTCAATGCTCTGCAAAAGAATAGCAAATCATTATGAGAAATAGGGAACATAACTAATAGCTCGGGTGTATTTAGTCTGTGGCAACCGCATAAGTTATAACCTGGTCCAATAGTGCAGCTTTTTCAGCCTTTTCCTCTCTTCTAGCCTCTCTCTTTATCTGTTTCCTTGGTGTCGTCATTATTTTCTCCCTGATAAAAACACGATAAATTGTCATGATACAACAGCTCAACATAGCTTCCTTAGGATGGACATTTTGGAAGGTAATGAAACCAGTTCTCTGAAGCCACTTTCCAGGCAACTTTTTTAAAGTACAATAATTATTAGATGAGTGAACATTCATTCCACGGGCAAGAAGCGTTACAAATTCAGAAGATACCAACCTTGTTTTTAAAGCAAGCTTCCTCATGCGTATCCGCATCTGAGTCATTTTAGTTAGCCGTTGCTTTGTTTTGTGCACGAGAAACTTAGGCCAATACATCTGCCAATTGAGAAAGGTCAATGTGATTAACGACTTTGTGAAAGCTAATAACATACACAAGTGAAGTAATAAACAGTTAAAAGAGGGTCCAAAGGTTTTCAAATACCAGATGCTTGTCAATAATTTCAAGTGCTTTCTCGTAATTCCTCGGCAACTTAACTCTTTCCCATAATTTGCTCGGCATATGAGCTCTCTCTATAGTTTTCATATAAAGATAGAAGACTCCTGCAGGAAACAAACATAGCAAATAGAAGTAATTCATACATTGCTGCCGGCGTAGAAGCGAATTGTTGATATCAACATAACCAGAAATTTGGAAAATCGGCTAAAACGATCAAAAATCAAATCCCAATTACTGAAATAATCAAATATTGACTGGCATATCGATCAAGTAAGTAATTCCTTAAAAAAAAAAAAAAAAGGCAAAAAGTACCGTCATGGTCGCGAATGGTGGCGTAACGACTATTAGCGAGAGGGCAGGAGCTCCGGTTACAAATCCCGGTAACGTTATAGGGGTTTCTACAGAAAATCCCAGTTTCAATTCTGCCAAAAGAAACCAAATAATTAAGAAATACTCAAAAAAACGCGGGCAAAAATGTTCAAAATATAAGGGGGAAAAAGGAAGAAAAAGGCAAATACTTGGACATGTAGCTGCAGTGCTTGTGGCGGATAACCTGCCATATAACCTCGTCGTGCTGCATCGTCAATCGATTTCGGTCGTTGCAGAGGAGGAGGTCAGGGGTTACGGAAGGAAGGGTAAAAGGGGGAGCTCAGCTGGTTAGGGTTTTAGATCCCAGACGGACCCAGAGAGAAATTGATTGGATTGGATGGGGATGAATGGGGAAATGGGGTTTAGTAGTTGGGCTGTTGGGCTGAAGGGAATTTCGTAAACATTTGGGTTTTGAATTGGGCTCAGCAGAGTGGTGGCGCTTAGGAGTATTCTCAGCCAATTTCGATGATCTGTCAAATATTCATAAAGTTAAATCGTTCATTTGTCTGATTCCACGATTGATTTGTTTGGAAATGCTTTTAAAATAATTAAAATGTTTTTAGTAGAATAATTGTGGGTTCCAAAAGTAATTGAAGTGCATTTGGAAAAAAACATCAGTTATATGCTTATTGCAGGAAACACTTTAAGTGCTCGAGAATGATTCTAGGGATGAAAATTCAACCTGTTAAATCCGATAACCCTGGATAACTGCATGAATGGCACGGATTCGGGGATAAAAATTTGAATATTTTTCAGACATGGGAAAAAAGTGTTAATTTATTTGGTTGTGTTTTGAATTTAGTTATAATGTGACATCCCACATTGCCAAGGGGAAGTGATCCTTAAATGTATATTCCCATCCTTACCTAGCACGAGGCCTTTTGGGAGCTCACTGGCTTCGGGTTCCATTGGAACTCCGAAGTTAAGCGAGAAGAGGGCTAGAGCAATCCCATGATGGGTGACCCACTGGGAAGTTGCTCGTGAGTTCCCAAAAACAAAACCGTGAGGGAATGGTAAGTCCAAAGCGGACAATATCGTGCTACGGTGGTGGAACGGCCCGGGAAGTGGTCCGCCCCGGGCCGGGATGTGACATATAAGGGTCCCCAATCCATATCTGTCCTCAAATCCACCTCAAATAATATATATATATATATATATATATATATATATATATATATGAATGTAAGTATGTTCACAAGTATTGAAATTATTTGATAATTTGTTTCGTCTTTCTCCGTAGTGGTTGTGGTAGTTAAATTTTGTTTTATTTAGTTATGACGAAATTGTACCTACAAAACAAATAAACATCTTTTTTTTTTGGGAGGGGGGGGGGACGCTTAAGTGCGTACCAAATGCCTATAAAAAATGAGTGTTGATGGGGTATTTATAGAGCTAGGGCCGGCAGCATGTGTAGGGTTTTGCCATGACATGTGGCGCCATTCGATTGACTGATGTGAGTCATCTGTCTAACGGATAGGGAAGAAATAATCTCAAAGATATTATTTATTAAATAATATCTTGAGATTATCTTGGAAGTATCCTTGATTGAATATGATCATGATTCCTTAATTGATTAAGTTGATCTTCAATTAGGAGGGTATTAAAGATGAACGGCTTTGAATTTTCTCCTTACCATGGGCATTGGAGATTGATGATATTATAGTCAATTGCTCTAGGGATGTTGGACTGCGCGTGGAAATCTCTGTGGGCCCCTAATTTAATAAGGGCATTCTTGTCTTTTTACGTGAAAAAGTTCAAGTGTCAGCCATATGATATTTTAGATTTTTTTTGCTCCATCGTGGCTATTGTATTTGCTTTTGCTTTTGTCATCTCTTTTCTTTTTTCATGAGACCAGTTTGCCTTAATTTGCTATCATATTTGGCTTATAACGAACACCTCCAGAAAGTATTGTTATGTTTATGATGATTTGGATGTGGATATTTAGTGATGAAATTAGTATCTATTAAATTCTAATGTGTTAGTTGAACAAATAATTTTTTTTGTATTGATGAAGATGGATATAACCGTTAACCAATAGAAAATTCATTACCTGGTGAGTATGGTTATGAATAATCCACGATGATTAGTTTGCGGTTATGAATATCGTTAATTTTTGTGCTTTTCGGAATGGATATAACATTTTCATCCCAAACCATACCGTTGTCATCTCTAAGGATGAACTTGCATTGGTTTCAAAAATAATTTCATCCAAAACACTTTCAGTGAAATTAAAAGCGCTTCCAAACTCGTAAGGTTCAAGTTGACGCACCGATTGCTCAAGCTGAAGTAGGTAAGGTTCTAAAATGAATCCCTATCTGAAACTGTTAATGTAGCTTTTCACAGGCTCCCACAGATCGAAACGAATAGTTTACCAATTTTTTTCTTGATTTGGGTTTCAAAACTATATCACATACGTAGACAGTTACTTGTTTGTTTATATGTTGATGTCATAATCATCACATGCAATGCCAGATGCTATCAGTCGAGTGCTTTTCTGGTATCCAAATCATACCAAGCATATGGAGATTAATGTCCGTTTTGCTGAGAGAAAGAGTGTCTAAAACACATCCTTGTGTTCAATATTTGTTTCTTCAAATGAACAGTTTGCAGATATATCGACAAAGGGTTTATGTGTTCCTCTATTTCAAACACAATGGAGAAAGCTCAGGCTTGGCTTCTCTACTCCTGAGCTTGGGGGGGGGGGGATGTTAAGAGGACAGATCAATGGTCATTAAAGTGCCAAGTATCATTAGATTGGAGGATCAGTTGGCAACTAAATGAGAGTTTGGTTCTAGCCCTAGCCTGTTATATCAATGCAACAATAAATCTTCAAGACTCGTTTGTCAAAGAGGAAAAGCTTGAATGAAATTATTCACCATTTTAAAAGCATTTCGAAGCTAATCCTCTCTAACAAATAACGTCTCATTGTATCCATTGACCACCGTCGTCTTCTTTTTCTCCCTTTGCTCTGCTTAACATGATCACTACCAGGGCCTCCGGTCAAACTGTGCATTCAATGTTCAGCTACCATTTACCATAATTCAACTAAACTTATTTACCCAAACAGAAAAATTCAACTCAACTCGCTGTTTGGTTAGTTTCAGTCAGTAGAGCTCATATCCCTGTTAGTCAAATAAGCCAACCCAACCACCACCACGACGAATTAACTCTCTCAATTATCAAGCCTATCTTATCGAGCTACTTGCTACATATTTCCAAAGCATTTTTTTTATATCGAATTAAACTCCTTCATATAATTATAATCAAAGCCAACTTGGCCAAACGAGAAAATAGGCAACAGCATTACTAGTTGAATACAGTCATGCGTGACATATTTATTTTTTAATATATTCCCTCATATAGGATATAATAATAAAAATTGAGATTTCACTATAAAACCAATTGACAATATAGATAATAGTTCAACTTACTTGTCAGCTCGTACACGATCTCTTATCTCAATGTGCGATTCATTCTCAACATATACAACCATTTGTCTATCTCTCTTATCATATGATAAGAAAGATGGACGTATATTTGTACAACCGGTTCCACTAAAATTTTCCATATAAAAAGGACCTACGCTCATAATCTTCCTATTAATGCACCTCCATCTCCATCTTTGGTTTTTCAAGCATTAGTTGGACTCGAAAATAAGTGTTTTTTAGGACGTCCGAGCATGCATGCATAAAGTCTAATTTTAACAAACATTTGTAGGCGAATTATTTGGATACAGATGTTTACCCACTAATCAATCAATATACTGTTCTCTATTTTCTGACATGTAAACCGAAGGTAAGATATGAACTAAGTGAACACTACTTTTTTTTTTTTTTTTTTTTTGATAGTGCTATTCATACATTCATTTTTATTTTTCATACATTATTTTTGATTTCCAGCAATCGAATCGATTGAATTGAAGAATATCAATGACAAAAAATTAATAAAAGTATATGAGAAGTAAAAATAGATGTGTCAATAACACTATTGTCTCTTTTTTTAACGAAACCTTTGAACACTCATCAATTCTTAGCTGGTAGCTCATATATCTCTTTGTACCGCCTTAATTTATTATACTTTTGCTTTATTGTTGAAGGCGTGGTTAACATTAACTTCTTGTGGTCCCTTGATCATTAATCCATACAGATCTGCAAGAGCGGCGAGGCAACCTTCATAGCCTAAAAGGCAAAGATAAAAAAATTTGAGTTAAACAAATAAAGAACAATGTGAGCACTTCTAATTTGTCATTAGACATTCATCTGTGCACTTTTTAAAAAAAAACAAAAACTCGTGCATACTTTAAGATAATAAAATAATCTTTAGCGTGTAAAAGTGTGAACCACGATATTCTAACGTATCATACAATGTAAAAAAAAAAAAAAAAAAAAGTAATGTTAGGTAGATTAGTTTTTTAAAACCAAATTTGTAAACTATTTGATGTGTCACTAATAGCAAATAAGTATGTTAATTATCAAGTAAGTAAGAATCCAATCATACAAACAACGACTTCAGATGATTTACAAAATATAGTTTAAATAAATCGTCTCCCTAGCATTACTCCAAAGATATATATATAGCAAAAAAGTTGGATTAGAATCTTTTGATGAGAACAAAAGTTGGTTAGTTCTATCCACCCAATACATATTCTTGGCCAAGTCCTCATATTAGAGCATCTTGAATGAGAAAATTCAAATTTTATATCTATGCTCTTATATTAGAGTAAAAAAAACAAAAAGTGGTTTTGAGTTTTTTTGGTTTTCTTATCCAACGCAAAGATTTACCTATATTCTGATATTCTGCGTTTTAAGATTTGAATCCTTGTTTTGGAGGAGAAAACATTGAAGTCAAAAACCAAATTTGAGTTTTGGCAGTTTCAATATGTGCATTGAAGATGATTCGACTCAAAACTCAAATGTTACTTTTCTTGTTAAATAACATTTTTCTTTGTTGGCATGAGCTCTACCCAGAACTGAATTAAAACCAAATCTAAGTCTCACTTTAATCAGAAAACTTAAATATGAGTTTTGAATCCAATATCTCCGGGTACATTGGAGATACAGTTATACATCGATCAAGACAAAACAGTTCGGAGAACGATATATTACGTAGTGCACCAGATTCCTTGCTGAAGACATGAAATGAGGCACATGTAGTCACCAGAGACCCATGAGAGAGAGAGAGAGAGAGAGAGAGAGAGAGAGAGAGAGAGAGAGAGAGAGAGAGAGAGGGGGGGGGGTATATCATGCAAATTGCAAAAAGTCCACTCGAATTGCGCTGGAATGGAATGCAAGTGGCAAGAGCTAGCAAGCAAAGTGAAGATCCAACAAGAGTAGTCACGGTTGAGGAAAATTTCAGTGTATATGGAACAGAAAATGGTATAGCACGTTCCATATTATAAATAAAAAGACGTTAAAATATACATAAAAGTTTGACATATCAACCCCATATGATCACATGGTACACATAAAAATTTCTCTCAAGGTCGAGTGGGGCATGCATGTTGCATCCAGTAGAGGCAGAAGGTTTTCTTTTTCAAAGACGTACAGTTGGGGTTTGCATGCATTAACTGTCCCGGCACGGTTTTGTAGATGAGAAGATGGTCCAAAATTTAAGACCAAACCCTACCACAATCTCCACTCTCGCCATCTTTCACATCCATGTCTATATATAATTTTCTCCCTCAATCCCCCGCTTCACAACCAAAAGTCACTTAATTAGCAACTACATCCGAACTATGGCTAATTATAAGATGACTTCTTCTTCTAAGCTTCTTCTTCTTACGCTTATCGGTGCTTTCGTTTTCTCTACTGGTGCAAGGAAGCTCGGCAGTGAAAAGGGCTCCATTGAGGATCAGAAAAACTTTTTTCACCGTGGTGGTGGTGGACTAGGCGGTGGAGGTGGTGGTGGTCTTGGAGGTGGAGGAGGTTTAGGAGGCGGTGCTGGTGCTGGTGGTGGTGCTGGAGCTGGAGCTGGTGGCGGACTTGGCGGAGGTGGTGGACTTGGTGGCGGTGGTGGTGGAGGATTGGGCGGAGGTGGCGGTGGAGGAGTAGGTGGTGGATCAGGTTTTGGTGGGGGAGCCGGTGGTGGGTTTGGAGCCGGTGGTGGTCTTGGGGGTGGAGCTGGAGGAGGTGGCGGAGGAGGATTCGGTGGTGGTGGTGGAGGAGGACTTGGGGGAGGAGCTGGGGGAGGTTTCGGTGGAGGAGCTGGAGCTGGCGGTGGGCTTGGAGGTGGATTGCCTTGAAGACGTACGTGTGCATGAATAATCTACGATTCATTTCTCCATGCACTTCCAAATCAATTATATATCAATCTTGAATTAGTAATTTAGTGCGTACTGTTGAACTCTCTCTAGCTCTATGAGTATATTAAGGAGAGTCTTCTTGTTTTGTGTCTACTGTAATGTGTACCATCGTTGCTTTAGCAACCAAGTATTTTAATCCTGAGGACTTTGTTCATGTTCGAACCCTAATTTGTTGAAGACACAAAGCTGATCTTCGTATGATTGTTAATTACCCAATTGTGCTTATGTATCCACGCATGTGTTACAGTGTTGTTATAAGAAACTTTTATCTGCTCATGATCTCTCGCCGAAGCTAAGCTCTTTCTCTTAATAAAGTCCAACAATATCTTTGAATGTTGTAAAGGAAAAAGCAGTATCGATCTTTGTAGACTTAGTTATAACTTCTTATTGTTCAATACGGGCGTGCTTGGTACGTGGGATGGGACGGAACGGAGTGGGACATACACGTTCCTTCCCATGTTTGGTGCGCTAAATTATGTGGAACGCGCTGTCCCACGGAACGAAAATAGGTTAAATTTTCGTTTCACCTCCTTGCCTGGAACGGGTCGTTCCGTCCTGTGGAACACAAAAATCATGAAATTTTAAGACAAAAATACCCCTTAGCTTTTTCAATATTTACGCCATCTAAATCATACAACAAACCCTAACTATCATCTTCTCTTCTTTGTCGCTGTGAACTTCTTCATCCCTGCATCTCCCCTTCGCAACCTTCTTCCTCATCCTCTTATCCATGAACTTCAGCTCTGCATCTCCATTCCAGGTTCGATCTGATTGTGATTGTGTAGCCTCTCGGTCTCTCTTTCCTTGTATTTTGTAGTACTTTTTGTTTCTCTCTTGGTTTGGTGTCTGCTGTTGCTTTGAGTATCTACGTAGCTTTCAGTCCTCGTACCACTTTCTGGAGGCCCGCAGTCAGAAACCCTACCCACTTGGACTGATTGAAACTAAACCCCATACCATCCATGTGACAACTGTTGAAACTAAACCCCATACTCTTACAAATCCTCCAATCTTAACTTTAATTAATTTTGATGTAAATTTGAAGTGGCATTATTATTCTTTTCTGATTTGCTTGTTTCGAGTTCATTAACACCCAGTTCCTAATTTTGTTGAATTTCTTTGTATTTTGTAGTGCTTCGATCTTCCCAATATTGCGTCTGTAACCAAAGATCTGCCTCTGTTTATCTGATTCCACTCCCCCTATTGAGTAGTATTGCATTCAGAGGTATCTCTCTATCTGGATTCATTTTTTCAGTGTTCAAGTTTCGATTTTTATGTGCTGAAATCTATAAATATGATGTCTTTGGGTTCTGTTGGATTGGATTGGGTTACATGTTTTGGATTTTCCTCTGTTGGATTGGGTTCTCTGTTGGATTTTCCTCTGTTGGTTCATTGTTGCTCAAAATATAGTCATTTTATATCTAGTTTTGTACATTGAACTTCTAAATGTTAAACAAAAAACACAGTGACTATTTTAATTGAACAAAGAATCGTAGTGCTCGATTTTGATTCCCCTCACCAATGTATATGATTGTTGAGGATAATTGCTTGGCTTAGAAATTTTTGATTTCTAGGAAGGGGAAAAAGCTAGAGTTTCATGGGGGGAGAGAGAAACAAGAGAGCATGGGTGGAAGAGAAAAATGGCTGGGGTCTTTTGTACTAATTTTTTATTGTTATTTTTATTTATGTGAGGTTTTGTGATAAGGGAGGTTGCTTTACTGCAGCAACAGAAAAATTAAAAATTGTTTCAAGGAGGAGTGAAATGACTCCAATTTTAGGAAGCTTGTGCTTTTGGTTTGTCATGAGAAAGAGAGAACACGAAGTGGGAGATGAAGATACAAAATATTAAGTTTAATTGTAATTTAAATTTTTTTTATACTGTTAGTGGAGGAACCCATCTATTGGGTGAAGTGGTAGGTCTAAAAATGGATATCATCCAGTGGAAGAACTCATACGTGGTGTTTATTTTTACACAAGATGGGAAGATGTAAACAGTTGGAGGTTCATACCATTTTCCAAGTTCTTTATTAATGTGAATGTTTATGTTAGTCTGATTAAGAACATAAGTGAATAAATCGTTTTCGAATTTGTAAACAAATAATTGCTTACAAATTCATAAAACTTTCCACCATAGTGAACTCCGATCTGCATCATAAATGCATGAACATATTAAAGGGGTAAAAATGCAAGTACTATTTGTTAGCAATAAAGGGCAAGGTTAGCTCCAACCTGGAAATTTCATGGACATATCCAATTCTTAATTTATTATGAGCAGTTGTAGAATGCAAAGAAAGACAAGACTTTGTTTCATCTTCATCCATTTTCTTTATAACATGTTTAATGAAGAAATTTTAGAGAGACCAACACAAACATAACACGATGTTGAATGGCAAAGAAACCGCTCAAAGATAATTTAGCAAAATTTTACAATTTGCAACCCCATCCATATGTGAAATCCAAGCATCTTTGTGACTTCTAATTTGTTCGCTTGTTCTGATAGTGATTAAACTATAGATGTTAATTAACTTAATTTTTAGGTAATCACAAATTAGAAACTTCATTAATTACATTACAAGCTAATACTGATGTTGCATCACTGATGCTTTCAGCCTACTGATGTTGCATCAGTGATGCTACACTCAAATTTTCAGTGCATGACAAAGTTGATGCTGCACTTTAAGAATTGCAATTAGGATATAAAGCTTCACTTTGTTTTACCATTTAATCATACGCTTGTAATTGAATCCTGCTTATGTTGATGCTCCATTCATTCATGTGTTGTTTTTTTGCATGTGAAGGTATAGATGAATATGAGACTCAATTCTTTGTTCTTTTGAACGTTTGGATTATAATGGCACAAGTCTTTACTATGAATGCACAATTGTTGAGGTATAGACAACAACAAAGGAGACAACGAGAAAGAGTTAGTTTAGAGCAGAGGACATTTGTTAGACTTCATGTTAGGAGAGAGGAAATAAATCGTACCACGCGATTGAGTGATACTAACTATTTGTGGGAGCTGCGAATGGATAGGAATGCATTTGCAGTTTTATGTGATTTACTACAAATTCGTGGTGGGTTGGTAGATGATGGTCATGTTACAATAGAAGAGCAAGTAGCTACTTTTGTTAACATATTAGCCTACCACAATAAAAACAGGTCAATGCAAGTTAGATTCATTAGGTTTGGTGAAACTATTAGTCAGTATATCCACAAAGTATTGTGTGCGTTGCTCAATTTGCAAGACGTGTTGTTTGCAAAGCCAACCCTTATCCCAGAGGATTGCACGGAATCGAGATGAAAGTGCTTTAAGGTAAGCATCATAGTAAAATCATTAATAACAAAATTATTTGTAGTTGGTAATTAATATAAGTTTTCTTTTGTCTAGGGTTGCTTAGGAGTGCTAGATGGAACATACATAGAGGTCACTGTGCCTGCGGTCGATAGACCAAGATATAGAACAAGGAAGGGTCATATAGCAACTAATGTGTTAGGTTTATGCGCACATGACCTCAAATTCGTATATGTGTTATCCGGTTGGGAGGGATTAGCTACTGATTCAAGAGTTCGTGGCGACGCTGTTACTAGAGCTAATGGCCTCAAGGTCCCAACCGGTAAGATAGACAAGTACCTAGTATTTTTCCTTACCTTTGTTGGCTAACAACTAAAATTTATTATCAACTAATATAGGTATATACTATTTGGTTGATTCCGGATATACGAATGGTGAGGGTTTTTTGGCACCGTATAGAGGCACTAAATACCATTTGCAAGAGTGGGAAGACAATTCACGTGCACCTAGGAATCATGAAGAATATTTTAATATGAAACACTCACGTGTTAGGAATGTCATTGAGAGATGTTTTGGCATCCTCAAAAGACGTTGGGCTATCTTACGAAGCCTTCCTACTATCCAATCAAGATTCAGGGACGAATGATCACCATATATAGTTTACTTCATAATTTTATCAGAATGTATATGGCGGTTGATCCTGAGGAAAATGCACGGCTTGCATTTGATGAATTGCCTATAGGGGAAGATTTATCAGAAGTATTAGCCTACATTGAAACTGTTGGGTCAAGCCAGACATGGACTCAATGAAAGGATGATCTTGCAAGAGAAATATATGATGAGTGGAGAGGAAGGAGAGCTTCAAAATTGGTTGACACGGTAGTTGTTGTAATTGTCTTTTATTGTTTGATGACATTTTACTGAGATGATTGCTAGAATTGTTTTTTATTGTTTGAAGACTATTGAGATGTTTGTTTTTTATTTCTCAAATTATCAGCAAGAAAAAAAATACTAACAATAAAGTAAAAGACAGAGAATAAACATTTAGCAAAATAACTTGCAGCAAACTGATTGCAATGACCTTTTCATTTCTTCATATTGTAGAATCAAGCATATGAATATAAAAGACAAAAAAACGCTGTTTACAATGGCCTTTTCATTTCTTCGTTTTAGTCCCTTCTTACTTGCCGTAAGTTGTCTTACTAGCTAATACTGATGCTGCACCTACTGATGCAGCATCACTGATGCTACACCTACTGATATTGCATCAGTGATGCTGCATATGAAACCAAAGAGTTGCAATACTGCCCAAAACAACAGTGAAAAACAAACACATATATTGTTCACTGGATTTGCTTTTTAATTGATCATATATATTGTTCACTAGATTACCTTTTCCACTAGGAAGTAATTTAGCTTTGTAAAAAGCTGTAGGCAGATATTAACTTAATTGCATCATGTTTGCTCCACTAACAATATGTTTCTTTGTTTTACATATGTAATATTATGGCTTTTTTGATAGATTATATGGCCACCTCACGTAATTGGACTGATCATGACGAGGATGTACTGCTTACCATCCTCGAGGAGATGGTAGTTAATGGTGTTAGGTGTGAGACTGGCAGTTTTAAAGCTGATACATTTGTAATGGTTGCCACCAAGATGAGGGAGATGATTCCGGGCATTAATATAGAGCCAAAACATATACAAAACAAGCTGAAGTGTCTAAAAGAAAAGTATTCATCTGCATATGACATGATGAATACCTCTGGATTTGGTTGGGATGACGAAAAAAAATGTGTTGTTGTGGATAGTGATGATGTACTTCAGCTGTGGGTGAAGGTACATTTTGTTTCTTATTCTTTTTCAATTAGTTGCTTTAAAAGTCATAACTTTGATTTCTTTGGGTTCTTATTGTAGAAACATCCTAATGCATCTTACAAACCAAATAAGCCATTTCCGTTGTATCTACGCTTGTGTACGGTGTTTGGGAGAGACCGAGCCACGGGTAGTATGGCTGAATCAGCAACAGATGCAATCGAAAAC
This sequence comes from Pyrus x bretschneideri, assembly GCF_019419815.1. Taxonomy (NCBI): domain Eukaryota; kingdom Viridiplantae; phylum Streptophyta; class Magnoliopsida; order Rosales; family Rosaceae; genus Pyrus; species Pyrus x bretschneideri. The sequence goes on along the minus strand of NW_025999805.1, from coordinate 1,351,446 downwards.
ATGAGATTGGAAAATGAGGATGGCGATGAGACATTTGAGATGCCTCCGACTTCACCTACCCCATCTCCCTCTATTGGTTCGTCCAATGCATCTCAACCTATTAGGAAGAGGAAGAGGAATAAGAATGATGCTGATGCAAATATTGTAGCTATTATCTGTGAAGGATAGGATAAAGTTGTTACTGAAATGAAAAATTTGGGTGAAAGTTTTACTTTGAGAGGAGCAAAAGCCAAGTTACCTTCTCAGCTTCAGGCCACGGGTCTCCCATATGATCAGGTGTTGAGAATTTCAATGAAATTAGTGAAAGATATTGATATGATGAGTATCTGGTGTACACTGGATGACTCTCACAAGGCAGATTTCATTAAAATGTATATGGATGACATCTGAGCATTAGGGGGTTTAGTAAGACATTATCTTCTTTTGTTTTGTTTTGTTTTTTTTTTTTTGAAGTCAGGACGAATGTTTAATTTGGGAATATTTCATGTTTATTGCTTTAGCAAGATAATATCATTAAGCTTATATATTTTTCATCCTTGCATGACAACCAATGCCATAGACATCCAATTGTCTCACAGCTCAACTTATAATATACATATTGTTTGACACAATTTGCATTTCAATGTAATGACGAAGAGATGAAAGCAGATTGTATCAAAGATTCCAACATAGTTATTGCATCTACGGTTGTTCTACCACGCCAACCTCTTCATATGTAATTCATCACATATACATAACCATATACATATTGTGGCTACACTACCATGTGCCAAGTGCTAGGGCAATGGCATGCTCTCACCCTATTATTTTTTTAAATCACATAAAATTAATTGACGTATTATCCCACTAAATTAATTATATGAGCAACAAAGTACAAATACATGTCTCTTGTTTTCTATCATACACGGTACGAAATATGAACACATCCAAGTATAGTGTACAAAATATATCATAGATAAGCAGCAGCAAGAAGAAGAAGGAAAAAAAAAAATGTTCCGTCCCGTCCCAAACATTGTACCAAACAACAAACAAAACAGGGGTAAGTTAGTCACTTTAATGTTTTGGTTCCGTTCCGTCCTGCGCTTACCAAATGCAAAACAGAACAACTCTTTCATTCTGTCCTGCGCATACCAAACATCACATGGAACCACTATTTCGTATCGTCCTGTCCTGTCCCATCCCGTCATGTTCCGTCCCGTCTGCGTACCAAACGGCCCCTAATAGATTGAGATAAGTTAACGTGGTTTATGTAATGGAGCTATCCATTAGAAATTTGTATACTATGGAAGATTTGTCTCGTGGTATAATATGGGTGGACGACTGATATGTCTCATTTTTATAGTTCATTAATGAGTTTAGTGAAATTTTGACACCCATAAATCTCTCGCTATCGATGCTCTCACTCATTAGCATTGTTTGTTTATGAGTAATGTTACACTTACCATTTATTTGTACCAACTTTCTAATAAAGGTATGACCCATCAACGCATACCGGTTCTATCTCTAATAGAGAGATAGTACAAATGATGGTATAAATAGATGATAAAAATAGCATTTTTGTTTGTTTATAAATTGGAAGATGATAAACATACACCTTTTTTAGCGTTTCATATATCTCTACTTGGTCATTTTGGTTGTTTCCATTTGATTTGTGCAATTAGATGACTATAAATAAAGAGGGTTGTGTGAAAATCTCTATTTAGTCATATTGGTCTTTACCCTCAAATTTTGTCAAATCATTTTGGACCATTGTTTGTAAAATTGAGGGTATTTTGGTCCTTTAATGACATAATTTTTCACAGAATGATAGAAAAATGATTGATGGTGAACAAACTCTGGGGCCACATCTATTGATTTCAAATCTCATGGACCAAGTGAGTAGTTATGCAAATCTCAGAAACCATTTAGACTAAAAAACCTTGCATATTATGACATGTAAAGTATCGCTTGAATATCTAATACTTCAAAAAAAATCTCCCACCCAAAACCGAACCAACCCAAACCACAGACGCCAATAATATACAAAAAGAGCAAGACGTGTAGCTTACACATCTTGGCGCCGTGCGTGTCAATGAAAGTGACACTTATAATGGTATTAAAAACTCTACGTCCTGAAATCTTCATTCCATTTGTATAAACTTCACGTAAACCCTCAACCCTCAACCTCGGAGAGAGAGAGAGAGAGAGTGATCGAAACGGTGACGATGCTTGGCGTTCTAAGGCGAAGAGTCGTTTCCGGAGGCTCCTCTGCTTCGGTAAACAACCCAATACCACGTATTTTTTCTTGTATATTTTTTTAAATGAATTTGAAATATATATTTCGTAGATTATTCTGAAAGCTTTATTTCTGTTGTTTGTCTCAGATTTTGGGGCACTCACTGCTGTCAATCCGACCTGTTGCAAAATCGGAGGTTCTTTCTCTACTACTTTGGATTTCCCCCTTTTTTTCTTTAAAAAAAATTCAAATGTATATTGTGTTCTTCTGTGATGTTACACAATGTGCATGCTTATGTTTACTATAAATTGGATTTGGTTTTGCTAGCTTCTATCAACGTCGAATTCCGAAGTGTGGGTTTACTTTTAATGTGTATTATGTGGTATCCTTATTGCATTTTTTGATTTCCACGCACGTGGGCACAGATTTTACTTCAACCCAAAGGAGGATTAGACCGTATTCGAAACCTTTCTCACCTCATTTTTGCAGGTAAGTTTTTCTGAAAGATGGATTACTTTTTACATATGGTTTTGTTTTGTATCTCAATCAATGTATCGGTGTGATTGATCCTGCTGTAATACATGTTTTCTTGTTACAGGTTCCTCGCCTTGTAGCAGGACAACGAGGTTAGTGTTCTGTCTATTCTGTCTAACTGGATAATTACCAGCTAGTGTCTTGTGAATTGACGGTAATGTTATCCTATTGTACATTGTGTTCTGCATTCACAAAAGAGATTTGTTCTGCATTCCAGTCGGATTGTGTACACTGCTCATGTAGACAATGTAATTATGTATCTGTATGCGTAAATGATTGATAATGTATGAAGCAAGTAAGTGCTCTTAGGGTGCAAACCTCTCTTTCTCACGCTGCATCTGTTTGAAGTTTATGGTGCATTTGTTCTCAATACTGGTTTTCTAATGACTGAGTGACAACATAACCGTTTGGTTGCGAATTAGGTTTGGGGCATCTCTATATTCATCTCCAGTCTCTTTTTGTCACCTTGGTCCTGAATTGTAAACCGAGATGTCAAATTCACTTCATTAACATGAAACAAATTTTAGTGAAGAACTAAGATAAAGTTATTTTTCCCCTTTGTATTTGAGTTTATTATGAATTCGTGTTTCCTTTGCTCTAGTTCAATTTCTTTATTCTAAAAAGAAAAAGAAGGAAATTGTCATGGCTTGACTGTTTCTCAGGAATGTCAGTGGCTACATTCTGCCAGAGCCTATCAGGCAAATGTGGAGCAGGCCCTTTTCTTCCATCGATTTAACTCACTCGAATTTATAATTGTTGGCATGCTGTTTATTGTTGAAGGATGAATGCTTGCTTTATGTTTAAAGTAGTAGGCTATAATACTTGTCATTGTCATTTAATTTTCCTTTTACTACTTTTTTATAAAAATATTGTCGTCAGATTTATTTGAATGGGGAGTCACTGAACAATTTACGTTCATTATAACAGACACCGTTGTGAATCTAAATTGGCAACACTACGGTTGTATTGCATATGTTCTGTTCTCTGTTAATTTTATGCATCTAATATGCAGTGACCTAAATAAGGAGAAATGTCAATGGTCAATCTAGTATGGAGAACACTCGTTAATATAGTCGTCCTGTTCATATGTTCACGCACAGACTGACATTCACAAACAATTAGAGCGTTGACGAGCTTGAGAGTGAGAAAGAATCTGGGTCCTCTTACGAGTTCAACCCTATGAGTGCTCTCCGAAACTGGATCAATAACGGGCAATACCTGTAGGAGGAAAATAACTAAATGTAGGTGGATTAAACAAGAAAAGAAAATGTAGTACTAGTTTTTCACCAATTCACTAGGAGAACTTAGGAGTGGTTTCATTTTTAAGGTTCATAATGTGAAAGTAGGAATGAACGAACATCCTGGAGTAAGTTATTTTAAAATGGTACTCTTCAAACTTTGCACAATTTATGATACTTTGAAAAGGATTAGGATTGATAATTTACACCGGTGCCTTAATAGTAAAAAGGAGCCTTTGAAATATGCATTGTGTGCTCAGAGTATTTTAGTTCCTGTGAGGAAATTAATGTCTTTGGTATCTCGTCTCTCTCTCTCTCTCTCTCGGGTGAGGTTTAACTATTGGCTTCCATGTGATGCAGGGGATATGGTTGATGCCTTCGTCCCTTTTATGGGTGAATCTATCACTGATGGCACTTTGGCGAAATTCTTGAAGATTATGCTCAGCCACTTCTTATATTCTGTCTAATATACATAGTGCTGAATGTTCTTGGGTCTGATTCTATGACTTATTATGCCCTTTTTGGAGGCAGAGCCTGGTGATAGGGTTGCAGTTGACGAACCAATTGCTCAAGTTGAAACAGATAAGGTTCTATAATAAAGTCCTATTTGAATGTTAATATAGTTTTCCACAGTTGCAAAAGGGATTGGTAACCCCTAATTGACAGGAACCATGATTAGGATTTTAATTCTGTGATTATTTTTCAACACGTGACGATTGATGTTACTAGTCCTGAATCCGGTGTGATCCAAAAGGTATAGATTTTAGTCCCATTAACTTTGGTGCTCTTTCATATGAGTGCATTGGTTGCTAATGTTTTAGTTCACCCTGTGTGTTTACTTTAATTGTTGGCAGTTTGTGGCCAATGAAGGGGATACTGTCGAACCAGGCACCAAGATTGCTGTTATCTCAAAGTCTGGTGAAGGTGTAGACAATGTCAGTCCATCTGAGAAGACATCGGAGATAGCTCTTGCTCAACCATCTCCCCCTGTTGAAAAGATTGTCAAGAATAAAAAACTACACCTGTTACTGAAAAGCGTAAAACTCCCTCTTCGCCACCTCCTAAACCCTCTGCCAGAGAACCTCAGCTTTACTCTAAGGAAAGGGAAAGACGAGTAAGTCTTCTATGGTTGCTTATATTATGTTCATTTTTAGCATATTTTAAAATATAAAATGAAAATCCTCTGCAAGATTTTATAAGGCTATTTTGATTTTCTGCTTGTAATCATTTAAAACCGCATCATTGAAGATTCCAATGACAAGGCTTCGGAGGCGGGTTAGTATAAGATTGAAGGACTCACAGAACACATTCGCAATGCTGACGACATTCAATGAAGTTGATATGTGAATTCCAAAAAATTATTCTTCAGCATTCATCATGTTTTTTTTTTTCTTCCAGCTCTTGGATTAATTCACCAGCTTTTGGCATGCCCCATCTTGAATAAATTGACTGTAGTTTTCTTTAGATGCTATTGCATGTATTTTCTTCAGTGTGGCTGGTTAGCGGAATTCAATCTGTGCCTTTCCAGTTTTATCAGGGATTGTATATGTGCATCTTCTTTTCTTCCCTCACTGGTTTGCTGCTTGTGGCAGGACCAATTTGATGAAGCTTCGTTCTGAGTACAAGGATGCATTTGTTGAGAAGCACGGAGTCAAGTTGGGGCTTATGTCTGGATTTATCAAAGTACGCCGTACATAATACATGTAGAATTGCTAATCTGAAAGACAGAATAATATGTTGCGTGCATATCTATATTCTGTACCCATATTTGTATTTGTTTTCTATTAACAGGCTGCCGTCAGTGGTCTCCAAAACCAGCCTACTATTAATGCAGTCATTGATGGGGACGATATCATATGCAGAGATTACATAGATATAAGTATAGCCGTTGGCACTCCAAAGGTTTGGCCATGATTCTTTTGATTTATATACCTTCCATCTTGACAATTTGCAAACATAGATGTCAAAGTAGCAACTTTTTATGTGAAACTAAAAATTTTACCCCTCTTTGATTTCGGCATTTGCATTTGCAGCTTCGGTCGGTTTAACAGTCTTCTAAATCCGTAAGATCCCATCCAGAAATCTATATTTTAGATTTTTAAGAGTGAAAATGTGGTATTCCTTCTACAAACTATGTCACATAAGCTCAGGGTTTGTGACGGTATTCTTGTTGTTTCATCTGTTTGACCGTGTAATTTAATATGCAGTGCGACATATGATTGTTGACAAACTATTTCGTTTTAATACCTCAGAAGTTGTAACCTTTGTGTAAATAAATATACATGTTCTTCATGGTTATTATGTTCTGGAAGGAGTGGAAACATAGTAGCTGATCGTACCTGTAAAATAAGATTGCATTTTAATTGCTTATTTTGAAGTTTTTCAATTTATTTTCTTGCAGGACCTTGTTGTGCCAGTTATCCGCAATGTTGATCAAATGAATTTTGCTGAGATAGAGAAGGAGATCAACACCCTCGCAAAGAAAGCAAACGATGGATCTATATCGATCGACGAGATGGCTGGAGGTACATTTACAATATCCAATGTGGAGTTTATGGAAGCCTTCTAAGTACCCCCATCATCAACCCCCTTCAGGTTTGGTGCTTCTCTGACACGATTAACTTGGACTTTTATTATCTTGTTTGAACAACTGGAACTTCTTATTCTGGGTGGACACCAACGTTGGAAACGTAATCTCACAAAAGCGATTTTTTTGGCAGTAGGCAATCTTGAGCATGCACTCAATAGTTAACCGTCCAATGGTTGTCGGAGGCAACATTGTCCCGCGGCCGATGATGTACGTTGCTCTTACCTATGACCATAGGCTCATTGATGGAAGAGAGGCAGTTTACTTCTTGCGTCGTATTAAAGATGTTGTGGAGGACCCTCGGAGGCTTCTCCTCGACGTATGAAGCCCCCCATCAGCAGTGGTACGTGATTTGATTCGGGTTTTTGGAAAAAATCTGATATACTACAGGAAACATTGATATACTACAGGAAACATAAATACGTAAGGCACCATTTTTGGTAGGATTTTGATCTGTTAACTGAGATCCTAGGTGAGTTGTTCAATTGAGGCTTGTCAGGTTGCGTTTTCTAATTCTAATGGTTGATCGACCCCGTTTTCTAGATGTTTTGAGCTATTGTGAATCTTATATGGTACGAATTATTTCCAAGGAACAACATTTATTTAGAACTACAAACCTTTTTGTAGAATATATCTTATTGTCGAAAGACATTATATCCTTATCAATTCTTGGATTTTGTTTCGGCTGATGATTCGAATGGTTTATTTTCATGATGTCCTTAACATTGTCATTGTTATTTGTTTTTGCTTTGCAGAGTCCGAGTAAGGAGATTGGCCCGTTCAGAAAAGTCTTTATCTAAATGGATTCTTATTCTTTTTTCTTTTCTTTTTTTATTTAAATGAGGATTAGTTGTGAGGCCTATCATACATTGAATTTCAACGATTCGAACTGTCAATTTTTCTAAGTCTTTATTTATAGATCCTCCTTGCAAAATGAGTAGTCGAACCCAGGACGATGCTTATCCTTTCCAATCAATGTAATCCAAAATTTTCTTGTGATCCAAATTCGATCATATATTCAGTCATGAAACGTGAACTTGTGAATCTCAACTTGTGATCCAGTCGGATCATAGATTGATTTGTATTGATTACCAACAATTATAATATTCTCGTATTTCTTGAGCTGCATTTAGGAAAACCAAAACCACTCTCCAGACCAAAATTCCCAAAAATCATCCCATTTTTCGGTTCCCAGGCAGCTCCTGGTGAACGAACTGAATCTAACATCCACTAAAACTGATTTAGAACCAGCCCGAAATTCGAAAACGCCAAAAAATAAAATGGTAACAATTTCGGATTCAAATTTGGTGCAAGAGAAGTGTTGTATGCAATAATGGAGATTGTCTCTGACAGAGCAGAAATGCACAAGAACATTTAGGATCCGGAGCGTCCATTCTGCCCCTCACGCTCTCTGCCAGCCTCCTCTACATTTCCGTCACCAGGATTCTGTTGGTGATGAACAAAATCCAACCTTCCCCGCTTCCTCTTTTGGGGACCATGATCGAGAAGTTCCCTTCCCGCATGGAGCCAGCTGTGTGGTGGCCGGACGAGCTACAGGCTAAACATGAAAAGGTAGGCGAGGAGGCGGCGGAGAGGAAGGGATGGGATGAGAAGTTGGAGGAGGAAATGAAGGGGGTGTTGGGCATGGTGAGAGAAAAGGACGGTGCGGAAACGAGGGATCATTTCGAAAAGGAGAGAAGCATTTTTCATAAAACAGAGTCTTAACGACTGCGCTCGGGTTCACTTTGCTTCAACCACGCAGAGTGAGTGAGTCTGAGAGGTTGAAGAAGATGATGAGTGGGTTGCGAGTTACCAAATGTGGGACTGCAAATTGGCAGACGAGTAATATGTCACATCATATACTGTAAAATACAGGAATGCAAAAATCTACACACTATAAGTTCTGCCTAAATCCACAAAACATAAGGTTCCCCGTTTAAACAACTCGAAAATTCGTTGGCAGTCTTGATGCCGTAACATGAAGGTACATGCTCGTGTCAAAAGGCTAAAAAGTTTCAGCTTAACAGATTGACAAACTTGACATCTCTCAAAACCTTTTTCTTTTGGCGAAATAGAAAATCAGTCACCTGCATATTTCAAAGCGTTAGGAGCAATGATGCGTTCAGATTCTGACTTCTATGTGTTCGTTTAACAAGTGCTCCTTCACTGACTGAATAGGCACCTGCAAGGATTATAATCAGAGTATTACTAATGATGATCAGCACCTACATGCTAACAAGTCAAATAAAAGGTTCAAAAGCTGTACCTCCTTCCGATGGAAAATACCAGCAGCTAGGGCAGCCGATGCATTTGTTTTCCTGAACACCTCTGAGAAGTGTTCAGCAGAACCCGCACCGCTACTAGCAATCACAGGAATGCTCACAGCATCTGAGATCAGCTTTATTAAATCTATATCAAATCCCTTCTTTTGACCTGAGAGCATCGAAGACTCGACATAAGCATGAAAATCCAACAAAAACAACAAACTAGTTTGAAAATGACGTAAAAAAAAAACAAATGTAAATGACATCAATGCCTTCCAGAACAAAATAGATAGTTTCAAACATTTGGGTAGTTTACGAAACTAAAACTTACAGGGGGAAGATAGCATTCATTGTACATAATAACTTTATGTATCCATTTTATAAGGATTATGCTCGAAAAATAAATTAACGTAACAGAAAAAAAAAGTTTCGAGTAGAGCAATAGTAATCTTTACCATCACAATCAATACAGTTTAGCAGTATTTCTCCAGCTCCAAGCTCCTCTACTGCTTTTGCAAGCTCATACGCCCCAATTGGTCGGCCTTCTCGGCCACCGCTAACCTGAAGAACAAACAACAGATATTTTCAAGATATAATCCGGAAAATCTTGTAAAAGCGGAACCAGCCAAGGCAAGGATCTCTAATTGTTGCATCTGACAACCAAGTTCATACTCTTGTCCTCCCAATTATATATTTTAACATACAATTGAAGCACAGAAATGTCTTACAGCATACCTTAACACAAGTTAAATTGGAAAAATGAAACAATTCAATGATGCACAAACAGATATAGCAGTGTGTGCGGTAAGAATAAGATGACGTAGGTTACTCTAAGTTCCTTTCTTCCTTGTGAAGAACTTAAAATTCCACCCACGACTATCTTAAATCAACAATATATACTCCTAATCATGTCTTTAGAGCCAACAATTGACGCCATACTACGATACTTTAAAGGCGACATGGAGGTTCAGGGCTTTCTTGTTACTATTATTTTCTGGGGACAAATTAAATGAAGCATTCCATGTAATATGCATGCTTCCAAAATATATCATGTTTTAACTTTGAACAGTAGTACAGAGGTAAAGAAAGCAATGGAAAAGAATACTTACTGTGCACTGGTACCATGCAAATTCTTCTCCATTTGGACCTGTAGTCAACAAAAAGTAATTTTCTTGCTTATAACTTTCCTAGAAAATTTGAACACACGATTTTACTCTATAAAACATGAAGATCAATGGCATATCCAAGCTGGAGAAACAAGGTTATGCCCCCTTACCTGGGTTTGTTACCCTTATAGTCTTGAACTCTACATCTTTTGGATTCTTAACGTACACTCTGCGAGGATCAATGCTCACAACCACAGCCTGCATCATATTTTTCATATAAACTCAATATCGTCTAAGCTCAATAAAAGAAACAATGATCCATGCTTTCTGCGAATACTAAGACAATACCAGACACAATTAAAACCATCTAGGTGACCATGACTAATTAGTCAGTCAAAACTACAGAAATTCCTTCACCCTCAATAAATTCAGAACACGTAAAAGCAGAAAGAACAGAATGAAAAGAGCTTCTTCATCAACTCTAATTTCCTACTTATGGTCCTACAAGAACTATAATGAATTCTCGGAGGGTCAAAAGAAATGCTCCAGAAACGGACACTGGGACAATTTCAGCAAAGGAAAATAACAAAATGTGTACTGAGACTTCTGATATGATGTCCAATTGTGTAGATTAACTCAAAAGAATGTTAAGCATGGATGCATCTATTGGACAACAAATTACCTGATTTCCATAAACTCTAGATATCTGCTCTAAGCTACTTTTTCCACTTTTTACCTGAAAATTCAGTTGAAAAACCATTAGAGAGGCATACACAGTGTGATGTGTATACTGTACCAATCTGAATTTCAAACAGCAAAAGTTATTGCATACTCCAGTTCTTAAATATTCTTCTGCAGCATATACTGCATCACTTCCAATAGAAATCTTATCAGCCCCGCATCTGAAATATTCAGAAGCAACTTCCAAACTAGAATAGTGCCTGAAAAATAAAAAATTGAACCTATAATCCATGTCCATACTGATACATTTAATTAGCATATATAATTTGAGTTGAAGCTATAGGATTTGAGTTTCTCTGGTAAAAAACATAAGCAGTAAGGTTGAAACATGCAAGAAACGACAATTATTGGTCCACCAAAATTTTACACCGAAGATTATACCTGCCATTTGCATCTGTAAAATCTCTGATACCACCTCCAACTGTTAATGGTACAAAAACATTTTCAGATGTGTATCTCAATACCTACAAAGCATGAAAGCAAACAAGAATTAGGAAATTAATGAACATGTAACAATCCAGCTTTAAAATCGGAGAACTCTGAATTGTGTCAAAACTGAGATTCAAGTCGAACATTAACTGATTCTCTATCACAAACCTGTAACATGGGCAAGTCACCCAGAGGGAAGTCTCGAAAACCAGTAATATTCAGAAAGCTGACCTGAAAAATTTAAAATTAAGACCTCAGCAGGTTACTAGAGCTCTTAGATGATACATAAGCAGTGAAATTTGTTCAAACTTAAAGGAGGCATACCTCATCAGCCCCATCTTTGTAATACTGTCGAGCAAGCTCCACAGGCTTACCAAGTTCTCTCACCTATTAAATTTTTTGATTAGTAGACAAAAGAGCAATTTTCATGACATAAAGAAAATAATTTGAATCATATAAAAAATATGAAAAGATATCAAGTACGATCTTGAATAGTCATGATAGAACAAGAACCCCAATGAATAGAAAAAGTAACCCTTTTCTTTTTAACTAATAACAATATTCCATCAAAACAAAGATACGCTTTCTTCAGGTAGTGCTGCTGATCCTTTTTAAAGCAGGTCGCATACTCAAAGTGAAAAAAAGGGTATCAACCATGAAACCAGAAGTGCTTGAAACAAGCAAATAATCTACAGTAGTGGGGCTTATTGAACTAGATCTTATATATTTTGGATGTGATAAAATATTATTCACTGATGGCTAATGATTTAGAATATCGTTTGTAAGCATGACAAGCATCCAGAAATAAGGTTTAAAAATCACCAAAATCATACAAGGAAAGAGTCAAGAAATGTTGCAATACCTCATTCTCTTTTGTGTGCTCTCTTACATCATATTGGTCGCCTTTGGTTACAACAAGATCTCCCTTGTCATTCGTCCTCACATCAAGACAAGCAATCACCTAAGTAACAGAATTTAGGGACAACCTTCACAGTCAGCATATGACGGAAAATGAGATAAGTCATAATCCGAATCTGAACTATGATATTGTAAGTTTTTTTTTTTTTTTTTTTTTTTTTTTGAAGAAGAAGAAGAACCAATTTTTTATTGCAAAGAAACAATAAAAATACACAAGTGGACAAGAAGTCCGCAAAGGCACAAATAAAACAAGATAAAAAGCACCATCACCCAGACATTTAGAACTATGATATTGTAAGTTGGACTACAATATTTTAGGTCAGATTAAAATTCAATCCCTTCTCCCTTTTCCTACCACTAAAAAGATAAAACTATAAAATAAGTCAACAGGAATTACCCTCTTAGCAAGTTTCAAAGCCTTCCTTTCAGTGGGCTTCTGTCTTCACAAGAACATCTCAGATGGTTAGATGGTTAAACACAGTCAACATATGGGAAGCATATTTCTCATAAGTGCAAAGGTTACCTTTTCCAGGTTTGTCTTTGGATACAAAAATCTTCTCAATATCGTAAGACCAACATCTAAACATTCACATTCAGGCAAAATTGATATCAATAATAGGCCTTCATATAATAAAATAAATCTAAATCACTTTTCATGCATGGATAAAGTGAGCTGGAACAAAAGTCTATAAAATAGATCTCAGAATGCCAAAATTACACAGCAAAGGTCAGAATGATCCACTGCCTAGCCCTTAAACAAAAACTTTACCTCTTCATTCTAGGAAAGAACTCGATGGTCTACCTTAAACAAAAACTGTACCTCTTCATTCTAGGAAAGAACTCAATGGTCTAAAGTCATGTGAGATAAAATCTGCTCCCCCTTTACTAAAAGAAACAAGGCATGGAACATTCCTACAATCCCTGTACACTTTGGACTACCATTAAATCTACTAACAGACAGGAGAGAGAAATGATATCTTGCCTCCACTCTTTTCTGGGTGGAATTGAACTGCATGCACATTTCCCCTTCTAACAGATGCAATAAAATTGTCTCCATAGTTGCAAGTAGACGAAACCCAGTCTTTGTTTTCATCTGACTGAAAATTGGTATAAAACTATGTCAACCCCAGTAAACATACAAATCAATGTATTCTTAGTGGAAGTATGCAGCAGATACATGAACTTTAAATTATTTTCTGTGAAATAGGAGAATAAGACATACAGGCATGGCTCTGTAAGAATGAACAAAATAGACATGATGGCTTCCAACATCATCCAAAATTAATGAGTCTTTTTCAATCTGTAAAGCATTCCATCCAATGTGTGGAACTCTGAAACCATTTGATGAATCAAAACGGCCAACCACTCCGGGTATCAAGCCAAGACCTTTCACTGAGACATGTATAATATCAGTTCAACTATTACTAAATTAAATAGATAAAAAATATAAAAGCTATAATAATGTTATGTACATTCAAATTAACATTAATTTGTTTCTAGTACTATCTCCTTAAACCAAGCTGTCTAACTCAATTGTCACTAACAGTAACAACCTGAGGCTTTCATTATCAGGATAACTTCACAAATGGATTGCTGCATCCTCAGTATTTGCTATGTATAACAGCATGGAAAGGAAACTCCTATAATATGGGAAGAGTGATTTCTCTATACTAGGGGTTTTAGGTACCATTATATAACAAAATTTATTAACTGGAATTTACAATATATAACGCAAGAATACAATACATTCATGTCAAATGCAATTGTACAACTTAAAGCAATTGCAAATCCATTTCTACTACATTTTTTTAAGTTATTCCGAATCCTTTTCAATACGTGATTTACACTATGTTTGGACGAGGGAAATAACCATGGAATTTTGGTAAAAGTCAGAATTTATAAATTGACAGGCACCAATTCTCTTGTTTGGATTCATAAACATAGAAATTTAGAATTTCCGTATGGAAAAAAAACTTGGAATTTGGAACCTCCAAATCCCAAGTTCAAATTCCATGTAAATATGTATTATTTCTCAATTTCTATGATTGAGAGTTTAAAAAAATAACAAATTCCGTATTCAATTCCATTGTTTTTTAGGTTAACCAAACAAGAAAATTTACAAATTCTAGAAAATAAAATCTCGTCATTTCAATTTCAGTCATTTTTAAATTCTTTAGTAATCTTAAATTTCTTCACCCAAACATAGTGTTAGTGTTCTAATACATTGTATCTAGCTTATTTACAAATTCAATGCCTTTTAAACCATTCCATCCAAATAACTATAAGTGAATCGTAGATGTTGAGTTACAAAATTGGAAAAACAAAGTTGGTGAAAAAGGAGGCATGAAGCACTGACCTGGTCCATTCTCTTCACTGGATTCAAAAAGGAGCTGAAGTCCAAGACAAATGCCTAGAAATGGTCGATCCTTCTCAATATATGAACAGATTGCTTCCGCCATCCTGAAAAACAATAAAGGGCTGAAATTTTCCCACAATCTAAAAGCTAATAAACTATAAATGACATGAAAAATATTATGTGATTAGTTAGCAAACAAGAAGATTCAGAGCCATTATTTTGAAATTTGTTATTCAAACTAACTACCAATCATTGTCACGATGCTTCTTTGATCATGAGTAACTTAACCACATTCCCCATTCTCCGAATATGCACTTTATCCGTTCTTTGCCACTAATCCATTTAAACAGACTCAACAAGCAATTGATCCTTATAGAATCCAACATAAAATAAAAGAAACACATACCCGTTCTTATTCAGCACATCCATGGCGGCAGCAAAAGCCCCCACGCCAGGAAATACTAGGCGTTCGGCATTCAGAATGTCTTCCGGTGTTTGGACCTACATTTCGAACTTCTGTTAAAATTCAACTCATCTATTTACCATCCTTCACACCAACCGATTTTCGTCATCTTTCTTTTCTATTCCAAATTTCTAACAAAATCTATAACATACAACACTACAAAGAAATTGGTTACAAGGGCATAACTTTGATAGATAATTGACCAAAAAAGAAAAGAAAATTTACATCTTTGACGTCGAAGCCTAGGTGGCGAATGGCATTTCTCACACTGCGAACATTGCCGGCGCCGTAGTCGAGCAGAGTCACCACTGATTCATTATTCAAACAAACTAAATTATTATTAAAATAATAAATAATAAAAAAAAACTCAAATTTAACAGAGAGAGAGGGAGTGAGGGAGAGCAGAGCACCGGAATCTGCGGTGGAGGAGGCACGGACGGAGAAGCTTCTGGGACGTCTGAAATTGAGGTGAGTTTTGGGAAGAAACAGAAGGGAGGAAGCGGAGGATGAGCGAAACGGTAGGGTTTTGGTGGAAGAGGCGAATGGCGGCGCCTCCATTGCAGGCTCTGAAAAAGTAGTCTTCCCCTGGCTCAGACTCGGACTCTGATGAAAGGCCAAACTAGAGTTGGAAGTCTACTTACCTAATGCTATTTGGTTCTCGCTCGTTGTTTGTGGCATGTGTCTCAAACCACGGCAGCGCACCGTTTTGAAGAATTTACTATTATTATTATTATTATTTTTTGGTTGTGAAAAATTATAATTTTTATAAAAAAAAAATTTATATGAATTATATACTACTAGAATCTGATTGTCAACTTCAAATAAAAAAAACTATATTGTACCCTTTTGTACATAACTGAAAGACCATATTAGAAAAAAATAAAAAAGAAGACAATATTAGAAAAGAAAAAAAGGTGGGCATTAAAAAAAATTTGCACAAACAAGTTTTTCTGTTCTTTTTTTGAACCACATGGTCATGTCACTCTACTAATACTCTAAGGGTGGGTTTGTTTGCTCCACTAGCTCTCACTAGACTAGAGTAGGTGTAAGTGTAGTCTCGTATTTGTTATACTTCAATAGTAGTTTTAATGAGACTCACATCGACTAAACGCTTCACTAGAGGGTCTTAGTGAGATCCCCTGAAATCAAGTGGACTACTAAGATCAACTTCTCCGCTTCGCCCCTCCCATCTGCTTCTTCCTCACTTCCCACAACCATTTTAAATAGATCGACAACGGACCTGCATCGCTTCACCAGGCAACTTTTGGATTCAATTGTCACCACCAAAACGACAAATCCCACAAGTCCATTTATTAAATCCCCTCCGATTCGATCTCTCCTTCTACGATTTGTTGTCGGTATTTTGATCTTTCCCTAAAACCTCCACGATCTGTTCCCAGAGAAGAATCAGCCAGTAGTGCGCTTGCACGTGGGCCCCAAACGTTAATTTCTTGCCGAAGATGCGTGTCCCCTCCTACATGTTTTCCACGCACCTGGCGCCAAAAAAAAAATATCCATCATGGTTGTCGATTCGAGCATGGGGGAGAAGTCGGGCTCCGTTGGAGCCCAGTGAATGGTGTGGGTTGGAGGGGGAGGGGGAATGGATTTAATCACCTATAGCCTAGGGGATTGGATTGGGTTGAAGTTGCTCTAAATTTGGCATTACAATTTCAGAGCTATAAGGACAAACAATAAAAATAAGATGACATCATCAAAATTTGAAAGTTTTCCTTCTTTACTATAAGCAAAATTAACACAATGCTATACTAATAAAAGGAAGAAATTAATGAATTGAGACGCGATAATTTGAAAAGAAAGACCTTATGTATCAGGGCAATCCATCAGTTTATCACTTTTACATGAAATTCCATCTATTCTCCATGACTTGAAAGAATCTTTTGAAAAAAAAAAACTCTCAATTCCTGAACAACAAGATATCTGATATCCCTAAGAGACATAGATACCAAGTGTGTCCTTTGGGGACATGATGAAATAATTCTATCCCTGCCTCATGTAATCATGGAAAGTATAATTCCTTGATTCAACCATAAGTTTGAAGAATCATATCACACAGGACACCTACAAAACGAACCCTAAACAATAATTACACCATTGTTTTTTTCCACATCCTTCAGATAAAACCACTTTCATGTTAGCAAAATCATTGAAAAATAAAATTAACTTTGTTGCTAATTAACCAGAAGCAATGATTCAAATTTTGTTTACACTTGTGTTGGCTGAAATGGCATTGATTCTGAGCCTTTTGTTCAGAACCCCTCTGAGGAAGTTGGTGATCGTGGGGTTAGATCGATCGAAGCAAGGACGGGGGCCATTGGTGGTGAAGAGCGTGGGAGGAACCATTCTCGTCTTCTTTAGCTCCACCATATATAGTGTATTCAGTGTTCAAAAACGTTTATCAGAGGCAGGCTTTGTCAATCCGACAGATGAGGTTCTTATGGCACATCGTCTCCTGGAAGCATCTCTCATAGGTGAGCTATATCATTCATTATAGTAACCCTTTTCCTTAAAATTTACTTGGGAAAAAACTATATCCGTAACCTTGTCAGGGTAAAGTTGGAGATTTTAATTTTGATGACTGTATGTATCTAATTTTGGCCGATGAATGAAAATCCTTTTCTGTTGGCAATCCGGTAACCAATCTCTATGTCATGTTAAGTCTTATAAAACAAAACTCTCCGAAGCAGGAAAAAGCTTAGTCGGAAGTGAAAGAAGCTGAGATTTTTTTTTATGTCAAACGATAGATTTTATTAGACTAGATGTTAGATTAGCCACCGACAGGGTTTGAACCCACGACGTCATGCAAGAGCTTAACTCCTTTCCACCACTATGCTAAACGGTCACTTGCCAATAAAATAAAATAAAATAAAATAACCCAAGTTTCATGCACCCTAAAATCAATGGGTGGAGTCATCCAACTCTTTATAAAACTTGAGATTTTTGAACTTTCCGACGTGGGACAATTCTTCACACACTCACAAGAAGTACCATATCGCCTTCTGTCCCAATTGAAAAATACAGATTGTCTTATTTATAAGTTGTGTTAGGGTCTTGCAGCAAGTTAACTAATACAACTCGATCAATGCCAAGCTTTTGTTCATAATTTATATGTTTTCAATTAGCTAGTTGTAATTATGCCATTTTTCTCTAATTAACCTGGAATGTTTATCATTACACAGGGTTTTCCCTATTCCTGGCAATGATTATAGATAGACTACACTACTCTATCAAAGAGCTCCGTCTGCTACGAGGACTCGTCGAAGAAGTGAAGAATCTGAAAAAGGATGATGAGCACAGGAAATCTACTGCTCCTGCAGAAGTGAAGAAGGCAACACAAATGATCTCATTAATCCCCTAAGAATAATTCAAATCAACATATAGGTTGATCATTGAAATAATGCATATATAGCTTGCAAAATTTTAGATTTCTTCATAGATAAATGGATTACTGTGGTCTCCTGTAAAAATCATACAAACCTACAAATTGTAATTTCTTTTTATTGATAGTGCACAATGTGATAAACTGGAAGCATGTGTGAGTTGGGTTAGAAATTTAATATATGGGATTTGGTTATTTTTTTTATATACAAATGATATTCGACTTTAAATAACTTAAACTGCGTAGAGGGAGATTCGAACTCGATTGTATAAGAGTGAGTGAAACACATCCACTCTAACCAATATCATTCATATCGCACTACTACAAAACCATTTATTAGTGTCGCTATGATAACCAACAAAATCCAACAGAAAATGGATGCAGTGGTGGATATAATAAACGATAGAATTGTCAGCGTCAGGAAATGAATTTTCCTACATAAAATACTCTAAAACCGACAAAAATTGTAATAGATATAACCGACAGAAAATACTCTAAAATAAAAAAAAATTGTAGCAGATATAACCGACAGAAAATACTCTTAAATCGACAGAATTTGTGTTGGATATAACCGACAGAGAATTTATTAATAATGAATAAATAAGAGCATTATTTGTCGGATAAAATCGACAAAAAATATATTAATAATAAAAAAAATATAAACCACTTTCTGAATCATTTCTTTCCCACAAAACTAGATCCAAAATCATTAGCAGGTGCCAAAGGATAGAATGCTTGTTGTTGAGGTTGTTAGGGTTGAAAACCAGAAAGTTGTGTTGAATTATTTGAACCAAGAGGAACACGACTTCTTCCACCAGTTGATAAGTCAATACCAGCAGAATTAGAACTTGTCCTGCACCAGTTTGATTATGAGAATCCAAGGAAGAACTTGCAAACCCTTGCATATATAGTGCAGAAAAACTAGTATTCTCCACTTCAAGATTAACAAGAAAACTAGTATTCTCCACTTACAAATTCACAAGCATACACAACCAACTTATCACTTTAAGATTAACAAGAAAACTAGTATTCTCCACTTACAAATTCTAACTGTAATCAATCTATGGCCATCGACCTTCACAACTTCAATCAAGATTCACAGATTTGGCAATTGGCGTTCAAACAATGGCATTTGACCTCTATCACATTGGCAATTTGGCCTTTAATTGTTTCAATACTACTGATTAACTTTCATAGTAACATATATGCTTACTGAAAATCTCATATCTTTAACAAGAAATAGCTCAAGAAATCAAGAATCAAAGATAATATGTTTCAAGGTTTCGAACATAGAGCATGGGATTTCATCAGATTCAACCTTATAGCATACACCATCATAACCATCAGAGTAGCGGAAACAGATGAAAGAGCAGCACATACCGCGATGAACATGATGAACACAACTAAGAATGCAACCCAGATGAAACCCCAGATGAAGATTCCAACGAAAAGCTCCCCCAAAAGAAAAATCAACCGAAAGATTCAGTAATAGAAAACCCATGAAGAATCGATGGCTATCGATAACATATTAAAAGAACTGAAAAATTACCGTTGGTGAACACTATGAACTCATAGAGAAAGATTGAGAGAAAGGTTTAGAGAGAGAGAGAGAGAGAGAGAGAGTGAAATGAGAGAGAGAAAATGTAAAAAGATGAAACGATTTCATTGAAGGAAGGGGGAATGGAGAAGGTACCGGCACAAGGAAGAGATGGAGGGGTTTTATTTTGGAAAATTTTTATTACTATTGGTTAAAACAGATAGTAACATTTTTTAAAATAAAAACCGAGATAAAATTTTTATTACTGTCGACTATAACCGACAAGAAAAAAAAAATGGCGGCAAAATTCCCTCCAAAATTCCCTCCCAAAATTTTAAATTCTCCCCCAAAATTTTGTTACAATTTTAAATTCCCCCCCCCCCCCCAAAATATATATTTAAACCACGTGTTTATTTATTTATTTATTTTTAATCAATATAATATTTTAAAATAATAAAATAGTAATTTCTATCGGTTATAACCTTCAAAATGCTAAATTAATAACCGCCGGAAACTAAAATAATAAAATAGTCAATTTCTATCAGTTATAACTGCCACCATTAACTTAAAAACCGCCGGAATATGTTAAAAATATATTTTTTTTAATTCAAAAATATTGGCTGATATAACCGACATGATTTCATTGTTATCCGACATAATATCTTATTAAACCGTCACCATCATCTGACACCTAAAGCTAATATTGTAGTAGTGTCGGTAGAGTTCGTCGGCTTATTGTCTACTTAGAAACCCGACCCTAATTGCTAAAGTCCAAAACACAAACCTTAATTACAAAGTGTTGTGAGAAGTCAAGTAAGTTTCAATAATCTGACTTTTATTTCCCTATTCAAACCCCAACAAGAACATAATTAAGTTAGGGAGTAAAATGGGCTCATGAAATCTCACATATCGGCTATAAACTTTGGTAGGTGTAAAGAATGAAGATGCAAAACCTCTAAATAAGACTAATTTTAAGTCTACAATTCGATGAGACATGACAATTTCGTTATCCAAATAAAAGACTTACTATCGAGTTATTTAGTATAATTGAATCCTAATCATCAAACGAGCCACATACTTACATACAAGTATGAGTGAAAACCAATATTAGGTCAAATAACAAAATATCTTCTCTTTCGATGGGGAGTTCAAATAGATGGTGCCGACCTGAAAGCATTGCCCTTGGGTAGATATTTGACACTTCACAATTATGTATGGATGATCGCATAGTTTTTTTGTTTGTCAAAAACCGGTCTTTTGAGTTTTGAGTTGACCTTTCAATACCCCAAAGAGAAAACAATGGGACAAAATGAACAGCCAACGTGTTTGACTCTTCGAGAAGTCTAGTTTCATCATGGGATTGGATGGATCGGTTAACAATTTGACGTTTTAAAATTAGTTGACTTTGTTTAAAGTCTCTCTTCTTTTATACTCTATGCCTAGTTGTGGAGCCATGGACCACATTCGCTTCACTTGTTCCACTAGATGCTAATTGCCAAAGGTTAGGTAGTACCTACTTAATAGGACGAATGAATGGTATGTTGAGTGGCATGATAATAATATCTAATTTGCTAAATACAAACCGAGTGTAGTGTGACCCAATATATATGAATGATAACACATATCGTAATTGGCTTTAGATATGTCGCTACATGCAATGAAATTTTTGTTCTCGAAAATTCTTTTTTGAGTGAAGAGAACGAGGATTTCCAAGTTTCATTCTCAAAATGTATTCATTTCTTTGCGCTGCTAGCTCTGTCAATAATTTAACATATGTCACAATCGTGAATATTTAAAGTTGGTAGTTAAGAGCAAAATGAAATTATAAGAGCTGATAGAAAAATTTGGTAGTTGAGAGAGAGAGAGAGAGAGAGAGAGAGAGAGAGAGAGTTTGTGGATGTACTATTTATTTGCCAAATTAATGAGTACCCAAAAGAAACTGAACTTTGAATTTGAATATTATTCGCCTACATAGCAATGATAGAGAATCGGTAGTGGGAACAAACTTGTTGACTCCTCTCAATGGCCTAACAAAAGTCTCTAATGTTCACGCGGGAAGCTTCATCAACCTCTCAATAAATTAAATTTGACTTCTGTGTCAAGTCCAAATATGAGACTTGAATAATCTCCTCTAGCGTGCAAGAGTGAGTTTTACAACATTAGTGTATTCGTACTATGAAAGTCTTCTTTTTAACAGCCCATTCAAAGCCGACCGCTGTTGCAGTGGCAAAAAGGAAGAAATGGAACATCACATATGTTGGTATATTGTTGTCATGAGCAAAATATTTGAAAAAAAAAATGCAAAACAATTTATTTTATTAATTTAATTGAATTAAGCACATACGTGGGTAATGATACGCAAACAAAAAGGCTGGCCTAGCTTGCAAAACTCAGGTGTATAAAAAAATAATGCAATCTTCCTGAGATTAATGATTGGGATAAATTAAAAAAAAATTAAAAGAAATAAAAAAAAAATTAAAAGAGCAAGCTGGCCTTGTTTCTCCTTCTGACAAACACAAGAGACAGCTCCTCTTGGTTTGTGTACAGAGACGGCATAAGAGGCCAAAAGGGGTGAATGTACACATGCATATCCATATTATGTGTATACTTAACTAACCTTGGGATTATATATAATTAGAGTGGCAATTACTCAGTAATCACAGTTAAGTACCCTAACTACGGTCCCTAAGTAGAGGGAGCTAATATTAAATCGTATTTATATTGAATGGTTTCATTGCTAATCGTATCGAAGTCTTTTGTATAATACCATACTTAATAACGGTTAAGTTAGAAACAATATGAATGCTGATTAGTGGTAGATCGCTCAATCACCTCTGCACCTATGACAATTCGAGTTTGAGACCTCTTCTAGTATTGGGAGTAGCAATATCACTAAACGAGTAGCTAGTCAGTGATTGACTTGTCAATGTCGTAGGCTTGTAGCCCTTAAAACTACTAAAACTAAAACTACATAGACGCAAATGATAACAGTGGGAGTGAATAAAATCAAAATTCTGATGATCTGATTCAATTTCAAGATTGTTTGATACAAAAGAATCTTCTGTCGCACTATTACTAATCATAAATTCAAAATCTAAATCCTCATCACAGTTTATACTCTCAATCTCTTCAAGAACAATTGAAGCCACAGTTGAAGAATTTGCAGCAAACACTTCTTCATCTGAGACGGCATTGTTGTTTGAAACCACAAAGTTTTCGATTTCTTCATCGCTGTTGCTTCTAACAGTGCACCAATTTTCATCAAATTCCCAGTTGGGTACATTCGAAAATGTCGAAAACCCAATCAGTTTCTTGATCCTTTCTGTTGGGGAATTCAAACAAACACCTTCAACAGATAGCAATTCCATTGGACTTTCAGACGCTTCAAAAGAATCCCAAGGTCCTTGATCCAACACACTAATTGGAGACCCCATTACTTGCTCTGTATTAAACTTGGACCCCAAATGCTGTTCAAGAAATGGATGCTCAAGGAGCTGCTTAGCTGTCCACCTCTCTCTTGGATCCTTCATCAAACACTTGCTTAAGAAATCCTTACCCTTGCTTGAAAGCTGGCTTGGAATCTCCGGTAGCTCACCGGAGAATCCAATCCTGTAGAGAGCTGAAACCGGATCATTAATCTCCGGCCAAGGCCCGCTACCGGTTGCCATTTCAATAATCGTGCACCCAAGAGCCCATATGTCAGCCTCAAACCCCTGCTCTTCGCAGCGGGCAACCTCCGGCGCCATAAACACCGGCGTACCCGAAATAGTAGTACTTGCCTCAACCCCTTGTACCAATTTAGCGCAACCCAAATCGGCAATTTTGGCGGTCTCTCCGGTCACCAAAATGTTTTGGCTCTTGATGTCACAGTGTACCAATTTATTGACATGCAAATACTCCAATCCTTGCACAATCTGATGCGTGTACAATTGAATGACGGCCTCCTCTAGCCGCCCTCCCCGTCTCCTAATCGCGTTGAAAAGCGTGCCGCCGGGTATGTACTCCATGCAGAGGTTGTACATAGGCTTCTTGTTTTCAATGCTGACATTATACCCCAAGTACTTGACTATATGGGGGGAACTAAGCTTGGACAAAAAACATTGCTCCTTCTGCAAAAGAGCCGAGCTGGAGAGCTCGGCCGACTTTACTGCGAATCGTTCGCCATCGGAGCTGGTGGCGAGGGAGACTGTGGCTGTGGAGCCGCGGCCGACGGTCGGTCCACGGGTCCAGTGCTCCATGGCAGAAGAGATTGGTAGGGTTTTTGAAATGCTTGCCTAAATGGCTAAATGCACATTTTTATACGTGACATTGGCCCTTGGGGGATCCACAGAGTAAAATCCACCCAATTAACTGTTACAGATTTTTGTAATGGATCCACGTGGCAAAAGGAGAGGGGGTGTTTTAACAGGGCCGTCTTGGAGCGCAGTTACTTAGGGTTGTAATAAAGCCACCCACATGGCGACACATGAAGCCACATGCCAAGATTGCGGGATTAAGAGGAGATTATGGAGGGAGGAGAAGCGAATATGCTTTTGCTTTTGCTTATTGCGTTTGGACAAGTCAGAATTCTTTTTTTTTGCGGCGCCAAAAAGCACTTACCAAATATCTGGATGCATTGTCCTTCTCTTTCGACGCGGTTTTTGAATATTTTTCTTTTTGTGAATGAGTTCTCACTCCTGCCTCCGGAATCTAAGTAAAATGGATTAATGAGATAACGTTGTTTAGGTTTGTGATTAAGTTAATCGAATCTACGAGTTTTGTCCCGTTGTCCATGCATGTGAAGAATTCTCAACTGGTGTCGAGTTTACCACGAAATTGATATCAATTAATTGACTTATATTTATTTACGTGCACGACTGATGTTAAAGTTAAATAGACAAAGTGTTCAATTGCAGTAACAGTGAGAAATATGTAAGTTGACAACCTCATGAGAAAGTGTATTCTTAAATGGTGGCTTGTTCTTAATTTTTGTTATTAAAGTTCAACGCTAACAGATTTCCCTTTGGAGGTTTTGGAGACTTGAGAGTGAAACCAGCACCATACTTCAGAGTGAAATCTCTTGTTCATAGTCTAGGTGCATTAATATGAATCCTCAACTGAATTATAAATTTTTAATCCGAACAACTCGTAGCTCAAGCAGCATTTGCTTATGCATTTGAAATCTCGTATTTCATTATAGGAAATGTTAACAACCTTTTAGTTTTACCTTCTCAACTCATATTCTCATCTTGCAATGTTTCTTAATTATTGAAACTTTCTACTTTCTCGATCACTTCTTAAGAATCATTTATGCAAAAAATATCAAAATCAGAAATTGTTTAACCGTTGGACTAGTCAAATTTCAATGTTGGATGATTCCATCCTCCTCCTAATTATTCTTGGTGCAACAAAGTGGCATAAATTGGTATCACATCGCGAAGAACGGAAATCAAAGAATTGATCCATTCTGTCGGTGCATAGACAAGACTGAGGGCCAAAGCATTGAAACCTTATCTCCTTTACAGCAATGGCAGACACACAGAGAGAGAGAGAGAGAGAGAGAGAGAGAGAGAGAGAGAGAGAGAGAGAGAGACCCACATTACCAGACTATGTCTTCCCAACTTTACCTGTCTTCTTTTTACCTTTTTTCTGTACCAGTCAGCTTGTGAAGAAAGGGATCAACCGCCCAAACCCACATTGGATATCTCTGGCTTTTTGCTCATTTGAATCTTGACTACACCTCGATGTTAGGCAAAATTAACGTACATGCTTTAAGCTGCATGCACAATACATCGATGACTTATATTGTTGAATTTAATGGTTGAATGTGTATTGAAGAATCAATGAAATTTAATGGGTACATCCCTATTCCTTCAAAATTTACATTTAATATGCACCTTCACGTGCCACTTAATACTACAGTTTAATGATATTCGTCTTCGTGTGTAAGTGAGAGGTCTTAGGTTCAATTCTCGTCAAATGTGAATTTGAACCACTCTATTATTAGCCCATTGTGAGGCTAAGCCACCCTCTTTCCTTTTAATATAAATAATATCATTCGTTAAAAAAAATATGCACCTTCACATAACAAAAAATTCCTCATAAGCTCTAACTCTATAATTCAACATATCAATCACGTCTCATTTTTTGAAAATTCTGAACTACAGCAATGACATACATTGTTGAATTTAACGACTGAATATGCGCTAAAAATTTTAAATAACAAGTGCATCCAAACTTCTAAACTGCAATATACTGGACGCTGATGTATAGTAGAAAGAGCCTCATTCTTTTAAATCAATCCAAATTAAAGTTGCTTTTACATGATCAACCATATAATAAGAGAGTGCATCTTTGTCACTTATTTGCGTGGTCTGGAAGCAACCAAATATTCACTACTTTAGCAATGACGTTTGCTAGATAGCTGTATGAACAAAGGTTACCATGTGATGATGTCACATTTACAACTACAAATGAAATGAATGCTATGAGGCTTTGGCCTTGTTGTATTGCCTTCACTACATACTCCTCGAAATTCAGACATCCCATGTGAAATTCTACTCCCATTCAATCTCCATTCGAATTTTAGTCACATTCGCAACCCATAGATTATAATGAACTATTCCCATTTTTTTAGCAAGAAATGTGAATTTCTTGAGAAGTTCATATCGTGATGTATTTCAATAATTAATATTAGACATAGTGTGTCTGGAACCTGCATATGAGATAAAACGATCCAAATTGCAGTTAGAAGTCCCCTAAATTAAACTACATAACAAAATGGACTCCACAAGCGATCTTGTCTCTTAGAGCACTTCCACCTCTAGAGAGTCCGTAGGCAATAGGCACTTCAATCCCCTAAGTGAACAGTAACTGCCTCAAGTGAACAGTAACTGCCTCAAGTGAACAGTAACTGCCTTTAGTGAACAGTAACTGGCCAAGTGTGTCTAGACCCCTAAGACCTACTCCAACCCTTGGAGTAAAACTCAAATTTTAGGTTCTAAACTTACCCCAACTTGATCCAATCATTGGGGCAAATATGAGTTAAAACTCAAAACTTGGGGCAAATTTGGCCTAGAATTCCCTCCTGGGTTAGTGGGGCTGGCCCACCATATATGTATATTTTTTTTTTAGTTTTATATTTATAAATTCATTGAATCCAATGGTTAAGATCTAATTTTATCAAATTCAATGGTAAAAAAAAAAAATTTAACGGTCCAAATTTAAATCCAATAGCTAAAGTAATTATTAAAAAAAAAAATTATGTGTTTCATATTCTTTTGTAGTGTTCCATGAGTTTCATGGTGTCGGTTTAGTGATTTTTCAATAGTTAGCGGAATCTAAATATTTTTAGGTTAAAATGTTCATAAAATTAAATTATGATAGTCTACATAATTTTTTTTTTTAAAGTTACTTTAAGAAAAAAAGTATTCGAAATTTATTATTTAACAATATCGGGCAAAAAATTTAACCCGTAAGGGTTGGAGGAAAAAAAATATTTCTGAGTTAAAACTTAAATTTTTTGAGTTAAAAATTTTAGGTTTTAACCCAAGAGTTAAAGATGGTCTAAGCTGAATGGCCCATGCTATTTGTATTAAATTATTATTATTAGTATTATTATTTATAAAATAATAAAAGATAAATTTATTTTTAATTTTGGATAATAATATAAGATTGGTTGAAAGTATTTGAAAATATTGAGATGTAGAGTAAGGTGGAAGAACATGGTTAGATATTTATAGCAAAAAAAAAAATTAAAAATTATTTATATATTTTGTATTTTTAATTCATTTTTATAATTTTTATCTTTTTAATTAATTTTTTACAATTTTTTAATTATGACGGATCTCAATCCTTCATAACTTGGCTAGTAGATGCATACCTTATTAAATATAATCTGTTGCGTCAGGAGTCGAACATAAGACCTATGCTTCCCGAGGAACTTAACCAAGCCCCGCTCTACCACCGGATTAATTCCAGGGATAACAAATATTTCCGGTCTAACTGCGTTCATCTATATAATCTTGAGCAATCAGTAAATTAAAGGGCTGGAAATTGAGTTCCCCATTCGACTAACAATAAGACATCACAAACGTAAGCATACACAACCGTCGATCAAATGTTTAGCATTCGAAAACACCGTCGGAAACCATCCATTTCCTCAGTTTTAAGTTCAGCGTCGAAAATACATCGGATAAAGGCCCGACGCTGAAATATTTACATGCAGGTTATGATCCAGAGATTACTACCAGTACTGGATAGGATATTGTGAAAATCCGCAATGTTAAAGTAGGAATAAGAGACGAGCACAAACTGAACATGAGAAACTAATATTTATCTATGCAGCTTCTGCAAACCCAATTCTCTCATTGCCATAGTCAAACACGGTATGGTAGCGACCCATGAATACATCACCCAAGATCCTGTTGCAAAAACAAAACATTAGTCAGGGCTTTCGAGTTGCTCTCTAGCCAACAAGACAAAAGGATCACCAATTAACCCACAAACTTCACAAATCTGACTGGAGAAACAAAAGGATCTACAACCACAACGATCTTCAAGCACCGATGAAAACAAAAAAAGATGATCGTAAAATCTAAATAGAATATAGATTGTACCAGAGAGGTCCGCGGGGAGGTGGGACATCCAAAGCAGTAAATCCACTAATGCATTGTGCTGCATCTCCCTCACCTACTTTGAGCACGTACTGGTTTCCATCAAAAAAAAGAAAAAGAAATACATTAGTAATGCTCAACTAAGCCACTGTTGACGCTTTGCATGTAAAGACAGGCCAATGGCTGGAAGAGATAACACAAGATATGCAGTCTAACAAAAACCAAAATTGTCAACTAAGCATTATACGGCACCTGTTCAGGGGTGAGATCAAATGTTCTTCCACCGATAGTGAAGGAAACATTGGGCATGGATGACAAACCGGCACAATCAACTGCAGATTCTCCCATTGGGCTAGGCAACCGATCACAGAGCTGCAATTACAAACCAGATCACAAGCAAGCCAAAAAACAGCAACCTACAGAAACATATCAGATGAAAGGGTAACTTCACCTGATTCACATAGTCAAGAATTCTCTCCTGTGTCTGATTCTGCTTGAGCTGGTTTTGCATCCAAACAACCGTCATCTCACAAGCAGAACACGTTGCATCAGATAAGTCACCAGATACCTTGTGAGTGTTCTCCACAACACTCTTGATTCCGATACTGACCAGTCACATTTGCAAAACATATATAAATAGAGTGCATTGAAAATACAATAAATAAACATATAGAAAATATGATTGCAGAAACATATACATGTATAATAATTAATAAGTTAGCCATGTTATTGTAGTTCAAAGCAAACATATTTCTACCATGTGCCTCAGAAAGCAAATTGAGTCTAACCTAACACCATGAGTCCCATCAAATGAGCACAAACCAATCTGAGAGCAGATTTTCGCTGGTTGATCCTGCCAAAATAAAAGTAGTAAATACAGTTACATAGAAATCAACAAGTAGTAGGTTTAAAAATCTCTTAGAGTTCGCAAAACCAAGTGGTTGATCAACTTTACGTAACCATGGGAGCATGAAAATTGTACCTTTGCTAAAATTCTCTCAATTATGGTTTCCCCATATTCTGCAACTACAGTCTTGCATTCTTGACTTACAATGCCAGAGGCTCCAATGGCATGATTGAGTTCGGTAATAATAGTCTGTAAATGAAAACAAGGAACAACAAATAATAAAAACAAACAATAAACACATAAACATTCCACATGCAAATACTTTGAACTCAAAGTTACAACCAAATGTTAATGAAAATAATTCATTTTCCTTGTCTAAAGAATAATCAATCAATAGGAAAGCAATAACTGCTGAAGTACCAGCTCAAAATCCAAGGACCCCGTATTTTCCACAATAAAAGAGAATAATTAGAAAATAAAATTTGCGTGGATTGATGAGAAAACCACAATTGACAATATCGTTAGAAAAAGAAGAAAGAAGAGGAATGCATCTCCATATTATGATGTGCAAAAGAATAAGAGTAGAAAAAATGAACAGAATTTCTCTTATAGGACATGCATCAAGGCCACCCTTGATAAATTCTGAACCATCTAATTAAGAGAAGTAAACAGAGAATGTTTGACTTCAGAACTAAAAAAAACACATAAGAATACACAAATACACACCGTTGGGCCAACCAACAAAGAAGTTCCAGAATCAGCAATAGCCGAACAGCCACTAGCACAAAATCCTGCCGTAGTTATGATTACATCAGACTAGAAGTCAAGAACATCATACTAAACAAAATATCATGTGTAAGAAAGAAGAAAGCAAACATAAAATATTTTTCATTTACCAGTAGTTTGACCATCAATCATAACATCACCCATGTCAAACTGTCAACAAGAGCAATAAAGTGGATAATATTAGAACTTTTTCACGAACTTGATATTTATCACACAATGAACAATCAGACACCAACCTGCCAATAGCCTTTCTGTGTAACAGGAACATATGTGTGCTCTCCCTTGTAGTGATTGGGATCCACTCCACCAAAAACAATTTCACCTCCTTCTTCTTCGTCAGCATTACGATTAAACCAGAATGAGAAAACTGGTTCCTTCAGAAGACCCTGATTGACCATGTTATACCTGCAGAAATCCTAAAGTTAGAATTCTTGGAAAATGAAGCCTGAAATTCCTGTGCCATTAACTTTCCTTGGGAGTCAATGACACACAACCTTCAGAACTAAACAAAGCAGAAACGCAGAATAACAGCATAGGAGACACAACATACCACACAGGTACAGCATTTCCAACTGAAATCTCTTGAAATCCAAGTCCAAGTATGCCATCAAATTTGGCTACCACGAATGTGACGCCGGGTTCCTTGGTTGCCTCAATAAATTCCTGACACATACTGCCTTTGTTAGTAAGGACAAACCACCAACACGAAGTTGAATATGTATGATTAATGCTAAACTAACCTGATCTTTAACCACAAGATCACCAACTGTTACATGATCTTCACTGAAGAACCCAGAAATAGCTCCAGTTCCATACTGGATGGCTGCAGGCTTACCTGCATAATGGAAGACACCAGAATGATCTCTCTGTTAATCAATGGGAATATTCCACCAATGGGAATATGACGCATGGACTAACAACAATAAAATAAAAATAACAATCATGCTGAAGAAACAAACCATTTTTGTTGTAGGTGCTGGAACTGCTTGACTTGTATTTTGGATGTAAATAGCATGCAATCTGCACTCATACTCAAAATAATTACATTGTCTCCTACGTAGCAGCACAAAGAGAGGAAATTATACTATAAATACCATACAAAAGATATAGAAACTAAAGCAACGAAACTCACCGAGAAATAACACTTAGACGAAGGCACCCACAAATTTGCACTACCAGTATCAAATATCACAGTGAACTTCTGAGGGGGAGTGCCAATACCAATCTCACCAAAGTATTGAGCATCCATGTAATTCTTGAGAGACACAATATCAATGTCCTGAGAATCAGCCAAGTTTCCACCCAGACGATACTTTTGGAGCACAGCTCTCAGAGACTCTCCTTCCTTGGAATCAATTTGGGCAGCAACCCTGTTATTTTGATCCAATTTCCTCTTTTTGAGCCCAATCCGGAGCAATCCATCGTTGGACTCGCAAAAAACCAACGGAAACAAGAGGAAGCACAGAAAGAGCGTCGCTGTTACAGACTTGAGTTTGGTTTCCATGTTTAACTGCACGCAGAGAAGAAACCCATTCTTAATTGACCCCCCCCAAAAAAAAAACACTCATCAATCACCAAAATCATATTCATTCTAAACCCTTAAACTAGTGTAATCGTAATCACAACAATACTCCACCGGAGTCACAGTCGAGTTTCCTTGCACACAATACACCAGAAATTGCAATCACATGTACACACAAACATAGACTCCATCTTCTAGTAGGTATAAGATTGGATACAACAATCAATCAAAAAAGTGAACAACAACGATTCGCGGACAGAGACATGTCATCAGTGTGTAACACTGCATTCTTTTACTCAAATTTTCCTTTGCTCACTGTTTCCTTTCCATGGAAATGCATAAAATTCAGATAAAAAGGGGCAAATTCATAGTTCATAATTCAAATATCAAAATATTCAGGCCAGCTCAACTAAATAAACCCCAATTTCGTAATCAACCATATAAAATAAAACACATAAACAATGATGACCGATCAATTATGCACGAACTCAAAGCTTACCAGAACAAATTATAACGCAAACAGAGAGAAGAACATTTCTCTAAAACAAAATTAAAAACAAAATTCCCAAAAAACAAAAATCAAAGTAGCCGTTGATAGCAGTGATACAAAATCTAGGGTTTCGAATCGAAATCCCCAAAAGAAATTGAAAGCGATAATGACTAAGAAAATTACAGGAAGAAAATGACTCACAGTACGTTGCAGGAAGACGATGAGAAAGGAATGGGCGTTTCCCCAACCAACTTCCGCTGGACTACATATTTATACTTCGGTTTGGTTTCCATAGCGGAAACTTTTAATCTCACACGTACACGTCTGCTTGATGCTGATCATTACGGTTGGACAAGTTCGTTTTTATTCTTTGCGTACGAAAACGAACGATGAGCTGTGCTCCTATGCGGTGAAGACTATGGAGTCTGATGATTAACTTTCAATTTCACCCTTTCATTAAGAATCCAAATGTCATCAACTGATTTTCATTTTTCAGGGCAATGACCCGCTTTAAACATATTTTGACAATTCATTGCACTTTGATCACACTTTTTGAAAATTTGCTCTTTTATCAATTTTAGTTGTGAAAAGTCAATACTGTCCTTCGTTAATCACAAAGAGGAAAAAACATAGCAACGCCCAACGATACCTCCGCTTTTCGAAGTTGAACTATCACTCAAACAATAACAACATAACTAAGCTACTTCTATGGCGTTTCATATGTTCTTTTCCGTCCTAAATTTGATTAGTAAAGATGGAGGATCGAAGAATGGATCTGAGAATGCCGTTAGGTGTTGTTGCGTTTTTAGTAGTTTTTATCAGTGAATGATAATTTTAATTTTTCTCAGCCAAAATTGATCTGATGAGCAACTTTTATAAGTCTAATCAAAAGTGCAGCGAATTGTCAAAATATGTCTAAAATGGCTAATTGCCTTTTTTTTTTTTTTTTTTGGGTTTTTTCTCTCTCTCTCTCTTTTTGGGTCCAAATGGAACAAACCCATCTCAACTTCAATGATTCTGTCGGCCCACAACTGAATGCTAAGTCTCAAGCCTAGCAAATTGGCCCACTCCCAAGTACTGAGCTTATCATGGAGAGAGTTTCTACAATTAGAGGGTTTTGTGAGGGTTATAGGTGTTGTAAGAGAGATTTTAGATTCGATAAATGTTAAAGGTAAATTTGAACCACATTATTGCTAGTTCATTGTGAGACATAGCCTACCCGTTTCCCTCTTAGTATAAATAATATCGTTTGTTCAAAAAAAAAAAAAAATCAGACGATTGAAACATTAAAGTCGAGTTGAAATTGACCCGTTACAATACAGAGCGGCTCGAACATCTTAACCGAATACTTGTAAATTAGGTTTAATTAAACTTAGATTACTAGCTCTTCAAAGAGAATTGACTTTCCACCTATCTAGTTTCTTTTGAACTCTTAAAATTAAGGGTAAATTACATAAAACTACCTCAACTATTGGGTCAGTCACAGTTTCATACTCTATCTTTAAAAAATTTCAATGTCATACCTTATCTTTGAATTTGTTGCAATGTCATACCTTCCGTCAGTTGTCTATCAATTCCCTTATTAAATGCTGACGTGGCTTGAGGCAGGGCCCACTTTCTATTAAAAATTTAATAAAATATTAAAAAATAATAATTTACACTTAAAAAAGAAAACACAAACACACATCTTCCCCGACCCCTTCCCTTTCCCTACAACCCAAATTCAAAACCACTCCCACCCAAGCCAAACCCTAAACCCTAAATAATTTACCCTTAAAAAAAAAAATAAAAAATAAAAACCCAAACACCCATCTTCCCCGACCCCTTCCCCTTCCCTACAACCTAAATCCAAAACCACCTCAAACCCAGATCCCACCCACACCAACATCTCCCCTCATACCCACCTCTTCTTTCTCTACCACTGCCACGTCATCCTCCTCATCCTCCTCCTATTCAACCCTCAAACCCAAATCCTCAAACCCTAATTGCACCCTCCTCTGCAAGCACTTGTCGTCGACCACCCTCAACCTTCTCATCCTCATCATCCTCATTCTCGTCCTCTTCTTCGAGACCTTCCTCATCACCTCCTACTTTTCCTACATCTTCAACTCCTCATCGACCTCCCCATCCTCATTCACGTCCTCTTCTCCCCCGTGTTGTGTTACTGTTTCGGGCGTGATGCGGATGCTCGGTGGCCAAGCTCAAAGGCTTGGGGGTTGGATAGAAGGAGGATGAGGATGATGTGGCAGCAGCAGAGAATGACGAGGTGGGTCTAGGGGGAAGATGTTGGCATGGGTGGGAGTGGTTTTGGATTTGGGTTGCAGGGAAGAGGAAGGGGTTGGGGAAGATGGGTGTTTGGTTTTTTTATTTTTTAAGGGTAAATTATTATTTTTTAATATTTTATTAATTTTTTTTAATAGAAAATGGGCCCCGCCTCAAGCCACGTCAGCATTTAACAGAGGAATTAACAGACAACTGACGGAAGGTATGACATTGCAACAAATTCGAAGATAAGGTATGACATTGAAATTTTTTAAAGATAGGTTATGAAACTCTGACTGACTCAATAGTTGAGATAGTTTTATGTAATTTACCCTAAAATTAACTATGTAGAATTTGTAGGGTCTTTCCAAAAGATTATAACGTGTGTCCCTATATACTTTCTCACTCATTGTAGCTTTGTGTTGTATTTGTATTATGAGAAATTTTTTGAAATATCATATGCACTTATTCACATTTTTCAACGTGTCATATAAACTAAAATTTTAAGCAATTTATCATACCAACTTTACAAAATCATTAATTTTTCATCTCACCCTAACTCCATTAAGTTTTCCATCCAATATAAGTTATGTGCGAGTTGTGTTTAGGGTTACTTAGGTCATTTTAACATCTTTTCACAAGCTTTTTACTTTCTTTAGTATAAACACTTAAATTCTTTACATTTCTTTAGAGCATATGCATTTACAACTCCATTTATGGCATGAAACGTCAACCTATTTCTCATTTGCAAAACCCATATGAAATTATGTATTTGTGTTATGCTAAAATGCAAACTCCCACTTATGTATCATTACATATTTGGAATAACCAAAAGACAGTAAATTGCATGATCATTTCATTGCTATCATATAAAAAATATTGTTCAATTGCCTGAGAAACCTACAGTTTTTTGTCGAAGGGAAGTAAGATATTAGAACAACCAAAATAATCCTAAACACAAGTCATGTGCAAGGCACATGACTTATATTGAATAGAAAACCTAACGGAATTAGAGAAAGATGACAAATTAATGATTTCAAAAAGTTGGATGACAAATTGCTTAAAATTTTAGTTTATATAACAAATTAAAAAATGCGTACAAGTTCATATGACATTTCAAAAAAATTTCCTTGTATTATTTCAACACACATTACTAAAATTATTAGAAAAATACATAGAAGACTTATTGAAGTTTATTTTTTGCCCAGAAACTTTAGCAAAAGAGTTGAGAGTATTTAGAAAATTTCTTGCAGCTTTGGCAATGGCTTTAGCAAAAATCAAACAATTATTTGTAGGCATAAGGTTAGTAATTCTATAACCAACAGGTGATAAAAGAATTCCTACTTGATTCTTAATGGTGTTTGTTATCTCGTTTAACTATCTAGTTGTACTATTATTTGTCCCATATTTCAAATAGAGGTAGGGTTCACCAACACATGTGGATTTCATCTCTATTACAGACATGGTAAATAACATTTTTGATAAGTGACTCTATGCATAAAATGAAAATGTAAGGAGATAAGGGATCTCTATGTCTAACACCTTTACCAATACATCAATTACTATATATTAGCTAGCCTTTTGATTAACAAGGAGGGGAAAATAACAGAACTGAATAACTAGATCAATCCAATAATTAATTATCAAACCCAAACCTTTCTTAATAGCCCTCTTTCTTAATCAATAATTGTTAAGCCATTTGATTATTTGTATTTCATTTCAGTCTAACTAATCTTGTATATTTTGCACATTTTAGATGATAAATAATTTTAAATTTGGATATATTATGCAAGTATGACCCTTAAATGAGGATCTAAGAGCAAGTCCTCTTGCAATTGGGTGATTTAATCCCCCTACCCCAATACTACTTGGGTACTCAATGGGGAATACCCAAAAGACTGACTAAATGAAGTGGCCCAATGAGAACAAAACACCTGTTTCAATATAAGTTCTATAAACATGAAACCAAACACAATACCACACATCCAAACAACTGCTTTCTTCCCCAACGCCTTTCCCCTCCACTTCCCAACCTCTATCTCTTTCTTGCTTCTGCCAGTTTCAGTGCTGGTAACCTCATCTCCTCCATTGAACCCACCCGCATATTTTCCTCCAATCTCTCTATTGTCCCACCCCTAAACCCTCTTCTTTATCGTAGCCATGTCAGCACCACTTCCCTCCCCTTCATTCGCCGGAGACCACGTCAACATTGGCGTTGACTATCAAACTACAGAAGGTACCCATAACCACTTCTCTGCCCTTCACCGGAAACCATGTCATCATCGACGTCGATTGTATTCAGCGACTTCCTTTTGATGTTGATTCGAAGAGAAAGAACAAAAGAGAGATCAAATCCTTTGATGATGGGTGATCCGACGAGGCCACAATGGTTGGTTGACAATTATGGATGGGGTTGTCTGTCTTCTTGTTGAGAGAGAAGATGAGTGCTTGGATAATGATGAAGAGGAAATTTGGAGTGTTTGGTTAGGGAAATAGCGGGTGTTTGGTTAATAATGAAAAATTGCTTAAAGTGCCATCTGTTTCAATATTATTGATCCACCTAAAAAATTCAGTATGTTGGGTTTTGACCAGTGAGGACCCAAGTATTATACCAATAAAAATTGCTTTAGCCAACCTAAATCGTCCTTGCTATTTAGTGGGGCCGACTCCCCTAGACTCAACAATCAGGCAATTCTCGCCTGCTTCTGTGCTTGGGGCGATATGACGTCATGCTGATGTCACATGACAAAAAAAAAATTGCAGGCGAGAGTGCAAGAGACGGAGAGAGGCGAAATGAAGGAACAGACGAAGAGAGATGAATGGACAGAGAGACAAAGTGATGGAATTGGACGATCGAGAGGTACAGTGTACCAGAATCTGCATCACGATCCAATGTACTAGGACCTGTTGTCAGCGATCGTGAAGTCGAAGGGGGAGGGAAGGATGGTTCCCGAAAATAATGGACGGACGAATAAAGGAATTGAGGGAGACAAGGAGAGAGAGTGGGATGGTTCCAGAAAAAATGATATTTTTATTATAAAATAATTTTATTTATTTATTTATTTTAATTATTATTTTAAAAAATAATTTTTTTTTAAAGTGAATTCACTAGACAATTTATGTACGGACTGAAGATGCCTCAGGCTATTCACTAAGACAATAATTGCCAATTGCTTAATAGCCCAGACAATTATCGCCCTAAGGGCTAGAGTTGCTCTATAAATGATTCCCATCTTAAAATTAGGCTTAAATTTGGAAAAATAGCTTAAATTTGGACCATGAATATAATTTTAGCCAACTGTTATAACATTTTATAATTCTAACCAAAATTTAACATGAAAATACTTCAATACCCTTTTTAATTAAAATAATTACAAAATATGTTCATGTTTGTCAAGTTTACAGTACCAGCAACTTCCAAGGTTATTTGATAACCCTTCGGCACGAAGTTTTTGTATCCTAAAATTAAGTACAAAGTGATTAAATCCCAAAATATATCATGTTTTCCATTATTGTCACAAAACCTGTCCTTCACCTTTTTGAGAAACAAAAGAGCACCGTCAGTTGTTAATTTCTAGGAACCACTGCCTCCTTCGTGGGATCACCTATTGCTTGACCTCAAATGTAAAAAATATTCACAATTTGAATCAATATCATCATAAAAAAATAGAATTTAAAAAATATTTCTGAAGCTAAAATTGAAGGACGATATATTTAACAAGATTTTGTAAAGCTCTAGAATTAAACCTTCAATAGTCATCCACCAAACATAAGGTGTACAGACTTTCTCGAGAAAATATGCAGAATTTGGAGTAGATCTCTGTGGGAAATTGGTTAGGGTTTTGATTGCTGACAATGGGAATTGATGTTGTGGTGTTTTAGGGTTATGTGTAGTTATTTTGAAAAAACAAAATTAATACGGGAGCAATACGACTATT
The DNA here is from genome assembly GCF_019419815.1 of Pyrus x bretschneideri. Classification (NCBI taxonomy): domain Eukaryota; kingdom Viridiplantae; phylum Streptophyta; class Magnoliopsida; order Rosales; family Rosaceae; genus Pyrus; species Pyrus x bretschneideri. The sequence goes on along the minus strand of NW_025999805.1, from coordinate 1,313,222 downwards.
TTACAGGAAAGAGCTGAAAAGACTGCGCAAAGAATGGATGGAGAAGATATAGTTTTGTAATTATTTTAGTTAAAAAGGGTATTGTAGTATTTTCATTTCAAGTTTTGGTTAGAATTATGAAAAGTTATAAAGGGGCTAAAATTCAATTCATGGTCTAAAATTTGGCTAGTTTTCCAAATTTCCCAAATAATTTCATCCTTATATTAGAAAGTCTATATAATCCCACGCGTTTCTAAATCGCGCTAAATTAAAAATAAATAAAATGAGATATTGAATCAATGAGAATTTTCTTTTCACTCAAGTTAAATATTGAAGAATTTGTTGTAGGCCTATTTGATTGAACAATCTTGAGTTTAGAAAAAGAGAGGGGGCTGTCAATATTGAGGGAGAAGAGAGAGTGATTTAATTGTGAGGTGTGTTTGATTCACCCCATTGTGCCTTTATTTATAGTAGTAGGATAGGTGAAAACCTTTCCCTTTAGGATTACAACATTTAATAGGTAATCTACTCCTAATAGGAATATAAGATATATTCTCATATCTACTAGAATTTACACAATCACATTTCTATTCTAAATATAACTACAACACTCCTACTTGAGTGTGTAAATACTCAACAAACCATTGCATCAGATCTTCAGCAGATAAGGTAGAATAATTGATGAAGTCATCGGCACAACCAGCGATCGCGAGTCTCAAATTTATTTGAAGTATGCATTTGTAGTAAAACTCACAAAATCTCGCTATGGTAAAACCCAAGGCATGGGGAAAAACCCATAGACTAAGAAGAAAAGCGAGAAGTATGCATAATGTCTTAAAACAAATGTTAAACAAGATGAAAGTAGTGAACTCAATGGAGTATGATCATCCTAGGATGGGTGCCTCATTAAAACCTCGTTAGGTAGCAAAAACCCAGTGGGAAAAATGCTCATAATCTTAGGAAAAAGAGTACATTAAGATCATGTGAGTATGCTTCTAGATACTCCCCTTGAGTTAGACATAACTTCTAAATAAGAAAACTACAAACGATTCAACTCAGATAATTTACGCATAGCGATTCCTTGGACGAACTTCTGAAATGTAGACTTAGGCAATGACTTGGTGAAAAGATCGGTTAGGTTGTCCTAGAAACAAATTTGCTTGGCTTCAATGTTCTGATGTTGCTGCCGCTGGTGTGAGTAAAAAAAAACGTCGACGCTATGTGCTTAGTGTTGTCTCCCTTGATGTATTCTTTCTTCAACTGCTCGATACATGCTGCATTGTCTTCAAAGATCGTCGTAGGAAGGTCAACGATTGATGTAAGACCACTAGTACTTCGAATATGTTCCACAACTTCTCCCAACCAATAGTACTCACACGATGCTTCATGCAAGGCGAGAATCTTAGCATAGTTTGACGAAGTTGCAATTATCGTTTGCTTGGTAGACCTCCAAGATATAGTGGTGTGTCCAATGGTAAAGACATAGCCCGTTTGAGAACGTGCCCTATATGGGTCAGATAGATATCCAACATCTACCTAATTGACAAGGCGAGAATCAATCCGAGGACTATAGGGGGCGGCAACACTCGAAGATTCATGGGTATATAACAAGTTCAAATCCAGTGTACCTTTGAGGTAGCAGAAAATGTCTTTAACACCATTCCAGTGCTTGCGTGTGGGCGCATTGCTGTATCTTGCCAAAAGATTAATAACGAAGAAGATGTCAGGTCTAGTGCATTGAGTCAAGTATAATAAAGCCCTAATTCCACTTAGGTAAGGAACTTCAGGTTCCCAAATCTCTTCCTCATCTTCTTTTGGACGAAAGGGATCTTGTTTAGCATCTAGAGTCCGAATGACCATGGGTGTACTCGTAGGCTTCACTCAATCCTCATTAAAACGTGTTAACACCTTTTAGGTGTAGTTCGATTGATGTACTAGGATTTCATCCAAACAATGCTCGATCTCCAGGCTGAGACAGTATCGAGTTTTCCCAAGATCATTCATCTTAAATTTCGATTTCAAGTGTGTAGCAAATTCCTCAAGATTTGCAGGAGTCCCAATAAGGTTCATGTCATCGACATAAACTGCAACGATTGCAAATCCGGAATGTGACTTCTTTATGAACATGCATGGGCATAATTCGTTGTTCACATAACCCTGACTTGTCAAATATTCACTCAGACGGTAATACCATATCTGCCCGGATTGTTTCAATCTGTAAAGTGACCTCCTCAACTTAATTGAGAGAGTGTTCCGTGGTCTAGAACTATTTGAATCGGTTAATGGAAGTCTTTCTAAAACTTTCATATAAATTTCCGTATCTAGATGAGATACGCGGTTACCATATTCATAAGCTGCATATTCAGTTTTTCGGAAACTACCAAACTGATTAGGTAACAGAACATTATAACGTCCATTACGGGGGAATACGTCTCCTCGTAATTAATCCCAAGGCGCTGAGAGAAGCCTTGCGCTACGAGGCGTGCTTTGTATCACACTATTTCATTCTTTTTATTATGCTTCCTCACAAAAACCCACTTGTAGCCAACGGGCTTCATGCGTGGTGGTGTAGGAACGATAGGTCCAAATACCTTACGTTTCGCAAGCGAATCGAGTTCAACCTGGATTGCTTGTTTCTAGTTGACTAATCGGTTCGGCATTTATTGATGGAACATGGTTCAATGTTATCGCTAAGCATGATGTCAGTAGCTACTGAGTACCCGAATGCATCGTCAACGATCATCTTATTCGTATTTTGAACCTCATCCAATACTGCGTAGTGGACCGAAATTTCATGATTCTCGGAAGGCTAGCATGTTTCTTCTGAAGCATCACCGTAATCTAGAATAAACTCATGCATTAGAACGGATGAGTGAACGATGGTCGGATTCAAACTAGGGTCACCAGTTGGTGCCATCTTCCTCTTTAGGGGTTGTGAATCCTTTGAACCAAAGGGTCTGTCATGCTTCAGGGTCGGAACAGATGATTGGTTAGCTGCCAATGTACCTTGCCGCGTCGAAGGTGCAACCTTCCCACATTCGGGGATGGTCTGGCCTTCCCAAGCGGGTTGTGGACGTACGCGGGGTACATTTATCCTTGCAGGTGCGTTTGCGGCGGGTATATGTGATCTTGTCACCTTTGCTAGATCATTAAAAGCATCCGGGATGCTTTGAGCAATGCTCTAAAGATCTATAATTCGTCGCACCTCAGTTTTAGACTGAGCAGTGCGGGGATCTAAATGAGACATAGTGGAAGCATACCACGACAATTCGCGGTGTTTTACAGGAACGTTAACATGCTTATCTCCCCCTAACGATGGGAAAACTGTCTCATCAAAATGTTCGCAAAACGTGCAGTAAAGAGATCTCCTGTCAAGGGTTCTAAGTAGCGAGCAATTGATAAGGAATCATAACCGACATAGATTCCCATTTTTCTCCGAGGACCCATTTTGGTACGTAGCGGCGGTGCTATTTGCAGATAAATGGCACATCCAAACACCCATAAATGCGAGACATCAGGCTCGTATCCAGTGATTAACTGTAACGGTGAATGTGGTTGAGTAGCGGTGGGCCTCAGGCGGACCAACATAGCTGCGTGCAATATTGCATAGCCCTAGGTAGATATCAGCGGTTTAGTTTTCATGACCAAAGTCCGAGCTATCAATTGAAGGCGCTTTATGAAAGCTTCTGCCAGTCCATTTTGGGTGTGAACATAGGGTACAGGATGTTAAACATCAATCCCTACTGACATGCAATAATCGTCAAAAGTTTGTGACGTAAACTTTCTAGTGTTATCCAATCGAATCGACTTAATCGGATAATCAGGGTGGTGAGCCCTAAGCTTAATGATTTGAGCTAAAAGTTTAGCAAATGCGGCATTACGTGTGAACAACAGGCAAACATGTGACCATCGTGTCGATGCATCAACCAACACCATAAAGTATCTAAATGGTCCGCATGTTGGTTGGATAGGTCCACAAATGTCCCATTGAATCCTCTGAAGAAATTTAAAGGGGTCATGAATAATCTTTGTATATGAAGGTTGAGTATTCAACTTCCCTGAAAAACACGCTTTGCATGGCGGGAGTCAAACATAGGGATGTAACTTATGCCAGTGTGAAAATTTGAGGATACGACGCATCATACCACGTCCAGGATGTCCCAAATGGTCATGCCAAAGCAACAAAGTGTCCTGGAACTCAGGCATAAGGCTGGCCACACTGTGGGCTTCTATGCCGCGAATGGTTGTGATGTACAACCCACTTGGCAAACGTTTCAACTTCTCATGAATACGTTTCTGGCCATATTCGTATGAAGTGATACAAAGAAATTCAGAACCATTATCTTGAGTGGTTTCAATATGATATTGATTATCTCGAATATTTCTAAAACTCAGCAACGTTCTTCCGGAACGTGGAGAATAGAGTGCCTCCTTAATAGTCAAGATAGTACCATTGGACAACATGATATGTGCCTTTCCATATCCTTCAATCAGGTTGGATGAGCCTAAGAGAGTTGTCAAATGAGCTTTCTTGGGTATTAAGTTAGTAAAATAGTGTCGTTCATGCAAGATGGTGTTCGTGGTTGCACTATCTGTCAAACAACTAACTTCCCCATTAGACATACCTAGAAATAAATTGATTGAATTGTTCACATGTATAAATATAATCCCATTCATTTAATTAAGCAATTCGAGAAGATAATATCCATTCAAATAACAATCCATAATTCAAAACAAACCAAAACTAAACAAATTATTCCAAATACTTGGAAAAATTGTTCAAAATTAAACCGTAAACCTAGAAAAATAGGGGGGTAGGGCTGGCTACTCCTAGTGCGTTCGGCCACTAGGGGTAAACACCCTAAAAACATGTCTAATTTATTCATCCATAGGCGCTGACACATCCTGGAAATCCGATATCTCCATTAATGTAGTTGAATCTTCCGGATGATCCACATGTGCGAAGTTAGACTCATGACAGGAATGATACTTGGCAATAGCCTCAGGGGAAGCTCGGCATATGCGTGACCAATGATCCCTTGATCCACAGGGATAGCATATGTCCAGTTTAGTAGAAACAAGCTGAACAGGAGCTTTTCCATTGTTCTTGAAGTTTGGGGCCTTAGGGGTAAGTGGTGGATGTTGCTGGGTCACATTTCTTCCCGTAGGTGCAACACTTTGTTGACCTTGGACCCATGGTTAGGCTTGTCACTCATTGCCAAGGCTATGACAAATTTTTTTCGTTTATGGCTGCTAGAATTAATCGCATGCGCTTCAGGCACGGCGTTCAAGCTAGTGGGTCGCGATTGATGATTCTTCATCAAAAGCTGGTTTTGCTTTTTAGCGAGAAGTAAAACAGAGATCAAATCTGAAAACTTGGTGAATTTATGTGCCCTATATTGTTGTTGTAGGACAATATTGGTGGCATGGAAAGTTGAATAGGTTTCTATAGGAGATCTGATTTGGTTAGTTCCACTTTGCAGAATTTCAATAGTGAACGAATTATACAAACTTCAGAGTTGTATTCATTCATGGACTTAAAGTCCTGGAAGTGAAGATGTTGCCAGTCGTGTCTTGCTTCAGGCAAGTATATGTCTTTCTAGTGATCGAAACGATCAGCCATAGCAAACCAGATGGTGTGTGGGTCATTCTCAGCGAGATACTCAGTCTGCAGTGCATCATGGATGTGTCTTCGAATAAAGATCATTGCAATAGCATTCTAAGCTTTGTCAACATGTTTGTCGATGATAGGTGTCTCGATTATGGCTCTAATACCCTTTGCGGTCAGATGGAGCTTCACGTCTTGAACCCACTTTAAACAGTTTCTTCCAGAGACTTTTAGAGCAGAGAAATCAAGCTTGCTCAAGTTCGACATGTCCCTAAAATAGAGGGAAAAATGTGATTAGTCATATGGTACGCCATAGACATATATCGTAGAACATGCAGGTTCAACAAACATGTAATGGTTTAATGCATGAAAACTACGTGTTTCATGTGGCATGTTTTGAATGAAAATTTCAGGTTTCAAAGGCACTAAACTTGAAACTACAGGTTCAATTTAGTTTTAATGAACAATTAGTTCATAATGAGAGGTTCCTACAAGAAACACAAAATGCAATATACTAATTTAAATATAGTGGATTTGAGGTTCTTCGGGAACTCAAGTGTGAGAGCTTCGTTACTACAAAAGTATGTCACGGTTCAAAATATAAAAATAAATGATTGAATCGTTAATGTCCAAAAGTGACATTTAGGTCAATAATTTTTTATTCATTATCAGATTAATGGACTGCAGGTCACTTTTAATTTATTCAATAAATCGGGCCATGCGGGGTCGATTGTAAAAGCTAAATAATATTAAAATAATATTATTGGATTGAAAAATATAGCTCCAAAAAATATTTGGGCTCGGGTTGGGTGCATGAGTGCAGCCCACGGTGGCTGCAGGCCATGGGTCAAGAGGGACAAAGGCCTCAGCAACAAGCTGCTAGGTTAAATGGGTCGAGGGAGAGGCACGGGTGCAGGCCCAGCTGCAAGCTGGCCTGGGTGGGTCCGAGAAACCCAGCCAACGTTGGGTTTCTATCTTTTGGGTCCAAGGCAACCTAAGCTCAACAGCCAAAGATGTTGGCAAGCGGGCCGAGACTGGGGCTTAGAGACTGCAGGCCCTATAAACAGAGGTAGGCCGAAAGGCCTAGTAGTCTACGTCAGCACAGCAAGGCCCTAGGGCTGCTGTCGTGAAAGGGTCCAAGGTGTCCGCGGTGGTGGTGCCACAAGTGCTTATATATTTTTTCGACATAATTAGGGTTGAGGAAACACAAATTTGCTTCTAATTTATTTTATATAATTTGACTCACATATTCCACATAACAATTTAATTGTGCGATGCATGAAACAAATATATATATTGACAAATATATGAACATATACAATATATATATATATCGAAGGGAAAATATAAACATAGATGGGTTCATGCATCATGGGGAATGTTTTCACGCTTCATGGACGTTTGAAATATCTTCTTTTATGTTAAGCGTACATAATTAGCAGAAAACGAATAAGCTTTTGAATTTGGTGGAAGATAGCCTCCTCTTACGATGCGTCAATTCCTCAGCTTCTGGCAAGAGCGTGTTGATAACGTGTTGTAGGCCTATTTGATTGAACGATCTAGGGTTTAGAGAGAGAGAGAGGGGGGCCGACAATATTGAGGGAGAAGAGAGAGTGATTTAATTGTAAGGTGTGTTTGATTCACTCGATTGTACCTTTATTTATAGTAGTAGGATATGTGAAAACCTTTCCCTTTAGGATTATAACATTTAATAGATAATCTACTCCTAATAGGAATATAAGATACATCCCCATATCTACTAGGATTTACATAATCACATTCTTATTCTAAATATGACTGCAACAAAATTGACTACATATCTATATTTATTATTAACAACGAAAATGACTTATAGGGTCTTTTGATATGGGTCCAATTTTATAAGCTTGTTCTGATATGGGTCCAATGTATTACACAGTCATAGGTGAGGTCTAATAAGTAGAGCAATCATCCACATCAGCAATTAAAGTGTTTATACTTTGAAATCAAATTACATCAATTGCCATTGAATGTGTTATTAGGACTCTTCCAGAAATTCACTTGAACTTTAAATTACAAATCACGGTTTCAACAACCCTAACCCATTCCTGTTTTGAATACTCCTTGCGATTCTTGCGAATTAGCATCCAAATTTGAATTTCGAATTCGTATGAAGCTATTAGAACTATAAGGAACATCTCTGTAGATGATGAAGGCAAACATGACAAATATCTGGTTTGGGTTTTTCTGGTATTTGTTACCTGGATAACAGGTATGGCACATCCCCACGAGATTTCAAATACATGATTCGCGAGCTTTATATGTCATTGTGTTATAAAAGTATTACTTCACTGGCTTTTGACATTGATTGTGTGTTCATGAGCTCTTGACATTACCAAGATGGAGGATTGCACCTTATATTGTTGAAAACGAGAATCATGTAAAATTACATGTTTCTGATAAAAAAAATAAAAAAATGTAAAATTACATGTTCCACCAGGATAGGTAGTTATAATACGATAGGTAGTTTAACTTGTATAAGTATTTATATGACAGGTAGTTTAGATTGTAAAACACTTATATGAGAGGTAGCTTAGATTGTAAAAGATCAACAGAAATTTGGGTAATGCCGATAAATAAGGAACCTGACATAAATAATTAAAAGCCTCCCTAAAATAGATTGATAAGTATTTTAAATTCAAAAAAATATTATCAAGAAATCGGAAAGCAGAAGATGAAAGAAACTGAAGAATTACTCTTTTTTTATGATGGATAACTGATGATGATATAAATCTAAAACGTGGGAAATCTATGGACAACGTTTAAAAGCTATAAAAGGGTAAAATAGTGATCACAATGTAAAAAAGTCAACTAATAACAAAAAGTGCTGATATGGTGTCCTAGTCTTCGGACCTAAATAAAAAATAACTAAAATTGGACTAATCCTAATGTTGGGCCATAAAATTGGACCTATTTCAAGTTACCCCATGACTTATTTTGTATTGTCGTCACTATTGTTTCTTGTAGCAACATTGTTGTAGGTGTTATTGTTTGAATGACCATTGCCAACAATAGAGGTGATGGCTGCCACCAGAGCCGCTGTGAAATTAGGGTCCGCTGTGATGGCCGCTGTTGCTGCACTGATTTTGTCAGCCAGTGAGTGTGTAGTACTATCCAACCCCTGAAGGCTATCGAGAACCGAGAAATTGGATTGGTTGCAAAGGGCTTGACCTAGAACTTGTGGCACAGACATAAGATTGTTGTGAGGAAAATTTGGAGGGAGCTGGTTTGGTTGGCCAAGTGGCATCTCTGAGGAAGTGGGAGTGCGAGTGAGGTCCAAGGTGACAGTAGGAAATGGGGCTGAGGCCGAAAGTGTTGCCAAGCTTGGTGGACAGTTAGGCAATCCAGTTCTTGCTAGGAAGCTGTTTGAGCTTATTAGGCCATCAGCACTAGGCATTGAACCTGATAGAAGCATTGATGCTGCTGCTGATGTAGTAGATGCCATGGCCATTGCAGCAGGAGGGAGTGGATGGTTGTGGTGGCCTTCGTATGTTGTTATAAGTATTGTTTGATCTTCCGCACATCTCTGTACCTGTTAGTTAGGAACCCAATCCAGTCCACTTTGTTAGAAGAGCTGACTTCTCATGTCAAATTAACAATTTGACTTGTTATGCTATCAGATTGTTAATCTATAAAGAGAAAACAATGTATACCTGTTTGCGAACCGGGCAACCAGTTCTCATGGTGCAACGATAATAAGCTCGAGGGCATGGGTTTCCTTTAGCCATTTTCTGGCCGTACTTTCTCCATTGGCATCCATCAGATATCTGCAGGATCAAATTTAATATTATGACTGCTAGGCTGTGTATTTGACTTTCTTCAAATAGCTAAGACAATCAAGAATAAGGTAGAGCTAGACAGAAAAGATTTTGAAGTTTTTAAACGTGCCATACACTTCTATTGGTCTTGTTAGTTTCTCTATCTTTGAATTATATTCCAACGGTTCCTATTTTCTGCATGTTTTAAGCAATCAAGGTCCTTTTGAAATGATAAAAAATGAACATGTTCCTATACAGGTATATAATTTCTCCGCGCATCTCATCAGGAAAAAACATTTCAACGAGAGTGGATCATGGTGGGAAGGTAATCTCTTAATATTCTTTTAAGATTAATGTTGTCATATAGATACTTAGGTTTTAGATTGTAAATTTCAGATCATATTAGTCAAGCAGATGTCAAGGTAGCTAGGTTCATACCATGGAAGCTTCAGATCGTGCTCGAACTGAAACACGAGCTTTTTTAATCATGGACATGGCTTCAGATGAGGGTTGATCCACTTCCCTACGGCTCATCAACTTGGGAACCTTCTTAGGAATCCACCCTTGAAGTTCTTGGTCAGGGCTATCTTCCCCCCCTGCAGTACGACTTCTTCCACTAATATCCCTGTGAACATGACTAGTACTCTTGCAGCACTCCATTGACTCGACGATGTCGTTTCGAGGGGGCGACCCGGAACAATCTTGGGATCTGCAGCCTTCATGAGAACACTGTGAAAGCTCATCTTTCTCAGCCCTTCCCATATCCATAAATTGTCTTGGAGCAAGATTATTAATCCCGTTCATCATCTGCTTCTCTTCTAGTACCACTGATCCATTTATGTTCATCTAACCAAACCCATGAACGTGATGATATTAATAAAACTAGTTAAAGACATAATTAGTCAATATATATCATGTGTGGTTCAATAGTTTATATATATACATATATATGTACCTTGTGTTGTTCTGCAGTTTGATAATCAATCTTTTGATTTTTCTGGCGTTGCATCAGTGTCACAAGGTGCACCTGTAACGCCTGGTAATGAGTGTTTAACTGATGAATCGCACCTCTCAACTGTTGGTTTTCTACGTTCATACGGCCTAATTCAGCTCGAAGAACTGCCAGCTGCAGCCAAAATATTATATACTTTCACTTAAATATCAATTCAAATTAAGATTTTAGTTTATTATTTCAAAACACTTGCGGAAAAAGAATTCAGAGAATATCGTACCGATTTTTCAAAACTAAAAGCAAAAACACTGACTACATATTCCATGTACATGTACCTGATTTGTTCTATGCTTGTTTTCCGTAGTATGGGAAGACGAAGTTCCATCATCCATGGATGATTTTTCGCTACTGGTGTTTGTTGTAAGAAGATTCAACCCAATCTAATATTATAAAAATTAGCGAAAAAACAACAAACCCAATAGCACTAAAATTCAGATAGTGTAAGAAAAAGAAAAAAGAAAAAAGAAATCAAAATATAGAAGCAGTCAATAAAAGGTAACCAGCTATATGGTAGTTTTCATACATTTACGTCGGGTAGTTGCTTTTCTTGACCAACCCCGTGACGTTCGCATTCTTCTTTAACTTCAGCCGTGTGATCTCTATCTTCTTTCAAATGGCCCTTATCAGCAAAGAAGTCCAATTCATCAACCACTCGTTTCCCATGATCGTGATCATTTGTCGTCTCAGAAGAAAGTACGAATCTGCAGTTGTGAATAGAATGATCACTAGCTGAAGATTCCATGACGGATATCGTATACGTGTAACGTTTCGATTAATTATAGGTTTGGTCTGCTGGGAGTGATGATGTTGGTGATCAAGACGATGACTGTGGTAGGAAGAACAACAAGAGCGAGCTCTGGACGGGCATGTAGCCGTCCTCCTTTGTCCATATAAATATTTGAAGGGTTTGGAAAGAGGAATAATTAAGCACAAGAGAGAGAGGGAGTAGTGAAGTTTGAAGTCATAGGAGATGCAGCAAACTCGGCTTTAAAAGAGTTTGGACTAAGACCATGAGAAAATGAGTGAGATCTTATATACAAGAAGATCAAGAAATAGTATGGTAGAGAATAGAGGAGTGAGGTCAGGTGGTGCGTCAAGGGACCACGTGGCTTTACATTCTCTCTCTCTCGAGAGAGAGGGGTGTTAAAAGAAAGGATTTTCGAATAATGTTATTTATACTATGTTTTTATACCTTTTTTTTATACATCTTAGGTGACTCTAATGTGAACAGTCACATCATTTGAAAAATTTGCAAAACCTAAGGAAAGGAAGGAGAAAGACTCCTTGTATATCACAATCATTATTTAATTAACTAGTTTTTCTTAATTATTAGTTTATTAAATAATGAACTAAATTTAAAAATCTGATTAATTCAAATGATGTGACTATCCATATCAAATGTCACTTAAGGTGGTATGAAAATATGGTATGAATAATATTACTCTTAATTAATGCAAATTTTCCTTTCATCTGTTAGAATCATCTCATCAAAATATTATATATACGTAAACCAAAAAAAAAAAAAAAAAAAAAAAAAAGAAAAGAAATTGAGAGGATTAAAAGCGGCATGCATGTGCCAGCTGACAACAGAAGAGCTTATATATGCCTTTCCTTTTTGTTGTAATACAAGTATATACGCTCAATTGAATTTATGCAAAATAAAAAAATTGGTTTTCATATTAATATATCATTTTTAATTTTCAAATGTCGTTCATCAAAATACCAAGAAACAATATCATATTTTATCCAGCGATTGCAAGTTAAAAGGAATTGTAACATGGGATTGTAAGATAATTACTGAATCATTCACATGCAACTTTGATTTGACCTTAACTACAACTCAACAAAACTTTGCTAGCACAAAATTAATGATAATTAGTAGCACTAATACCTACTGAAATTACTACAATTAATGGTAAAACTCATAGAAAATTTCCAAGAAAAGAATTAAAAAAGGTTTTTGAAATTTTATAATTTTCTTGAAGGAGGAAGACTAAATTTACAAACTAAATGATGCATCATCAATAAATAAAATAAGCATATTAATTAATACTTAAATAATAATTCAAATTTTCATATCATTTAATTTATAATTGATCCACAAATTTAGTCTATTAAATATAAGTGTTGTTTGTCAAAGAAAAGAGTTTGATTGATTCCCATGTATGCAATGCATTGTTGCTATTGGTCCGGCGTAATTCATGTGAAGAGAAGGGGATCCGAGGAGGAGGTAGTCAACGATATAGACGGCCAAGCTTCCCTTGCGAACTATTCTGGGTCCCAGAAATGTTTTGTTAGACTGCTCACGTTTTGGATCAAATATTGTATAAATTTTTTAGTATACATAGTTCGGTACATTAAGTGAATATAAGTATAATTTTTTTTCAATTATTCAAACACTTGGATTATGAAATGTAGTATATCGAATCATTTTCCCATCTCCAAAGACAGAAGAGAAGAGGTGTCTTAGTAGTTTTGGTGTTCCAATATTCAAATATTGGATATGTATAGTCACTCGACAATGTGATAGAACCTAAAAATAGGATACAAATGCTTGACATGATATTATGAATTTACTCAAATCATAACATTAGGCCTTAAACACGCTTAACAATGCTTAAGTCCTGCTTAGTAAACCATAAACATAATACACGTGTTAATGTGTGTTAACTTATAAGGCAACCCATGTAGTTTACCGCCACACACTTGTTCATACCAAGTTACCAACTAACTCAAAGTGAGATAATGGGGTTTTTTATACGACCCTTTGGAAACTAGGGTTTATATATACACGAAGACACTAGTGATAGTGGAAGAGAGGGCACTCAAATTAATATAAGACCTTAATGTAATATAAACGTTCTTAACAACTTGAACTACAAACTTAATACTTGAAAACTTACATTTTTCTAATATTATTTTTAGGGTAAATTACTTTTTAGTACCTCAACTTTAGGTCGGATGACAAACTCACACCTCATCTTTTGAACATTGCAATGTCATATATCAATTTCCGAATTTGTTACAATGTCAGACCTTCATCTTCTTGTATGTCAATTTGTCTGTTAACTGCTAATATGACAGGCATGTGGTCAACTTCATCGCCCAACTAGAACAACGTGCCGACCTTCCAGATCATTGACTCGATCGGTCTCCGACATCAAGATGCTCATCTGTTGTTGTGCTGTTTCCAAGCGATTAAACTCGTCCGTCCCCCACACAGACTTACTCCTCCTAACCATCGACTGCGTCATTTCCTTATATTTGAAAAGCGTTCGAGATGAACATGTACTACAAGAACATGTTCAACGCGCAGATGGATGCAGATGAGAGGAGTACTCGCTAGTATAAAGATAGAGGGGGCTACATTGGTGTGGATTTGGAGTGGGTCGGGTTGGCATAGGGTGGGGGAGAGTCCAGTGGTACTGGGGATCATGTGCATGAGGTTGCAAGAATGAGGATGAGAGTGGTAGCGAGTGTTTTTCTTTTCTTTTGTATTTTAATTTTAGTAATAAAAAAATTTCAATTTTTGATTAATTTAAATTTTTTGTGGTGGGGCTAAAGGCCTAACATGTCTTCGTTGAATGGGGAACTTAATGACTGGACTAATGGAAGTAAGATTTTGTGAGCAAATTGTAACTTTATGTAAGAAAGTGAGATGCAGAAAACTAAACGTTGCAAAATTCGAATATCACGATGGTATGAGTTCAAACTTCGTTGGTAGTTAATTTGACAAAATTCATCATTTAACAAAAAAGAGAAAATTGAGAATTACCTTTTTTTTTTTTTATATTTTATTTTAAAAATGTATAACCCTGTTATGCTCTGGTTAAGGAGTGTTTTTTTTTTCCTTTCTAATATAATAAATTAAGAGTGCACAATCAAATTTTTGGGGATAATATTAGGGTACTCACTAGTGAGTACTCACCTTTTGATTTTGTCCAATGACAAACTAACACATGTTTTATTGTTTAAAAAAATAATGAACATGATAGGGAGACCAAAATTTTAAACGAAATTTTGTAACCATATGACCTGGTTGTTGAAGATTGAATTATTACGTAAGTGTTGATAAATGTGCTTAAATCCTATTGGCGACACATCATTTGGTTTCCAAGTTTGATTTAAAAACTTGGTTTACCTAGCATTGCTATTAATTTTTCTTGGCTTTAAAAAACAAGAAATGTGCGACATTTTTATTGGGCCAAATCAAAAAGTAAATACATAGAATACTCTTATGATATAGTTTTTGGAGTATTATTACCAACAATATTCTCTTTTTTCTTTTTTTTTAATCAAGGAGATTATCTTAATTATAGTATAAACTATAAAATGACATGTTGGTTGTGGCTTAGTCCAAATTTCCTTAATTGGCCTTTAGCATTTACTTAATAGGATATATATCAATTTAGCAACAATGTATTCTATGAAATAATTTTCCAAAAGAGAAAAAAGTCATGAAGCATTATACGACTCTATGATCCAAAAGTTTCTTCAGTACGTAATATGTTGGATGAAGAAAAATGATGAATATCGATCCTAGTTAACTTTCTCACCTCCTCTACATATTGATAACAACGTGCATGGCATCATCCAAATGAAGTCAAAACCATTGAAAGACGTAATTAAATTGGTATATATATATCTTATCTCTACGTAGTCACGGCCGTCTATTTTTTTCTACATCTTGCCTCGTCCCCATAACAAATTTTGTATGAACGTTCAAATATCACGGAAAAGTAAAAATTAAAGTCATCCTGTGAGAGTTGGAGATCACACCTTCTTTCATGTTGTCTCTGACTTTCTCTGAATCTGGAAGGAATCTGAGACCATGCAACAAAGCGGCGGACTTAGACATGAATTTTATTATAAATATATCAACTCTGTAAATTACGAACTCTACATTTATAATATAAAAAAACTAATGAAAAAAGCTTAAAAATTTTGAGTTTTAACGATAAGGACAAAATAAAAGGTAAAGTGAATAGTACTAGAATTGACATTTTAATATAAAAATATGATTTTTCATTAAAATAAACAGTAGCATGAGCTTTTCGTTAAAATTCTCTTATAATATTACCCTTTCATTCCTCACCACTACTTCACGTGGACAGACTCTCAAGAACTTTATAAACAAGTACCGTATTATTTACTAGTACTATACCCTAAAATATTAAATAATTAATTATTTATATTACAACACATAAATTAATAATAACATGTAGAATCATAGCTAAAAACCCAATTGTAACGTTACTTTTTTTCTCTCGATAATCAATAAAATGACATATTGTATTGTGACGTATCACTTCATGCGTCTAAACTCAAGACGTGGATCTCTCTATCTGCATGGCTTTGGCACCTCTGTGATGATAACTAGTTTTAGGCACCGTTTTAATGGGTTCGTCAAACGTGGCTTTGTCCCTGTAAAGGAAAGACAAGTGTAGATGAATTTATTTATCAATTATCCATGTATACATGAAGACGAAGATGCGAATTCATACCTCTACTAGTTGCACGTAGACTTGAAGTACTTGACTCTCGCAATATACTTCAAGTCAATCTAGAGTTCAATTGGATGAACCTGAGTCTAAGGGATTGGTTGGCGAAGCTTGTTTAAAAAGTCTTAAATGGTGGCTTTGAGTTAGACATATATCTATTATATTGGACAATACTTACATCTACCAAATTAATTGGTGCATTTTCTTGTTCACGTAACTATGATTCACGTATTTCTACCGTTTGTCATAATAAAATAATTCATTTTCTTATGCATTTTTTTATAAATTATATTTAGAAAAAAACAATTGGATTGGAGATTGTTTATCTCTTTACATGTATCAAATAGACGCGCAGTTCATTATAAGAATGATATGTTACTAAAACCATAGTTAAGAATGACTAAAGAATCTACAAAATTTATAGTTTAGTGTTTAATTATAAAGAGTTACAATTTTTCCCAATTTTGTAGTTTTATTTGCTTTATGTAAGTATGATGGTCTTGGAACTTGATTAAAAAAAGTTGTCTGTTTTCTTAGCAATAGAGTTACTATTCTCCGTTTAGTTGTTTAAAAAAAAAAAAAAAAAAAAAAAAAAAAAAAAAAAAGAGAAGAAGAAGAAGAAGAAGAAGAAGAAAGGATTATGTATCTTTCTATATTTTCTGGTGCGGGGGGATTTTACTCGAAGGTATAGTCTTTGGGAAACCGGAGTTTTCTAATCCCTAGCTGGTACACAAGATCCTCTGTTCTAAAATTATAAAATTTATCCATGCTAAATGTGTAATAATCAATTTAACCCTACTTTTTATATATCAATGTCTTTTAAAAAACTCATTTGGAAGTAATTTTAAAATGACGGAAAGTGTTTTTATAGAAAATATTTTTAGGTTCCAAACCAAGATTAACTTGTATCTTCCTAAAGATTGGTTTAAAAAATATTTCACAAAAAACGATTTCAACTATTTTAAAAGCACTTCCGGACGAGCTCTTAATTAGTACTTATCACAACTTTGAAAAGTCACTAAATGTGTTTATTATTTTCACAAAACAAACTCCCTACCACAAACGTCTAGTTCCAATAAAAACTAAACTTGAATCGCATAAATTTTCAAGAAAGGATTGAAACTTGACGAATCTATGAATTATTTATGTTGAGCAGTTTTAATTGAGATGACCTACTTGAATCTTGCTTCTCAAGTGAAAAGAAAAATTTAAATAGATATACTAGTGTGGATGCAGATTTTCGCCTTCTCCTTCTTTGACAAAATTGCACCTACAAAACAATCAACATCTTTGGTCAAGGCCAAGGGCCTCACGTGCCCATGATGAATGGGGAGGGGTGCTTTGGCCGAAGAACCTCTGATGCCAAAGTTAGAATTTAGAGAGAAAAGTGTTTGGAGAGTTTTTGGGAGTTTTGCAAGAGTGTGTAACCTCCCTTCTTAGAGAAAATGGGATCCAATTTATAGAGCATGGCCGGCCCTCTTTGGGAGAGAGAGTGGCCAGCCTTTGGGTGTTTTTTGGGGTGTAATAGGTGAGTTATTTGACAATTAATGGATTAATTAGGTAATAAATCCATTAATTGGCTAATTAACTCAATTTATATGGAATGTTTTGAAGGTTATGGAGTAAATACCTTGTAAGGAATATAAGATGAGGATGGATGAAATAATTTTGAATTTGTTACCTATTTTGGGCACTTTTGGCTTGGTTGAGGGATGCTTGCCCACTGCTCGCGCGTAGGAAACCTAGTGTGCCTCAAGGGTAATTTGTCATTTTTACCCAAAAATCCACATGTCGCCTCTTGATTATTTTTGACTCCGCAAATGCCCCCACACCTGCTGGGTTGCTTGTAGGAAAGGGCAGCAGGTGTAAAGATCTTGCTCTAGGAAACTTAGGATTGCTTCCTATTTTGATGTAGATTCCCTCTTTAATATGAAATTAGATCTTTCTAAGAAAGGGAAATAAATTCCTCTCAAAGTCTATTCAAGTCCACTTTAAGTGGGTTGTTAAATTAACTTTGGAGTGCGATTTATTCTACCCTACAAGAGAGAGAAAGCTTAGAGGATATTTGTTCCCCCTCCTTTAGCAATCTTCTACATCTTGCCCGTGCAAAAGATCGTCTTTCATTGCTTGCTTCGTCTCCATGCCACACTGATGTAAAAAATTTAATTTTCCTTGTCTTCTTCTTAGATAGTGTTGTCGCGGTGCAGTCGTTGGGATGGTGCGGCACGTCGGCTGGCAGGGGCCAAGAGTCGACTTGGCATGGGCCAAAGATGTGGTGTGGTAAAAGCCATTGCTTGTGTTACTCAGCTTGATTAAAGCCAAGGATTGGCTCGGCATGGGCTGAGGAAATGGCGTAGCATGGGTTATGGTTTGGGCTGCCTACTGGAAATGAGGAAACTGCTTAAATTTGATTTCTCAGTTGTCATAGATGGAGCAGTCAAGGATGGAACTGCCAAGATCGAAGCTGCTGAAGATGAAGTGTTGGATAAACGAATTGTTGAGTGCAAAAAGTGGTTGTTGCCCCTTGACCATTTTGCTTCCTACTCGATCTTCAAGCATTCGATCCTTTAAGCCATGTGGCTTTCTTGCACTGGAGAGCTTACCCAGATGGGTGTCGGGGAATTAGTTTACCCTCTCGCACTGGAGAGCAATTAGTTTACCCTATCGCACTGGAGAGCAGACCCATATGGGTGTTGGGGAATTAGTTTACCCTCTCGCACTAGAGAGCAATTAGTTTATCCTCTCGCACTGGAGAGTAGACCCATATGGGTGTCGAGGAATTGGTTTACCCTCTCGCACTGAAGAGCAATTAGTTTATCCTTTCGCGTTGGAGAGCAGACCCTTTTGGGTGTCGGGGAATTGGTTTACCCTCTCACACTGGAGAGTAATTAGTTTATCCTCTCATGCTGGATAGCAAACCCTTTTGGGTGGGGAATTAGGTCAATTAGTTTATCCTCTTACGCTGGAGAGCAGACCCTTTTCGGTGTCGGGGAATTGGTTTACCCTCTCACACTAGAGAGCAATTAGTTTATCCTCTTGCGCTAGAGAGCATACCCTTTTGAGTGTCGGGGAATTGGTTTACCCTCTCACACTGGAGAGCATGGAAATCATTGTCGTGAGTATAGCTAAGGAAAACTGGACTGCTAGGACAACCGAAATAATCCTTAGCCCGCCCTCGATTCTGGGTAGTTGGGCTAATGTGTCCTTCTGGTACTCGTCTGCCCCCGGCATGCCATTAGGTTGAGCTGCTACATTTGTTGGAACAAAAGTAGTTTTTATATCTAGCAATTTATGTGGGGTAGTCTTGTCTGCTCTATCTTGTCATTGAAAAATGACTCGCTTAAGTTGGTCATGTCTCATTGGAGCGCCTTGTCAATATCTTCGTTGCGTGGGAAATTGCGCAATTGCTCGGTCAAGAGCCTTTCTACTTCTTCCTGAATTTGCCTTTGTTGGGGGTGGCAGAGCTCTTGCGTGCTCCCAGTCGTGACCTGCTGGTCTAGGCTATTCTTTCATGTGTTCGGCTCATCTATGCTGCAGCTGTGATGAGTGTGGTATGTTCCTAGCAGGCGAACGAGTAACTAGCAGGCTGCTGGTTGAACTTGAGCTGGATTGAGCGACTTCTTCTTTCCATCCGCTGTGCTGCCTACTCCGATGTGAGGTGAAGGATATTCCTTGCGAGCCTTGCCGCAAATGAACATTTCGCTTGGAAGGTTGCTCATGTTGATTATCGAAATGTGGCCCTAACCGTGAAGTGTATGTTTATCCATGGGCCTAACTGAGATTGCACGCTCCTCTACGCACTAAGACGGGAGTATACGCTATCTCGGGAGTCCAATCGGGAGTGTACTCTGTTAGAATGCTCGGTTCGTGACTGGCCAAATGGCTGCTTGCCGGGACGCTAGTGGAGAGGATCGTCTGCCCTTGTCCTTCTTTGGGACACCTCATCTGGGGCACGTTGGATCTTGGTGCGTTACAAGAGTTGATTCACCAAGGTTGTTTGTTGTGCAAGGACGCTCGTCAACTCTATGACTTATCGAGACAAGTGTTGTTCGCCATTTGGATTGGAAGAGCTTGGAAGGAATATGCTTTCTTAAGCAGTAGAAGCGTGGTAGGCTCTGGGCATGAGATTTGAATTGGAAAATATCAAATTCGCGGAGAAACGTGGTGAAAATGCCCCCGGCTCGATGTTGGTCCAGATGGATGAGATAGTCTTGGGTTGATATAGGCTGCTTGGAATGACGCGGGAGTAGGCTGGACCACGAGAGCAGATTGGGCCACGAGAGTAGGGTGCTCGGCGGAAGCAGGCTAGGCCACTAGAATGGGTTGCTCGGCGGAAGCAGGTGGGGCCACGAGAGTGGGCTGCTCGGCGGGAGCAGGTTGGGCCACGAGAATGGGCTACTTAGCATGTGATGCACACGGGTGCAAGGCTTAGGCTCTACTTGACAATGTGTTGGGCGTGGAGTGACATGGCTTAGGTTGTGGCTTTAGTGCCGTTAGCCGCCTTGGATGGCACGGCTCGGGTCGTGGTGGTGACACTATGGACCTCGCCTCGGGTAGCTATCGTGGTAGCCACCGCGGTGGTTCCCGTGGTGGAAACTCGTGGTGGTGGTGTTGTTCCACCTATTGTCACATTTAGCCTCGTGGATCATCGTGGTCTCATCTCTTGAATGTTGAAATTTTCATTTGTTGAATTTTCTAAATTTCTAGCTATTGTATTTCTCTTTTACGTTTTATCAAAGAATTTTTACAAATAAAAAATTCTAATAATAAGAATCTACAAATGGACAAGAAAATAGAAAATCTTGGATGCGAGAGTCTTCTACGAGTGTGGGACTCAGCTCTCAATGAAAGCACCACTTTGTGGATGCAAATTTTCGCCTTCTCCTTCTTTGACAAAATTGCACCTACAAAACAATCAACACCTTTGGTCAAGGCCAAGAGCCTCATGTGCCCATGATGAATTTGGGGGGGGGGGCGCCGCTTTGGCTGAAGAACCTCTGATGCCAAAGTTAGAATTTAGAGAGAAAAGGGTTTGGAGAGTTTTTGGGAGTTTTGCAAGAGTGTAACCTCCCTTCTTAGAGAAAATGGGGTCCAATTTATAGAGCATGGCCGGCCCTCTTTGGGAGAGAGAGTGGCCGGCCTTTGGGTGTTTTTTGGGGTGTAATAGGTGAGTTATTTGACAATTAATGGATTAATTAGGTAATAAATCCATTAATTGGCCAATTAACTCAATTTATATGGAATGTTTTGAAGGTTATGGAGTAAATACCTTGTAGGGAATATAAGATGAGGATGGATGAAATAATTTTGAATTTGTTACCTATTTTGGGCACTTTTGGCTTGGTTGAGGGATGCTTACCCGCTGCTCGCACGTAGGAAACGTGGTGTGCCTCGAGGGTAATTTTGTTATTTTCACCTAAAAATCCACATGTCGCCTCTTGTTTATTTTTAGCTCCACAACTAGCATGAGACCGTGTCGAAATAAGATTCAACATGGCATTGCATAGTAACAAAAAAATGGAAATGGGTTTCAATGTTTGGTCGAATATTAAAGAAAAACTTGATAGAGTTTGAAAACCATGAGGTAGGAAGGTGGAATTTAATAAGATGGCATGGAGAGAACCGAAAACCAAAGAAGCAAAAGACTAAATGTTAGATAGGGAATAAGATCAAGGAAAAGCAAAGGCTATTTGGACCAAGCTCTGGTGGCCAAATTAGAAGGCTTAGCGTGGCTGTGTGGGTTTGAATTGGATTATCACCTGATTAATTAAGGAGAGGTAGAATTCTGTCAAAAGAAAGTTAGCACACAATGAAGGATTAGACTACGACTAACTCGATCACTGGCTTTAATTTCATGTTTTTTTTCTTATTGCAATGAGAAAAACTCCCCTCCCTATCGCTTGTCTGATACTTCCCGTCTTCTCGTTCAACCACCCATGCGTGCGACTTCGATTTTTTCAGTACAAAAAATAGTACAATATTCTCTTTCCTAGCATATCATGCGTTGATACTAATAATCGAAGAACGGAAAAGTAAATAATCACCGAATAGGATCCACGTCAAGATTAGTCATGTCATTCCTGATTTCAACTTTCCAGCCGCCCGTTAAATTCCTAGGTAGGCTCTTAGCGCGCGGTTGCGACATTATTTTCAAGGTTGCTACTGTACTCTTTGATAAATATAGGAGGGCTATAATTTCTACCAAAACCTATATATATTGAGGTATTCATCAATTTACCCCTTGAACTTGTGACTATTGGCTAATTTCTCCCCTCAACTCTCATAATTAGTCAATTTACACCCTACTGTTAATTTTTTTAATTTTCCATCCATTCTTCCATCAAATAGGTATTCGCATGATTGCCTTTTAAGGGAAAAAAAGTCAATTTGCACCCTACTGTCATTTTCTGTTAAGTTGGTTTCCCTACATCTTACTAGAGGTAGACGAGGCCAAGGGAGGAGGCGACGGGGTGTGGGTAGCTGCAAACTACAAAAACAGCATATCAAATGGACTGGGCTACAAACAGCGGAGGAGGGAGGCATTGGCGGTAGTCACCGGCTCACCATGGAGACAAGGAAAAAGAAGAGAAAGTTCGAAGAAAAGGAAGAAGATCGAAGGTGTAGGGAAAATGACTTTCTTGCCCTTTAAAGGTAGTTATGCAGATACCTACTTAACAGAATAATAGATGGAAAAATAAAAAAATTAACAGTAGGGTGCAAATTGACTAATTATGAGAGTTGAGGGGGAAAGTGGCCAAAATTAAAGTTGAGGAGGGAAATTGGTCAATCCTTATAAGTTCAGGGGGTAAATTGATGAGTACATATATATATATATATATATATATATATATATTTTTTTTTTTTTAGCACTTCAAACTTTTTGTTGTTGACCAACTAATTAGTCAAATATCACAACTACATATAACTGTGGCTACAGATTCAGTAACTAGGATTGTCAAAGGCTTGGTCCTCAGGGGGTAAATTGATGAGTACATATATATATATATATATATATATATATTTTAGCACTTCAAACTTTTTGTTGTTGACCAACTAATTAGTCAAATATCACAACTACATATAACTGTGGCTACAGATTCAGTAACTAGGATTGTCAAAGGCTTGGTCCTCATTAGGACATTATATTTTAAGAGCGCTAAGATTCCCACATGATTTGGTAAACGGTTCTGTCAATATTTACTCGAAAAAGAATGGAAGCTTAAAAAGACATAATGCATTAAACCCGAATTAGCGTGAAAACCTTGCATTAAATCTTTTCAAAATTAACTATTTGACGCTTCATCATCACCCTAAAACACAAGTTTTGGTTTTCTGTACGTAGGTGAGGCGTCAGCCCTAGCCCACCGCCGCTTCAAACTATTAACATTAAATCAAGGATTCTCCAAACCCTAACCCTAATCCCTACGCTTCAAGATTCCGGCGAAAAATGAACCAGCAGCTACACATATAAGCCAGGCCACTGACTACTCCCAGTTACCAAATATGGAAATAACAGTTAGATTTGAATCATATTTTTGCCTATAAGGGGGGACTAAATTTTAGGCCATGATAGCTTAGTCCCCATTAGGCTATAAATAGTAGTTAAAGGTAGCAGTTTAGCCCCTCATTATGCCTCCTTAATAACAGTTTAGTAGATCAGATTAGTAGAATGCATTATCATCTTTTGCTTGCAATTAAGTTTCTGCGTGCCCCCTGCTTAGTAATATGGTATACTGATACTTCTTTTTAGAGGCGGATTGTTCAAAAAGTTCAACGACATGACATAGGGACCTCAAATTTATCATCCTCTTATATGTTCATGCACATATTAAATTTCCTAATTAAAATAAAAACCAAACACTTTTCAATTTACATATGACAATAATTTTTCTTTTTCGATCAATACATATTACGATGGGATAAGTGGAGCTGACAATTATTATATTAACTTTTCACTTTGGGAACTGTCATTAATACTTCAAAAATTTCACTGTACACTCCTCACAAGTGTATTTTTCTTTATATCTGTAAAAAGTTTTGAGTGCAAAATGAAAATTTTAAAGTACCAATAGCAATTCCCTTTACGTTTATCTAACAATAAAATAATAAAAATGTAATTCGTGTATTCTTTTGCCAACACACAAAAATGCCTTCTCCATCTCTCTGTTCACCCGGCTCATTTTTTCACAAATGAATCCTAAAGCTTAATTTCTAGAAAATGAAGGGAAAAAAAGGAAAAAAAAAAAATCTCAAACGAGTTATACTATTCAATTAGTTGGAGTGAGGTGTGCTGATTCCGATTAAGTTGAAATTTTGATTATGTGTTGAATTTAGCATGAATACATTGTCCAAAAGATCAAACTTCGCACAAGCCCTTGAAGTGTTAAAGATAAACTCTCTTGTGGATGACCGGTTCAATACAATTTATACTTCCATCCCTTGGTGTAAATATATTGTTATATCAAAAAAAGAAAAGGTTTCCCTTGCCCCTGAGTTTTCTTCACCATTAGGCCAAGTAAAACGAAGAGATTGAGACTAATAACTAAGTTTACTAGTAGCTAGAGTACAGACTACTCATCCCCTCCTACTCTCGGTCATCGCCTGATCTGTTGACAAATTAATAAAAAAATATTTTTATCGGCTGTATATGCTGTTCTATTCTGCAGACTAGAAAGATGGGATAGGTTTCGGTATATTTCGTGCAACAGCAGTGTTCTTATTTGCACTTAATTTTTTGTTCAACACAGATCCTTAAGTTTTCTTCGGTAATATATGTAAGATATTGCATGAATTTTGGTAAAATTATATGGCTACTTTTTAGTAGTCCTATGATCAAGTGAGCGTTTATTTTATGACGTGATAGGTTTGGTTTAGAAAGTGAAATTTAACTTTGAATTTACAGTTCACAACATACGTGCTTCAACTTCAATGCGAATTAATTAATCAACTTTGGTTAGTGTTTAATCATATGGCATGACTTGGTTCGTTTAAATGCAACTTTGATGGTGCTTGGGATGAAAACGGAGCTCTTGGAGGAAGTGGGGTGGTGGTTCGTGACGAGAATGGGAAGTATGTGGCGGTCAAATCAGAGCAGTTTTCTGGGGTTTGCTCACCTATGTTGGCAGAGATTCTTGTAGCTTGTGTAGCTGTGGAAGTAGGTAGACAATTGGAGGCAACACATTTTATTTTTGAAGGTGATGTTTTGTTGGTTATTAAGGCTTTGTAGAGGGATGTGGTTGCCAATAATGGCCCATTTGGGCACCTTTTGCATGATTTCATCTGCAACCATTTCCCCACTGGAAGTTTGAATATGGTCCAAGAGAGTCGAATAAAGTGGCTCATTGATTGACGAGAATGGGTATAGTTTCAGCTAACCCAGGCATTTAGCGTGAGGATCCCCTAATGTAATTTATGATCTACTATTCAACGATAGCTATAGTAGCTAACTAAATTCCAAAATAAACTTTTTCTCTCCCCTGTGAGAGATTTTCTCTCCTCTGTGAGATGCTTTCTCACCACCATGTGACTAGTTTTTGTTCACTCCACTTTGCTTCGATGCCGGCCCTAGCTTTGGCTAGGTCGGTGACAACCTTGTGAATTTCCTTGTGGTTCGTGCTTTGTTTATTTTTAGTTTTTTCTTCATTTTCCTAGTGCCTACACATTTTCCTTCCCCATCCATGCAATCTGCACGATCTACTCCTTTTTTCTCGTTTTGCCTTTGATTTCACCATCTTGGGCCCTGTTCCCCAATCCCTCATTTTCTCCAGCCTTTGTGACCCCTTTCTCTCCATCATCTTCCTTAGTTAGCTTCTTTATCTCTCTCCTCATTTCTGATTGGGTACCAACTTTACTTACTACATTTTGTCACGGATCTTTGGGAGGATTTGTAGAGCTTTAGCTTGGGTGTCTACACCACTACCCTTATTGGCCCTCATTGGTCACTCTCGTTGTTCTCCTTTGTCGGCGATGTTGTTCATGGATTCTTTCTACTTGCGTGCTTCTTTGATCTCATGACAGCTCTCCCAGTGCTAGTTTTTAGAGGATGATGTTACCTTTGTCTTCACCAATTTTCGGTTTCTTGATAGCCTGATCTCAAGTGGTCGTGGAGGGTGGTTGATTGTGACGATCTTGATGTGGTTCTCTGACGGCAGTGGTGTCGTATGTAGCTTCAAGCAATCAAGCTGTTTAGGATTTTCTGTGTGGTTTGTTTGTATGTGATGGGCTCCAAGGTTAGTTTTGGGCCTTTGTCTTCTGTGTGTTGTGGTATTTCTTTTTTTGTTGTGATTATCTGGTTTTGGACCTCTATTGTACTTGTCTTTTGTTGGTAATGAATTTTATCCTTTGACCAAAAAAAAGCTATATTAGTTTACTAGTTGGTGCGATGTGCTCTTTTTCCCTTCGTCCAGGTTGAAATTCTCGACAAGATTTTTATCGAGACCCATTGTTAGCACATTACCCTCTTGTTATGAACGTATACCTTCCTTATTATTAAATATTGTAGTTTCACAAAAATAAAAAAATCATATGGCATGACTAATTGAATTTCAATGATTTTAACACTAATCTTTTAACCTAAGGAGTCACAACTAAAGGTCAAACAATATGATAGGAGCATATTCATGCTACTTAAATGGCTAGTTCTCGTGCATTTACGTTATGTTTCTTTAGTTATTTTAGTCCTTTATGCTTCTTTTGTGTGTTTTCAGGTTCTAAAGGCAAAGTATGCAAAAGGATGCATTTTGGAGCCTTTTGGAGCAAATTAGAGATTGGAATGGATTGCATATGCTTAAAGCCAAGTAGATGGACGAAATTGAAGACCAAACCATTCACTTATCACTTATCATAACCATAACCATACCTTCCCCCTTTAATCCACATGCACTCCCACCAATTCAACACATGCAGCCATTCACCCCTTTTCTATCCCTTGTGCCGTGCATCCCCTTCCATTTTCTGCACCTTTCCTCCTTGCAATTCCACATGCATTCATCATAATTCACCCTAGCTACCACCATTCACACACACATGCACTCACATGCATTCACATGCATTTCAAGCACCAAACATTCACCCTTTGCCGTGCATAACCTAAACCCTAAACCCTTCCACCTTTGTGCCGTGCATTCCCAATCCCTTTCCAGCATTTCACATGCATTTCCACCTTCCTACTTCATCATTTCAGCCACATATTCACCCACATGCACTTTAATCATTCAACACATGCATCAACACACCAACAACAACTCAATGCCGTGCACTCCCATTGCCTTTCCAGCTCCCTTTTGCATTTCCAGCAAGAAAACATCCTTGCCATGGTCTTCACATGCAATTCCAGCTTTCATTCTCCCTTGTGCCGTGCATCCCATTGCCTTTCCAGCTCTCACTTTTCATCATTGCAGCCACCTACATGCATTATTCATTAACCTTTCATCATGTAGCCAGAAAATAAGCAAGAAAACACCCTTGCCGTGCCTTCACACACCATTCCAGCACATGCTAACACCTTCACATGCAATTCCAGCTTTCACATGCTTTC
This sequence comes from Pyrus x bretschneideri, assembly GCF_019419815.1. Classification (NCBI taxonomy): domain Eukaryota; kingdom Viridiplantae; phylum Streptophyta; class Magnoliopsida; order Rosales; family Rosaceae; genus Pyrus; species Pyrus x bretschneideri. The sequence goes on along the minus strand of NW_025999805.1, from coordinate 1,285,789 downwards.
CTAGCTGTTTTTCCATCATTAATTAGCCACTTGCATCCTAAACAAACAGCCATATACACCTCCATTCCTCCTATAAAAACCCTTGCATTCTCATTCATTTGTAATTCAATTCACTCTCCATTCTCATTACCACAACACAACACAAACACTCCCCCTTGTGCCGTGAGTCCTCTTTCCATTTCCACCACTCCCCATCCCTCCAAAACACTTCCCAATCATTCCTCCATACAAACACCAAACCAACAACATCCCTTAGACCTTATGCTACAACGAAGAGGAGGAGAAGAGTGCCTAAACGTTCATACAATTCAAGTTTGAGTTGTTGGAATTTTTAGGTGTTGCTTTTCCTCGATTCCAATGTTTAATTTCAATTCTCTTTGCCTTGTACGTATGAGGAACTAAACCCCCCTTGGCTAGGGGGGGATTCGAAATACATGTTTATGCTTGCAATATGATTTGATTACTTCTAATTGCGTTTCATAAGTTATGAATTCAATTTGTTTAACTATTTGATTGATAACCTATTTATGTATGTTTATTGAGAGTGCACGCTTAATTTTCATGCATGAATATGACGCTAGAATATAAGTGAGTTTCACGTAATAGTTATGAACTTATATTCACAAGTAGTGGAGGTTGCTTATAAACAATCGCGTTAAATAAATTCTTGGCATAAGTTTCATGCAATCATAGTAACGAATGCCTCGTCAACACTTATAGTTTTCAAAGAACTTAATGATTCTTGCTTGTATCTCTATTATGCAAGTCATGTAGGGAACTTGTGGGGAATGCTTTGGGTTGTCGTATGCAATCATCCAATTCATTAACTTAAGGAAAACTTGACGGTTAATTTAAGCGGACCTAATTAACCCGGGGTGTTGAGAATTCATGGTTTATTGAAAAGCAATTAGAAATCGTTTTGTATGCAAGTATAACATGTGTGGAGATAAACCCCTTAGCTAGCTTCCCATCCATTCATTTCCGTCAATTTCGTATTTACAATTTGTTTTCTTTGCAATCTATCCATTTTAGTTTAATCTCGTCCAAACCTAAACCCCCCCCATATTCTGTTTAAGTCTTAGTCTTAATCTTTCTTATTTTTAGTTTTGCATTCTTCGCATCAAATAGTGTTTTAAACTTGTTTTTACGTTTTTGAAGTCAAATCCAAGTGATTAACAATCCCTCCTAATCCCCGGTCCAGAACGATCCCTACTTACATACTTACTACAATTGACAAAAAGAGGGTTTAATTTGTGTGCGTATAATTCTCGCATCAAATTTTGGCGCCGTTGCCGGGGATTAGCAACTTTGCTAATCTCTTGGATTGTTTTATTTTCTTTTGTTTTTATTTTATTCCAGATTCTTAATCTTGTTTTGTTTCTTGTTTTAGGTACTAGTTTATGACTCGGAGTTCTCATCCGATTCGTGAACATATCTCGAGCTTTAACGCCGATTTCGAGCGAGAATTGAGACGAAAGAGAAAGAACTCAGAACCTAGCGAATCAAGTGAAAGCTCCGAGTCCGTTTCTGAATCTGAAGAAGAACCCAAGACAACAGTGGGTGAAGAAGACATGGCAGCAGACAACCGAACAATCAAGGAGCTTTCTGCTTCGGGATTGGCCAATGCCGCACCATTATGCATTCAATACCCCGCGGCTGCCCAAGGCAAGACCGATGAATTTGAGTTGAAGTCAAGCTTGTTGCACCACATTCCGAAATACCATGGGCTTTCCATGGAAGATCCCAACAAGCATCTCAAGGAGTTCGAGGTTGTTTGTTCGAGCATGACACCCATAAATGTCGACGGGAACATTCTGATGATGAAGGCTTTTCCATTCTCACTTTTGGAAAAAGCGAAGGATTGGCTTTTCGAATTAGCACCCGGAACGGTTACATCTTGGGATAGTATGAAAAGAGCTTTCTTGGAGAAGTTTTTCCCAACTTCAAGAATCATTCTCTTGAGGAAACGGATTAGTGGTATCCAACAAAATCAAGGTGAATCGTTTCCGTCTTATTATGAACGTTTTAAATCACTTGTTGCTTCTTGTCCACAGCATCAAATGAAGGAGGAGCTGCTCATTCAATACTTCTACGAAGGACTCCTTCCAATGGAACGCCAAATGCTTGATGCCTCGGCGGGAGGTGCGTTGGTGGATAAAACTCCATGGGCTGCAAAAGTTCTAATTGCCAACCGAGCACATAATGCACAACAATACGAAGGTGTTGGACAAAGAGACCCCCCACGGCAACACCAAGTCAACGAGGTAAGTGCCATAACCGAACTTCAAAATCAAATGGCTAACCTTACTACGTTGCTTTCTCAGGTGGTGGAAGGTCCAAAAGTCAAAACCGTAGCTCCTTGTGGCGTATGTTCCATGCAAGGACACCCTACAGACACGTGTCCACAATTGATTGAGAATGGGGGATGGGAGAGTGCAAATGCCATTGGATTTCCAAGCCACAATCAACCAAGGAATGATCCATATTCCAACACGTACAATCCAGGTTGGAGAGACCATCCAAACTTCAAGTGGAGGGAGCCCCAACAACCTCAACAATAAGGAGGCTTTAGACAACAACCCCCGGGGTTTTACACCAGAACCCACAGCCAAGACCAAAACCAACCACAATCCAGCCAAAACCATCAAGGTACGTCTTTAGATAATGCTATAATTCTTAAGTTACTTACTAGCTTGTCTCAGGGACAAGAAAATCAAAACAAGGCGATGCAAAACCAAGACCAAAGGGTGGACCAATTAGAGAAGCAAATAGGGCAGATTGCGGAGTTTGTGGGACAATTCCGAGATCAAGGCAAGCTTCCAAGCTCAACAATTGTCAATCCAAAGGGTGGCTTTGAAACCGCCAATGCAATCACCTTAAGAAGTGGCAAGGAAGTTGGAACCACCTCACAACCACCAAAATCAAGTCAAGACGAGGAGGACAAGTTGTTGCAAGAAGAAGCACAGGGAGCAAAGCCCACGGCCAAGGATGACCAAACCTTGCCGAATTCATCTAGTCCTCCTAAACCATCCCAAACCACCAAGGTAAGTCCCAATTCAACTTTTTCTAGTTCTATTCCACTAAACGTTCCCTTTCCTGGCAGGTTTAGGCAATCAAAGAAGGAAGAAGCCGAGAAGGACATTCTAGAGACCTTTCGGAAAGTTCAAGTCAATATCCCGCTCCTTGATGCGATTAAGCAAGTCCCGAGGTATGCTAAGTTTTTAAAAGAACTTTGTACAACAAGGAGAAGGATCTCGAACAAAGGGGTGGTTCAAGTAAGTGAAAATGTCTCTGCTGTGTTACAAAGGAAATTACCCCCTAAATGCAAAGATCCGGGTAGTTTTACAATTCCGTGCGTTATTGGTAATACTAAGTTTGAACAATGCATGTTAGATCTAGGTGCTTCAATTAACGTCATGCCATACTCTATTTATGCTTCAATGAACCTTGGTGAATTGAAAAATGATGGTGTGATTATTCAGTTGGCCGATAGATCTAATGCCTATCCAAAGGGCGTATTGGAAGATGTCTTAGTACAGGTGAATAATTTGATTTTCCCGGTGGATTTCTATGTCCTTGAAATGGAGGAAACCACCCATGCTCCACCCTTACCGATTCTTCTTGGGAGGCCATTCATGAAGACAGCCCGAACAAAGATAGATGTGTTTAAAGGCACTTTAACGATGGAATTCGATGGGGAAGTGATTGATTTCAATATTTCTGAAACTATGAAATTTCCTAATGATAATCACTCATGTTTCTCTATTGATATTCTTGATTCTTTGGTGCAGGTACCCGATCAATTCCATGCCATGGGTTCCAATTGAGCCTAAGAAGGTCTCGTCCGGCTGCAAGACGTAAAAGAAAGCGCTACTTGGGAGGCAACCCAATACAGTGAATAAAACAAAGCTTGTTCATTGATTTCCGAGAGATTACAAAAAAAAAAAAAAAAAAAAAAAAAACATGGCAGAAAGATGGAGCCTTCACAAAAGTTGTGTACGTGAAGCCCCACTACGTGGCAACACTCTCGGAGCAGAAGGCATCGGAGCGGGAGGCATCGGAGCGGGAGGCATCGGAGCAGAAGGCATCGGAGCCAAAGGCATAGGAGCGGGAGGCACCGAAGATAGATCATTCAAGGCCCCAATCCTTGGTGGAACGCTAGATGATGCAGGAAAGAGGTGCCTCTGGAAGAAAGCCGCAAGCCTTTGACGGTCATTTTGAATTCGACCTTCAGATTCTTGCAGCTCATCAAGCTTCCTCTTCATGCCTGTCGAATAATTGTTGGCAAGCACGTGCAAACTTCGATTCTCGTACTTAAGCTGTTTGATCTCTTGCTTAAGACTCTCCACCTCCGCCATCAATGATTCAACCTGACGGGAGCGAGCAAGTAGGCGTTGGCCCATGTTGGACACAGAGCCAGCGCACTGAACACTGAGAGCCAGGGATTCTTGAACGGCCAACTCATCGGACCGTCCTGAAAGCAGCTGACTGTCTTTGGGAGTGAGGAGTTTCCGAGCTACTATCGTAGCTGTTGTTGCATCCGTCATCACAGAGTCCTCACCTGTAAGAGGGCCATGAGAAGATAAGAAAGACGGGCACCATACCTTATCCTGACGCGGCGCAACCGGATCATTGCTTAGACTCAAATCTAAGCAAATGTTCGATGGGTTAGATGAGCTAGCCATTTTTCAAGAAGTTAAAAGAGAAGGGTTGGATGGAGTAAAATCTCGACGGGCCGGAGACGATTTTTGGGCAATCTTCAAAGTGTTCATGATAGAGGTGATCGATCACCTCTATTAAAGGAGAGGCGACACAATCACCAATTCAGAATTGAAGAGACACCACTCTTCGAAGCCGGATTTTCCGGCGTAAAGATCGCCAGCTCTTCAGACGCAATCCCGACTTTTCAGATAAAGCGTGTAACTTTGTCAAAAGCTCCCGGCTTTTCAGAAGACGCGTGGAAGGCGAGAAAGCAGCTGCACACTTTTGCCGACAAGCGTGGGTGACAAAGCCGAAAGCTCCCGGCTTTTCAAAAAACGAGTACAACTTTGTCAAAAGCTCCCGGCTTTTCAGAAAACGAGTGCCATTTTGTCAAAAGCTCTCTGACAAAGCTGAAGACGCGTGGAGGACATTGCCGCATTCGCACTGCCACTTGCCATTACAATTCCTATATACATCAACATTCATGGCAAGGCATACACCCAAAAACGCATGACTTCCCTTCTCGGCCGAGAATGTAACTGCAACCAACCCTCTCAAACATATTCAGTTTTCTTCTTCTCTTGAGAACACATTTTCAACCATGGATGTATCCCCCAAAAAAGGTACCAGATGCCTGGAGCACAGCTGAGCCAGGAGGAAATGGTAGATTGAAGCATATAGAGACAAGCACAACAAATACATGTGTTGATTCATTCACCGCTTCTTCAAAAGCAAAGGTATCTCATATCATCAAGGTCAAAAGCAAAAGTATCTCATATCATGCTCTTTCCATGTCTTTTCCTTTGTCCTTGATATTACTTGCATGGCAAAGTGAAAGAAGCAATCAGCCGGCACTTGGAGTCTACCTGGACTCTATTCCCTGGTTGCTTACCTAGCGTTGCTCTCGAGTAGTCATCTTCAACGGTTGATACACTTCCAGAGAAGGGACCACTTCTGCAAAGGGAGCAAGTAAGGCAAGTGAAAATGATACATTGAAGCATGTGGAGACAAGCAACAACTGCATATGCTGAGCTATCCTCTAACCCTCTTCAATACGAATTGGAGAGATTGAACAAAGAAACAGATAAAAGGAGTAAGCTCAGACCTTCGGGGGAGACCAAAAGAATCCTGCTGCCCAGTTCAAGAGTAGCACAAAGGAAAATCAACGATTGGAGGAAACCAAAAGAATCTTCAGCCCAGTTCAAGAGTAAGCCTATGGAATCACCAAGATCATGCCCATGCATTCAACAAAGGAAGGCCGAGAAAGCACTCCAATTCCAGATTTGCGTTCCTAAACTCTTCTCTTTGTTGTTGATTTTGTTTATGCCATCTTAGGTTGTTAGATGTTGTTTTGTTTGTTTGTTTGTTATTTGTGTGAGTCTATGCTTGAAACATTGAGGACAATGTTTGATTTAAGTGTGGGGGGGGGGGGGTAATTAAGTATATTTGATGCAAATTCGTGGGATTTTATCACCCATAACTTCAAATGTTGTTCTTTGTTGTTTTAAGGTGTTTGTAAGATGTTTTAGAGTGTTTTAGTATGTTTTGTTTTTATAACTCCGAAAATCACATAAAAATTTGAAAAACATGTTTTGAAAAGCCTAAAAAGAGTGTTTTGAGTCGTTTTTGTGTGTTTGTGTCGTAGGTCACCTTCCAACACAATGATAAGGATTTGGTTTGTAATTGCATGACTGTTAAAAAGAGTTATAAACATAGAGAAAAGTTTGATTTACTCTTGGTATATGCTTGGTTATGGTTATAATGTATGACTTCACATGCAATCATAAAAGAAAAATTCGTTTTTGTAACATGCTTGAAGGAAGGAACTCAAACAAACGCTACAACCCTGTGAGACTCGAGCCATTACTTTCTTTGGAGAGTTTTAATCTGTGATTCTTTGTTTTCTAAAGTTGTTGCATGATCTCATTATTCCTTGCTTGGTTGCTACTTAGAATGCAATTGTATCATGATAGAACTAAATGCTAGAACTTATATCCATTTCATTCAAAGCATGACATTGAATTGCATAACATATATCAAGACGAAGTTGTGTAGTTGCCACCATAGCTAAATAGCCTTACCTCCCATATTTTGTATATGTTGTAAGTTTTAACCCCGTTGAGCCTTGTTTAGCCCATGTTCTTTGTTAACCCATATCATCCTCACCTAGCCTAGACTAGGACCATTCGTACCTTTGTTCTTGAAGTATAGTGAGCATGACTTAAATGAATTCCTTTTGAGTTACATTATACAAGAAAATGAGTGTGGGGGAGAGAATGTTTTGTTCTTAAGTGTTTATGTATGTTTTGAGAGTCAAAAGAAAAGAAAAAAAAAAATTGTGAAAAACATATGAAAAAAAGAAAAACAGAAAAGAAAAGAAAGAAAGAAAAAAAAAAAAGCTTGTTCTCCCTTTTTGTTCAAAAGTTGAGTTTTCATTCAAAAGTGAATTCTAAGTTGATTCAGGTGCTTTGCTCACTATTTCTTTAAGAACCTTTGTTTTCCATATCCCTTCTTTGTTATCCACACATCCCAAGCCCCATTACAACCCGTGACTTCTATCTTGAGTGTTATGTGTTTCAATTTGTGGAGTTTGAACTTGGTATGAGCTTATGGAATCACTGGTTCTCGTTCTAAGTAGTAGCATTCCATTCATGAGATCATATTCATGTCATTGTCGTAAATCCAGAAATGCTTTCTTTGATATAACATATGTGAGTGTTAGAATTCATATTTACATCAATCTTCTCACATATACCTAGTGTAAGGTGTGAAGTTAGAAAATCTGTGTGAAAATAGAGTGCATTCTAGTGAGGAATTGAGGAAATTCTCTAAGGCATGTTACTACATTCAAAACATGGTTTTAAATGCTTAATTGTGAACTAGTATGTGGTGACTATGATTAAGAATGTACTTAAGTGTAAAGATGGCTAAATTCTGTGGGAATAATGATTTTTAACTTGTCATGTGCATTGGAAATCCCTGAGACCATTGTTGGAAGGTTTAGGTTTTGTTTTGTTTTTCTGTTTTGCTAGAGGACTAGCAAAAGCTAAATGTGGGGGAATTTGATAGGAGCATATTCATGCTACTTAAATGGCTAGTTCTCGTGCATTTACGTTATGTTTCTTTAGTTATTTTAGTCATTTATGCTTCTTTTGTGTGTTTTCAGGTTCTAAAGGCAAAGTATGCAAAAGGATGCATTTTGGAGCCTTTTGGAGCAAATTAGAGATTGGAATGGATTGCATATGCTTAAAGCCAAGTAGATGGACGAAATTGAAGACCAAACCATTCACTTATCACTTATCATAACCATTCACTTATCACTTATCATAACCATAACCATACCTTACCCCTTTAATCCACATGCACTCCCACCAATTCAACACATGCAGCCATTCACCCATTTTCTATCCCTTGTGCCGTGCATCCCCTTCCATTTTCTGCACCTTTCCTCCTTGCAATTCCACATGCATTCATCATAATTCACCCTAGCTACCATCATTCACACACACATGCACTCACATCCATTCACATGCATTTCAAGCACCAAACATTCACCCTTTGCCGTGCATAACCTAAACCCTAAACCCTTCCACCTTTGTGCCATGCATTCCCAATCCCTTTCCAGCATTTCACATGCATTTCCACCTTCCTACTTCATCATTTCAGCCACATATTCACCCACATGCACTTTAATCATTCAACACATGCATCAACACACCAACAACAACTCAATGCCGTGCACTCCCATTGCCTTTCCAGCTCCTTTTTGCATTTCCAGCAAGAAAACATCCTTGCCATGGTCTTCACATGCAATTCCAGCTTTCATTCTCCCTTGTGCCGTGCATCCCATTGCCTTTCCAGCTCTCACTTTTCATCATTGCAGCCACCTACATGCATTATTCATTAACCTTTCATCATGTAGCCAGAAAATAAGCAAGAAAACACCCTTGCCGTGCCTTCACACACCATTCCAGCACATGCTAACACCTTCACATGCAATTCCAGCTTTCACATGCTTTCCTAGCTGTTTTTCCATCATTAATTAGCCACTTGCATCCTAAACAAACAGCCATATACACCTCCATTCCTCCTATAAAAACCCTTGCATTCTCATTCATTTGTAATTCAATTCACTCTCCATTCTCATTACCACAACACAACACAAACACTTCCCCTTGTGCCGTGAGTCCTCCTTCCATTTCCACCACTCCCCATCCCTCCAAAACACTTCCCAATCATTCCTCCATACAAACACCAAACCAACAACATCCCTTAGACCTTATGCTACAACGAAGAGGAGGAGAAGAATGCCTAAACGTTCATACAATTCAAGTTTGAGTTGTTGGAATTTTTAGGTGTTGCTTTTCCTCGATTCCAATGTTTAATTTCAATTCTCTTTGCCTTGTACGTATGAGGAACTAAACCCCCCTTGGCTAGGGGGGATTCGAAATACATGTTTATGCTTGCAATATGATTTGATTACTTCTAATTGCGTTTCATAAGTTGTGAATTCAATTTGTTTAACTATTTGATTGATAACCTATTTATGTATGTTTATTGAGAGTGCACGCTTAATTTTCATGCATGAATATGATGCTAGAATATAAGTGAGTTTCACGTAATAGTTATGAACTTATATTCACAAGTAGTGGAGGTTGCTTATAAACAATCGCGTTAAATAAATTCTTGGCATAAGTTTCATGCAATCATAGTAACGAATGCCTCGTCAACACTTATAGTTTTCAAAGAACTTAATGATTCTTGCTTGTATCTCTATTATGCAATTCATGTAGGGAACTTGTGGGGAATGCTTTGGGTTGTCGTATGCAATCATCCAATTCATTAACTTAAGGAAAACTTGACGGTTAATTTAAGCGGACCTAATTAACCCGGGGTGTTGAGAATTCATGGTTTATTGAAAAGCAATTAGAAATCGTTTTGTATGCAAGTATAACATGTGTGGAGATAAACCCCTTAGCTAGCTTCCCATCCATTCATTTCTGTCAATTTCGTATTTACAATTTGTTTTCTTTGCAATCTATCCATTTTAGTTTAATCTCGTCCAAACCTAAACCCCCCCCCCCATATTCTGTTTAAGTCTTAGTCTTAATCTTTCTTATTTTTAGTTTTGCATTCTTCGCATCAAATAGTGTTTTAAACTTGTTTTTACGTTTTTGAAGTCAAATCCAAGTGATTAACAATCCCTCCTAATCCCCGGTCCAGAACGATCCCTACTTACATACTTACTACAATTGACAAAAAGAGGGTTTAATTTGTGTGCGTATAATTCTCGCATCACAATATCGGCAAGAGACTTAAACAACAGGGGGCACACACATATCACTTGCAATTGATGCTAGGAGACTGCACGATAAATGATGCCTCTCTTTCTTACATAATTCTTTGTCTGCTAGTGGATCGAACCATGCAAGAGCTAGAAGCGGCAGCCATTAAGTGGAGAAATTCCATCTATTTGTTGTCTCATTCGCTACCTCATATTACTGTATCTTTATATAAGTGCAGAGAAAAAGTAAAATCTATAGTTGAGTAAGATTCGACAGAAGGACAAAATGACACAAAGCAAAACACCCATTCTTAGAACTAATTTTTAAGATGTAAAGTTAATCGAGTTGTCGAGGCAATGTGTCCCCTTATGCCCCCAAGTTCAAATCTTTGTTTTTCTTCTTTTATAATATAGCTCCAAAAACAATATGTTAGAATGTCATTACTTTGGGAAGTTATTTCCCTAAACCAGTGGAGCCTCTTAATTTGGATGAAATTGGAGTTTGTGTCTCTTAGTTAAAATTATCAGAGATTTGGTATCTAGATTTTGAAAGATGCAGAGCATTGTTTCTTAAGGCTAATGAAAATATGAAGCATTGCTCCAATTTACCATATAATTTTTTCTCCACTTGTTAAGTTAGATTCCTAAGCCCAAGAAAGTTTATTAATATACAACTATGAAAAGAAAACGTGAAGCAAAAAACTCTGGAGTTGGAACTTTGGAATTAAATTAGCTGTTTTTTATGACAAAAGGAAAACTGCAATGGTGCCATTTCTACAAGGTTGCAATCAATGGATTTTAGCTCTAAGATCATTGGAAACCACTGTTGATTGAGAAGTCTGAGATGAAACTCTTTCATTTTTATGCGAGTTCAAAATATCAATGGAAGCTTCCCTACTAGAATGATCACCCACACTTGCTCTTGATTGATTTGACTTTGTATAGATCTTCCATTCTTCTAGTTCTGCTCCTTTTTGAGACGCGGGTTTCCTATGCTTCACAGATCTGCTACGGTGCTCATGCTCATTTTCAAAGGAGTTGATGTGCCTGTGCCAACACTTATAATGCTGGTGCTCATCATCAGAAGAGTCACTATGCTTATCTCTACGTCGAGAATTTTGATGTGCATCATCAGAGCATTTGTGCTTGTGCCTTTTTTTAGGCTGATGTTCATCATCAAAGTTATTGCTCTTATGCCTACCCTGTGAGTGCCGATGCTTCTTGTCATTAGAGTTGTCATGCTTGTGACGGCGCCGAGAGTCTCTATCCTTAGAAAATGAATGTCTTTTATGCTTATGTATGTCCCTACCGCTTTCTGAAGAATGATGAGACTGATGCTTCTTCCTCGAGTGCTTGTGAACCTTTTTATTTTCTTCCTTCTCCTCTTGTTGCAAATCATTGTCAACTTCTTCTCCTTTATACCTTTTAGAATGGTAGCTCCTCTTTGAACACAGCTCATTACATTCATTAGCAGAAATTTCTTCTATAACTTCTCAACCTTATCTAAAATATCAACTTGTAAGGGAGCTAAACTGTTTTCTCTTTCTTTAGCTAAATGATTTATAATTCATTACTTTATGAGGAAATCCCTGACTCTGGTGGTTTAGCCGATAAGCCGAGCAATGATTCACTTTTCAAAAGAGCAGGTTCACTTTTGATCATAGCTGCAAACATCATTGCTCATTTCAATCTCTCTGCCTTCAACTTTTGCTATCTAGTCAAGGATGCTTCTGAGGAGTCTGGCTTATTTGCAGCTGCAAGGGCAACCGTCTCAGCAATAACCTTGGCAACAGGGACATGAACGTGAGGCTCTCCAGAACAATTTGCCTTTTGGATAGAAATGTGAAGTTGAGATGTATGTACTCTCCCTGAGCTCAAATTTTGCCCACCCTCATTACTAGGAGCTTGATCTATACCACTCAATGATTTTGGGAACATCTTTAAACCTGGATTCTTAGTGCTTATTATGGCTACTTAAAGAATAGCTGCAACTGCATCTAGGCTGACTCTAGACTAAGCTTCGTTATCTTTGATAGGTGGATCATTTCTATCCTTCTTTGATGTGCCAATTACCATCTTAAAATTTTCTTCTTGCCATTATCAAAAAATAAATCATAACCAGCAGATTTTGAGGAGACATTATCACCTTCCTTAGCAGTTTTCTTGTCCATTACATGCCCTACTGACTCGTGCTTCTCAAAAACCAAGCCATTGCTAGATTACTTGGACTACAGTGGAAGGACATGCATAAATATCAATAATGTGAAACATTGGAGTATCATTCAACCAGAGACTACAAGGACTCAAAATTTCACAATGTAGATTCAACCTTTATATAAATAAAAATTTGACTTCAAACATTTACACTAGCAATTGGAAGAATCTGTATTCATGTGTATATGCATAGTATTTACTTGTAGACCCTGGGAAGATTTGGCGCATTATCGAGTAAGTGTTTTTTTGTGTGTGGAGAATTATCGAATAAGTGCTTATGTATGCTATCTGCAGATGTTACAGTAACAACTGCAAATACAAGTTGAGAGGAAGATCATGTTCCTTTTGTGGTGCAGCTGGAATTCGTTATCATCTGTGGTAATCGTCTTTTACTTAAGTTGTATGAAAGTGCTTGGGTGTTTTTGAAGTGTCGACAATAGAATCCTTTCCTTCTGTTAACTTAATTATTCTAAGTTTCTTTCTATTAGATGATGAAGTAGCCGATCAGAGCCTATTAGAAACTCAAGAAGAGATTGAAGTTGGTGAAATGCCCACAGTGGCAGGTAAGGAATTGAAATTGGAAATTATGAAGTGGCAACTTTTGTTTGATCTGAGTGTAAAGTTAGTGGATGGAACTTTTGTTGCAGTTATACTTGTGAAGTTTCAGATTTTCATTAAACTTTAGGTAAACTTTACAAGGCTTTATACACCAAGAGGTTTACAGAATATAGGGGTCCTGCAGCAGTTATACAATACAATTAAATACAAATTACATTTAAATGATAATAGCTCATCCTAACTGCCCTTGTCTACATTCCCCCGCAAACTTGACGCTAGAAAGAAGACAAGTTTGGAACACAAGGACTGAAAACGCATCTTTGACAAGCCTTTCGTAAAAAGATCAACTAGTTGCGAAACGGAAGGAAAAAAGTGAACATGATAAGTTCCTGAAGCAACATGTTCCCGGATGAAATGAGTTTCGTGCGAGCATGAAAGACCGGATTAGCAGCCATATATGTGGCATACAAATTGTCACAATGCATCAGTATTGGCTAAAAAACTGGTACACGAAGCTCACTCAAAAGACCCATTATCCAAATAGAATCAGCACATACAAAAGCAAGAGCCCGATACTATGCTTTGGCGTTAGATCGAGAAACCGTCCGTTGTTTCATAGGACACCAAGAAATCAAATTGTCACCAAGAAAAATACAAAAGCCAATAATGGAACGACGTGTGTCAGGGCACCCTGCCTAGTTGGTATCAGAATAAGCAATGAGACGAAACGGTTATGAAGACGGAGTTAAGCGAAGTCCTATACCCAAGTTGCCCTTAAGATAACTCAATATTCGCTTAAGCACCAGTGTGTGCAGAAAGTTGAGTCTTGGCTGCTATAGGTATGGAACAAGGTTTACACTCTAATAAATCACCACGTTGTAATAACTCCAAAGTATATTTGTTATGACACAAGTGAATGCCATTGGATAAATAAGATACCTCTATGCTAAGGAAATACTGTAGCTTACCAAGATCCTTTAGTTCAAACTCAGTGCTCAAAGTTTGGATAAAATATTAAATCAAGGAGAGAAACTACCCATCAAAACAATGTCATCCATATATAGAAGAAAACCAAGGACAATGGAGCCATGATGATATGTAAACATCGAACTATCGGCCTGACTTTGAACAAAGCCTACCTGAATGAGAAAAATGTTTAGACGTTGAAACCAAGCTCGCGGAGCTTGTTTAAGACTGTAGATGGCTTTTCAAAGCTTACAAACATAATTGGGACGATTGGGATCAACAATCCAGGTGGTTAGGTCATATAAACCTCTTCCATAAGTGAACCATGGAGAAATGCATTCTTCACGTCAAGTTTATCTATTGGCTAACCAAAGGCCACGACAATGTTAAGCACAATTTGAATCATGTTAGGCTTCACAACGGGACTAAAGGTCTCTATGTAATCAACCCCAAGCTGTTGATGAAAACCTTTAGCGACAAGATGCGCCTTGTAACGCTCTATCGATCCATCAGAATGATGCTTTATTTTGAGCACCCATTTACATCCGACAGTGTTAGCATAAGGAACATAAGGAATTAAAGTTCATATACCTTGTTTGATCAAGGCATTGAACTCACCAACATAACCTAGCACCACTTAGGAGACCGTAAGGCTTGTGTAAAACAAGTGGGCTCCGCAACAGATTCAACAAAGGCAGTCATCGTAGAGGGAATATGATGACAACTAGCAAAGTAGGCCTTGGTTTTGGGTTTGAAAATTCCAGACTTGGACCGTGTGTGAGGTCCTGAGGAAGAAGCATAAACCACGCTACTAGCTGACAACTGAGATGCATGTGGATGTGATTGGTGTTGCTGAGTTGTAGTAGGAATTGATGTAAAGACAGTTGCAAATGTGTTGACAGTAGGTAGTTCCAGATTTTGAGTTACAATCACGATGTTGCAGGCAAAATGGGTGTCACGCTACCAGCTGGTAAGGGAGATGTATGTGGATGGAAGGGTTGCTGCTGAATTGCAGCAGGGACCAACGCGGGGACAGTGTCAAACGTGTTGACATTGGCTAGTTCCAGACTTTGAGGCATAGTCTCTGGTTGCATGGAGGACAATATGCGTGACAAGGCATTGTTGTGCTGAAATGGGGCAGGTATGGGGATAATAGGAACAAATACCAAGTCTGATTGTTGCATAGAAAATGATGCCATATAAGAGTGGAATGGGAAATCATCCTCATTGAACTTAACATGATGGGATAGGTATGCACGTTTAGTGGGGGGATGGAAGCAACGATAGCCTTTATATTGGTCACTGTAGCCAAGAAAAACACATGACAAAAATCTAAGTTGCAGTTTATTAGTTGCATAATCACCAAGATAAGGAAAACAAGCACACCTAAACGTGCACAAAGCCATATAATCAGGAGCTCGGCCAAATAAAATTTGAAACAGAGAAGCCCAGTTGAGAATATAAGTGGGTAGCCGATGAATTATATAAACAGCGGTGCAAAGTACCTTAGCCCAAAATTTATGTGGAAGATTGGCAGTAAGTAACATGGTGTGTCCCATTTCTGAGATATGACGGTGTTTGCGTTTTGCAAGTCCATTTTGCTACGGGGTATGTGGACAAGAAAATCTTTGGTGAATCCCTTTATGCGTACACAATTGACGAAAAGACAAATTGTCATACTCTTTACCCCCATCACTTTGGAGTATTTTAACCATTGTAGAAAACTGATTAAAAATGAAAGTTATAAAATTGTTAAAGTAATTAAAGACCTCAGACTTCTTACGCATGGGATAAATCCATGTGTATTGTGTGTAATCATCCGTAAACAAGACATATAAATGAAAACCCAACACCAACACAACAGGAGACATCCAAACATCAAAATGTATTAATTCAAAAGGAGACATAACATAGTGTTATGAAGATGTAAATGCTAGGCGATGAGATTTAGCCAATGCACAGTGATTACAAAAATCTTTAATGGAGACAATAAAAGACAAGCCTAATACATCACTAGATGCTAACACACTAAGAACTTGATGGGAGAGATGCCCAAGATGACGATGCCAGAGTGAGGGTGATGCAAAAATGGAAGCAAAAACATGTTTGGCAGTAGAACCATTTCTAGAAGCAAGATCATCCTCACATGGGCCCTAAAAAAGAACAACACCCGTCTTTGAGTCATGTATGACAAAACCCCATGGAAAGAACGTTAGACTAACAAGATTATCACATGTAAACTTAGTAACCGACAATAAATTTTTTTGAATTGCTGGAACATGCAAAACTTGGGATAACCGAAAAATGAATGACCCGGACTTAAAAGAAATATTACCAGTGTGCGCAATAGAAAGAGTCTCACCATTACCCATAACAACCTTATCATTAGAACCATACCCCGTAGCCGAAGTAATAGAGTAAGTCACTTGTCATATGGTGAGTAGCATCAGTGTCCGGATACCATGTAGGATCAGAATGGGAAACAATGTGCATGCCAGCGAAAGCTCGAGAGATATCATCATCAGAATAAGTCGCTCGAGGGCACAACGTAGCTATATGAAAGCCACAAGTAGCAGGACCTTGGTCTAAGGATGCCATATCGTTGTTGTGCAGCACGCTGACCATATTAGCTAGCACCACCATGTATAGTAAAACGGCCACCACCATAAGTACGAGGATGTCGATTGCCATTTGAAATGCCATGATGGAGGGAGGGCAGACCAACACGTCCTTGAGAGAAATTACCACCAGAATTACGTGCGGAGTAGAAAGCAGAGGAAGCTAAAGCAGCTTGAGTCATAAGATGTTTAGATTCATAAACCAGAAGACGAGCACGCAAATCATTGAATGATTGTAGTGGGGAAAAGTTGGTCAGCGCCAAGACAAGAATCTCATATTCAGGCCCCAAGCCATTAAGTACATAAGTTACCAAATCATCAATCTTAACAGGTTGGCCAATAAAAGCCAATTGATTTGCCAAATGTTTGGCAAGACCCAAATATTCCAAAATCATTTTAGTGCCTTTCTGTAGAGACAACAACTGAAACCGAGTATGGGTAGAGTTGGCGAGGGATTGTTGAGAAAAATTTTGACAAAGATGCTCCCAAATCTCACGAGAAGTAGACAACCCGACGGTCAAAGAGAGAACATGCTCTGTAAGTGTACCATGCAACATGCTAACAAGTGTTTGATCAGTCTGGTACCACGCCAGGTAATCGGGGTTGGGAATGCTAATAGTCACAAGAGGCATCACTGTGGAGGAGTCGAAATCAGCAGCGGCATTTGGTGAAGTTGCATAAGTGGTGGTGGTGGTGATAAAGGGAGGAGGGCAAGGGTGGGTTCCATCTACAAAACGCCAAAAGTTTTGGCCAATCAAGAATAGCTTAACTTGACTTTCCTAAGGTAAGTAATTAGACTAAGAAAGTTTGACAAAAACTCGTGTAGAGATATTAGGGATTGGAGATGTAGGAGAGGAAGTTGCGGAAGCCATGGAAAAAAAGAAGGGATCAGAGGCTTAATACCATGTGAAGTTTTAGATTTTCATTAAACTTTAGGTAAACTTTACAAGGCTTTATACACCAAGAGGTCTACAGAATATAGGGGTCCTGTAGCTATACAATACAATTAAATACAAATTACAATTAAATGATAACAACTCATCCTAACTGCCCTTGTCTACAATACTTATAACGCAAGTGCTCATCAAAGTCCACAAAGACAAGTGGAAACGGAAGTAGAAACTGATGCAACTCCACCGTTTTTTAAAAGCACTTTGTATTCATGGTAAGTAATTTAAACTTTTGGGGTTATTGAAATAAGAGTTTTGATTTATACACGTGGTAACTTATGCGTAGAGCTTTGATAAGAGTTACTTTATCATTGACAGATTATCTTGCATCACCTCTTCTATACTTGTGGTACAAGGAATCAGGACTCAATTTTGGATATTTAAGTGCGTTTTAGCTACATCACCATCATTTTCAATTTCATATGAAAAACTCATGCAAATTACATATAGCTTGGATTTCGAAATCCGCCCTTTTGGTTGTACATAGGCTCTTAATGTAAATGTAGATGTAAATTGTAAGACTTATTTTACCATGGAGTTTCAGCTGCTTTGATTAGGTTATAAATTATTTAGATATACGTGTATTGAATTGTGACTACGATTTCAAAGAGTTAGATTGTAGAATCGTTCAATCCATCCGAATAAGCCCAGTAGAGCAACTGAACTATTTATACATGAATGAGTAGAAATATATGGTTAATTGATGTGCAATAACACGATCACACTAAAATAGAACATTACCTCTGTAGTTTCAAGATAAAGATTTAACTGCCAAATCTGACTTGAAATAGAAGGTACAATAACACTGAAGTAAGGTACTAACTTGATAAAGTAGATACTGAATAAACGCTATAAACTCAAATGAAAAACCCTTACATCATATAATTTTCCCTACTAAAAGCCATACTACTCTCTACATTTACTATTGTAAGTCTCGATTCATAGATTATTCTTTCAAAAATTTAATCAAATCCGAAACCATTTGCCTATTTAATTATCATGAAAAAATTTCAATGTTTCTTAGTCAACAAAGTATTCGTCAATTTCTTTGAACTCAATTAGATGTCTCAAATATTTTCCATTTGGCTAATATTTTGTAAAGATGATCTATGAGGTACAACTTGAAAAAGTAGACGATTCAGATGTTAAAAAGTTTGATGTGGTGTGAGCCCACCAACTAACCCCTATTTTTTTTTTTAATTTATAAAAATGGAGATCCATTCCCTTAAAAGCTTCTTTTATATATATATATATATATATATATATATATATATATATATATATATGTGGGATATGATCAAGGGACAAATATTTTTACAAACATTTTTACACTTCTTTGTAGCCTTTGGATTTTATAATATCTAAAGGTTCTTATTTATTCATTAAATGACTTGGATACTTATGTGGATTTTAACTAATATTAAAAATAAAAATACAATTGAAAAAACATAAAATTAGGAAGAAAATTACAAGGGGAAAAAAACTGTATCTATAATCGTGAAAATAAGAAAAGAGGTCTGCAACCTCCATCTCCCCCAGGTTTGCAACTTCTATGCCTTGAATCTTCATTACGTAAGCTAAATAAAACCCTAAATTCTCTATTATTGTTAATATATGCAGGTGATTAAATTAAGTTTTGTCAGTTCATGTGATTCATGATTTTTCTACTCTCAAATCGTGTTTTTTGTTATTAGTAGGATTATTTTTTATAAAATGAAAGAAGAGAGGCACTGCAGACCTCATCGGCAAATGAGAGATTTCATGATTTTTTGTTATTAGGGTTCAAATGATTTTTTTTAATTTTTTAATTTTTATTTTTTATTTTTATATATATGAGATATTTGTTTTAATTTAGATTAGCATTTTCTTTACTAATTATTATCCACATCATCATTCAAGTCATTTAACGTTTAAAATTTTTCACATCACTCTTAGTCTAGACCGTTGAATGTTATAAAATCTAAAGGCTATAAAAAAGTGTAAAAATGTTTGTTAAAATATTTGTCCCTTGATCATATCCCTATATATATATCTGACCAAGGGGAAGGGCCAGCGGCAAGGGGAGAGAGATGAAAGATGTGTTTGTAGAATTGTAAGGGAATGTTACGTAGTGCCTTCATTTATAGTAATAAGAGGGAGAATAATTCCTTCATCCCCAAGGAATACAAGTTCATATAGGAAATAATAACTAGAATTAAATCTAATCTATGATATACACAATCACATTTAACTAGGAAAGTTATAACACTCCCCCTTGAGTGTGTAAATACTCAAGGTAGATTTTAGCATCATGCAAAAGTTGAGGAAGTCGAATCGTCAGCATTGATTATGAGAAAAACGTTTTTCTCAATAAGGTAGGAACTTGCAAAAGGAAGTAATTCTCACTAAAAGACCCTATGACTATGGCAAAAACCCGAGTAGGGACAAAATCCATAGTCTAAGGAAAAATGCGTGAGAAATGCAAAGTCAAAAGAAACATCTACGGACATCATTAGGGATAAGATCAACCCAAGGTGGGTGCCTTGTTAAAACCTAGTTAGGTAGCAAAAACTCAGTGGGAAAAATGCTCGTAATTGTAGGGAAAAATGTACATTAAGATCAAGCAAGTGTACTTTAGGATACTTCCCTTGAATTTGAAACAATTCCAAAAAGAAGTAGCAATGTTACAACTCAGAAGGTTTACGCATACAAATTCCTTGAACAAGCTTCTGAAACGTTGCCTTCGGTAGTGATTTGGTTAAGAGGTCGGCCAGATTGTTTTGTGAAAGGATTTGTGTGACTTCAATCTTTTGATGCTCTTGTTGTTGATGTAAAAAGAAGAACTTCGGTGCAATGTGCTTGGTGTTGTTTCCTTTGATGTAACCCTTATTGAGTTGTTTGATGCATTTTGCGTTGTCTTCATAGATCATTGTTGGGACATCCACGACGGGGTAAAGATCGTAGGAGCTTCGAATATGACCCACAATCTGCTCTTAACCAAAAGCATTCCCGAGTTGCTTTATGTAAGGCAAGAATTTCAGCATGGTTAAATGAAGTGGTAACTAAAGTCTGTTTAGTTGACCTCCAAGAGATTACGGTGCCTCAAGCGGTAATGACATAACCCGTTTGAGAGCGTGCCTTATGCAGATTAGATAAGTATCATGCGTCAACATATCCAACAAGGTGAGAATTAACTTGAGAAATGGGGGGTGCGGCATTACTCGAGGATTTATAGGGATAGAACAAGCCTAAATCCGTAGTACCTTAAGGTAATGAAAGATGTCTTTAATACCAGTCCAGTGTCTGCGTATTGGTGCATTACTGTATTTTGCCAAAAGATTAACAGCGAAGGAGATGTAGGGTCTAGTGCATTGAGCTAAGTACAATAAGGCGCCTATCGCACTTAGATAAGGAACTTCAGGCTCCATTGCTTCAAACCGTAAAGTGAACGCTTCAACCGAATTGAGAAGCGTGTTCCGGGGTTTGGAAATATTTGATCCAATCAATGTAAGTCCTTCGAAAATTTTCATATAAATTTTCGTATCAAGATCCCCATAGAGATACGCAGTTACTATGTTCATCATACTCAATTTTTTAGAAACTTCCAAACTGATAAGGTAACGAAAAGTAATCACATCCATAACATATGAATAAGTTTCATCATAGTCAATCCCAGGGCGTTATGAGAAGCCTTACGCAACATGACAAGCTTTATAACGCACAATTTCGTTCTTCTCATTACACTTATGAACAAAAACCCACTTGTAGCCAATGGGCTTCACATGTGAAGGAGTATGAGCTATAGGTCCAAACATCTTATGTTTCGCAAGCGAATCGAGTTTGACATAGATTACTTGTTTCCAATTTGACCAATCAGTTCTACATCGACATTCATACACAGAACGGGATTCAATGTCATCGCTCAACATGATCTCAGTAGCTACTGCATATGCTAATGCATCGTCAACAATCATTTCATTTCTACACCACCCATCATATAAGTTAGCATAATATACCGAAATCTCACGATTCTCGGGATGAGGATTCGTCTCTTCAATGATGCTTCCGTAATCTAGAATTTCCTTATGAGTTGGATAGAATGAATAAGTGATTCACGGTAAGCTCTTCAGAAGCCTGTGCCGTGGATTTCCTCTTCTGGGGGTGTGAATCTTTTGAACCAAGAGGTCTACCATGCTTTTGTGTAGGGGCAGATTATTGGCTAGCCGCTAATGTATGCCGATCACCTAAATTGGCGTCCAAGGCCTTCAGAAGGGAAATTCGTCTTATATTTGGTACATCCATCTTTCTATGCACATTCACAGTTGGAATATGCAATCTTATCACTCGCGCTAAAAAGTTGAAAGCATCTGGCATGCTCTGAGCTATGCTATGAAGATCTAATATACGATGCACTTCAGTTTTAGACTAAGCGGTGTAGGGATCTAAATGAGACAAAATAGGAGTCGTCCACGATAATTCGTGTCGTTCTTCAGGAACGTTGATGTTATTAACTTCTCCTAATGACTGAAAGACTGTTTTATAGAAGTGACAATCCGCGAAATAAGCGATAAACAGATTGCCTGCCAAATGTTCTAAGCAACGAATAATTGAATGAGAATTATATCTGACATAGATTCCCATCCTTCGTTCAGGCCCTATTTTTTGTATGTAAGGGTGGCGAAATCGGCACATAGACCACACAACCAAAAACTAGCAGATGCGATATGTCGGGTTCATATCCGGTAACTAACTGAAGGGTGATATATGGTTGTGTCACAACATGCCTCAGGCGGACCAACATAGTTGCGTGTAATGTTGCATAGCCCCAAACAGCAATCGGGAGCTTGGTACGTATGACAAAAAATCGAGCAATTATTTGTAAGCGCTTAATAAATGCCTCTGGCATGCCGTTTTGGGTGTGAACATGGGGTACATGATGTTCAACTTCAACCCTAATCGATATGCAATAGTCATCAAAAGTTTTAGATGTGAATTCTCTAACATTATCCAATCGAATAAATTTGATTGGATATTTAAGTTGGTGAGCCCTGAGCTTGATAACCTGAGCCAACAGTTTGGAGAATACAAGCGTTCCTTGTGGACAACAAGCACACGTGTGACCAACGTATGGAAGCGTAACCAAAACCATAAAATATCTAAATGGTCAGCATAGAGGGTGAATCGGTCTATAAATGCCCCTTTGAATCTTTTGTACAAAAATATGAGGATTCGTACAAATCTTGTCATAAGAAGGCTTAGTAATAAACTTTCCCGTTGAACATGTTTGACATGTGATTCCTTGGATCGAACCTAAATTTTGGGTTAGTGGATGCCTATGTGATGATTTGAGGATACAGCACATTGCTATTCATTTAAGATGTCCCAAACGATCATACCAAAGTGTAATTTTGTGAGCCGTCTCAAAGGTAGGGCCGGCCACATAATGGCTCTCTATAGGGTGTATGGTTGTAGTACATAGGCCACTCGAGAAACGCTCAATCTTCTCTAGAATACACTTCTGGCTATATTCGTAGGAAGTTAGGCACATAAATTCAACTCCATTTTCTATGTGGGTTTCAGCGTGGTAATTGTTATCTCTAATGTCCTTAAAACTCAACAACATTCTTCCGGAACGCAGAGAATAAAGTGTCAATGGTCATAATTGTACCATTGTAAAATATTATACGTGTCTTACTGTATCCTTCGATCAGGTGGATAGGCCTGAGAGGATTATCAGAGGTGCATTCTTAAGTATTAAGTTAGTAAAATAGATGCGTTCACACAAAACGGTGTGTGTGGTTGTACTATCTGCCAAACAACTAACTTCCCCACTAGTCATACCTAGAATGAAAATTAATTTGAATCGGTCACATGCATAAAAGTTCTTAAAACAAATATCCATTCAAAATAATTTTAAGTATTCAAGGATGGAAATTAATTAAAAACTTAATATCCAAAAATAAATCACCAATAAATAATCCAAACACAAAGGAAATTTGTTCAAAATTAGTCAAAAACACAAGGGGGTTTTGCCCACTACTGTGGAATTCAGCCCCAATGTCTTATTTTAGCTAAAAAAGATAGTTTATGTCTAAGATTCTAATCTTCCATAGGGGTAACGGCTTCTTGAAAGTCAAAAACCTCCATCTTGATACTCTAAGATTCGTCCACTTACATAAAGTTTGATTCAAACTTCTTACGACGAGAATGATATTTAGCTACAACTTTCTGGGGAGCTCAGCAAACACGAGACCAATGGTCTCCTGAACCACAGCGATAACACATATATGTATCCATGGTTTCAGGTGTTTTGCCCTTATTCTTGAAGTTTGGGGCCTTGGGAGTGAGGTTAGGGTGTTTCTGGGCTTTGTTTCCTCCCTTAGATAGGCCTTGACTTTGTTGACCTTGACGGGGTGGCTTCTGGCAGCCCTTACCATGCCACTTTTGGTGTTTTGGGTGTTGGTTTGTGCTATAGTGTGCTTCAGGCACATCAATCGCCCCAGTATGTAGAGCTTGATGATTTTTCATCAATAGTTGATTCTGCTTTTCAGCGAGAAGTAAAATAGAGATTAAATCTGAGAACTTAGTGAACTTCTGAGCTCTATATTGTTGCTGCAGGACAATATTAGTAGCAGACAAGGTCGAATAGGTCTTTTCCAAGAGATTTTCTTCGGTCAAAGTTTCATTACAAGACTTCAGAAGTGATTGGATTCGACAAACTTTAGAATTATATTCATTCACAAACTTAAAGCCTTGGAAACGCAAATGATGCTAGTCATGTCTTGCTTCAGGCAAGAAGATGTCCTTTTGGTGATCAAAACGATCTGCCAAAGCGACCCATAATGCTTGTGGATCCTCCTCAGCAAGATACTTGGTTTGTAGTGTGTCATGAATATGTCTTCGAATGAAGATCATAGCGGTGACGTTCTCAACTTCGCCAACAGGGTTGTCCATCTCATCTTCAATGGCAGGACGCAAACCTTTGCAGTGAGGTGGAGATTCACATATTGGACCCACTTGAGGTAGTTCCTTTCAGAGACCTCTAAAGAGGTGAAGTCGAGTTTGTTCAAATTCGACATGTTCCTATCACAAAATAGATGAACAAGATGTGGTTCGTGCAATGGAGAAAAATATCAATCCATTCACATAGGAGTAGAACATTCAAGTTCTAATAGACATGTATTGGTTAAAATTTGCATGAAAAACTTCAGGTTTTCATGGGTGATGTTTTTAAGAAAACTTAAGGTTTTCAAACAAGGCATGTTTTTAGAAACTTCAAGTTTCAAAATAATTATGAACTTCAAGTTCATATGTTCCAGTAGACAAACGCAAATATATACACAGAAATATGCAACAAGAGATATGCATACAGGACTTCAGGTCTAAAAATTATAATTGAATTAATTATTTGGACTTCGAGCCAAATTTAAAGTGTGGGTGAAAAAATATAAAACCCATTGGGCCTAAAATAATTAGGCAATTAAGCTCGGGGGCCCAAAAACATGGACCAAAGCCCATGGGTGGGCTGAGTAAATATCTGTCGTGAAGTGCAGGCCCAGATTAGACTAGTTTGGTCTCGGATGGGCTGCAGGCCCAAGGTGAGAGAGAAAAAAAGGGGTTGGATCTAAAGGAGAGCCTATGAAAGGGTACATATCCGGTGCGGCGTGGAGCAGTGCACCAAGTCTCTAGTAGCGAGCTAGGACTGTGTGCAGCGTGGACAGGTAAACCCATGAGAGGACGCGATCTAGTGAGTCGTAGACGTATAGGACACCATAACCCTGCGGGTTAATGTCACACTTAGGCAGGGTTTTAATTTGTGGGTTGCAATTTGTGAGCCCATATTGATAAATCTATCCAATAAGCTTAAAAAAGAACATCAAAGCCCAAAGGGCTGGTGTTTGGACTAAGTGTAGCCAAGCCCAAGTGGGTTTGGCTAAGAACAAAAAAATAACCCAGTGTTGCTGGGTAAGATCGCCGGAGTTGAGGCTAGCGCCGCCACTGCTGGTGGTTGTGTTCTTGGTGAATATTGGTTGAGGGAAACACGGGTTCAACGTGGAACCTTATTTTGAACGGAGAAAGTTCGATTTCTCGACGTTGGGTGTGAAAACCATGGAGGTTTCAAATCAAAATCCTTGAAAACTTAATGAAATTCTGTGGGAATTTCGACGATAAATTTGTCCCAAAAATCACAACTTCAGGTCATGGTTCTCAATGAAAGTCGGCGTTGGTGCTGTGACTCGTCTCCAGGCGAGTGAAGTTTGGGGACGACGCCATGGACTGCGTCGTTTTGGTTTTCATGGAGAAAGAGAGATGCTAGCTCTTGGGTTGTGGCTTGACCTGACTCAACCACACAGGCTGCAGGCCTGGGCGAGCAGCTCGAGGTCATGGGTTCAAAGAACCCTAGCGTCTATCGATATCTGTTTTTTCCCATTTTTTTTTTAATTCAATGCATATCATATAATTCAAATATTTTAATGCATGTACTTATATTTGATGCAATTCATGGCAATATCAAATTCACATAATTCAACAATTATGAATATAATACATACACAATTTATGTAGAATCTAAAATGCGAAAAACGTAAAGTTGCAAGAATATCGAGATAAAAATCATTGTTTTGGAAGAACCTGATTGCGTATTGATATGGATGAACTTGTTTGATGGAGAAAAAGCTTCGACGTCAGATTCCTAAACGCAGCGGTAGAAGCGTGCTGGTAACGTGTTGTAGCCTATTTTATCTGACTAAGGGGAAGGGGTGGCGACAAGGGGAGAGACTATTGATGTGTTTGTAGAATTGTAGGGGAATGTATGTGTTATTCCCTCCTATATAGTGTCTTTATTTATAGAAATAAGAGGGAGAAAAATTCCTTCATCCCCAAGAAATACAAGTACATATAGATATATGAAAGAATAACTAGAATTAAATATAATTTAGGATTTACACAATCAAACTTAAATTAGGAAAGTTTATAATATATATATATATATATATATAATCCTATAGATGATTGATATAAATGATTAGGATTTGGATATGGCATTTTAAAATTAATTCCCCTCATTCAAACCCTATCAAGCCATTATGCTTACGTAATTAATTTAGTTATTTATATATTGTAATATGTATATACGTGTTATTTAATGACTGGTTGAAATATGTGGTTTCACCTATTCCAAAACCCTGAACCCCTTCTCAATTACAATTCACTTTCACAGAACATAAACTAAACTATCGATACCTGCCTCACGGCTCTCACCCTCACACCTTAGCAGGATTCACGCTGCCCTCACCCTCACTACGTCGGCACATCAGCAACCGCCCTCAGCCGCCGACAAGCCTTCATCCTCCCCCTCCCTCCTACGCGACACCTCACAGGCTCACAGCATCTCCTTCTCTCATCCTCCTCGGTATTTTCTCCATATTTCCTCAGTTTTGACTTCCTTTTATATTTTTTTGCTTTAAAAATTTCTCTGAATGTAGGATTAGGGTTTTAAATTTTTGGTTTTTATTTCCAGATAGGAATTTTTATTTTTCTAATTTAAGTATTTTCATAACTTTGGGATTTTTCTTCCTTGCTGTTTGTTAAATATTGATTGGCTGCCCTGCTCATGTGAGATTAATGTGTTTCTTCCTCATATATGATTTAGGTATTGTCAGATTGGGGATTTTTTTTTGTTTTTTTGCTTTTCCATTCATTGAACAGAGGTTCCAAGAGAATTCCCAGACTTGTGCGTTTGTTACACCTCCTTAGGAGGAACTGGCTTAACTGGGGTTATAATTCTATGTTTGGTAAGGTCTTGGCCTACAATAAATGGGATTCGCCTCGACTACGAGGCCCTCCCCACTTCGCTAAACCCCGCTATCTTGTCCCATACTTTCGCTTGGTATTAAGTGGGACTAAAAAGGAAATTGAGACTGAGATCCAGACCCCAGCTTTTGCTTGCTAAACAGCGACATTCATTCCTTGGGCATCCTTCTTCTTCTGTGGCGTTGTCACCGTGGCCAGCAGTCGGCGGTGCTTGTTATTCCTTTTTCCCAAAAAAAAAAAAAAAAAAAAAAACCTAGATGGTTAGCTTTGGGGACGAACAGAAAATCCCTGGGCTTTGCTTTCTTCTTCTACCCATTCTAAAAACCCATTTCTCTGTTTCAGATAATGCTCAAAGCTTCTTTCTTCTTCGATCCTCACTTTGACCAACTCGCTGGAAAAAGAAAATCAATGGAGTCCGTCAAATAATTGATAGAGATGATGGTTGATTGGTTGTATAGACTATAGATTATAGAGTTCAAAGGAAAGATGGGAAGTATCTGGGTTTTGCAGGAAAAAGAAAAAGAAAAGGAGAGATGGGATGGAGCTAAAGAGGGAGAAGAGGAAATAAATTTTGAGAGAGGGGTAGAGTTTTTTAGGAAAGAAAGAAAGAAAATTGTAAAATTAATAATAAAATATTATTGGAAATGCATTAAATAATATAATATTATAGTTTGTTGATTATCCTATTTTTTAGTTTGACATTGCACCAAACCCTTCATTAAGTCAGTCCAGTTTAGTCTAGTCTAAAAGCCAATTCAGCTTAGTCCTTCAAGCTAGTCTAGTCCGAGATAGTCCGATGCAACAAACACACTTGTAGTGTCCTAAAAAGACTTCATGTTGAGCCCTTTGTAATTCTGGAGAATTCCCAGACTTATTGTTCTTCAATCTTACTATACTAGATTTTTTTTGTTTTGCTTGCTGTTGCTGCCAAAGACTTTTAAATTGTGTTTCTTTTTTTGTTTGCTTGGTGCCAAGGGCATTTGCATATTCTTGTTTTAATTTATACAGATTTATTTTGCTTTTTATTTATTTCTGTGGTACAAAGGGGATGCATATAAGAAGAACCTTGTTGCATTTGATTTTATGGAGTGAATTGAGTGATTGCTTTTGCTACCTATGATCTATCTTGCAAAGAATGGAGAGTTGGATGGAGACCTGAACCATAGAATACAAGCTGGATGGATGAAGTGGAAGAGTGCATCCGGCGTGTTGTGTGGCCGTCGTATGCCACTAAAGCTCAATGGAAAATTTTAAAATTTTATAAGACGGCAATAAGGCCGGCAATGCTTTATGGCACGAACTGTTGCGTGGTGAAGCATCAACACGTACATAAAATGGGTGTAGTGGAGATGAGAATGTTTCGTTGGATGTGTGGGCAAAGTAGGACTAGCCGAAATTGAAGGAAAGATGAGAGAAAATCGATTACGGTGGTTTGGACATGTGAAACGAAGGCCTACTAACGTTCTGGTTAGAAGATGCGATTACGGGACAGAAGTTTAGGGCCGAAGGGGTAGAGGAAGACCTAGGAAGACTTTGGAAGAGGCTCTAAGAAAAGACTTGTACTTGGATCTAACGGAAGACGTGACACAGAACCGAGCGCAATGGTGTTTCAGGATTCATATAGCCAACCCCACTTTGTGAGAAAAGGCTTTGTTGTTGTTGTTGTTGTTGTTGTTATATCCTCCTTTTTTTTATAGCATGTGACATATTTGGAATTTTAAACATATGTAAGCCTTACTAAGAGAGCATTTTATTTCTTTTTATTATTAATAATACAAGATTTTAATTTTCAATATCTGAATTTTGCTGCCAGATTGTTCAAGGAAAAAAGCTGCTGATAAAGAGAAGGAACACCTTAAAAAGGTATCATCTATGTACGAAAACTGTTTCTAGTTAAGTGGATCAATTAAATTTTATGGAGACCAAATGAATAACAATTGAGTCGTTGCAATGCAAATGCTTATTCCACAAGTCCCAAACCTCCGTCTCCTCTTCTTTTCCCCTTTCCCTCGTCTCTCCTCCCTCTCTCCTCTCACCCTTAAACCCTATAAACCCCGCTCTCTCTTCACCGCCCTCGCCTCCTCCTACCGAAAACGACACCGTCCCCTTCCCAACAACCACCCTCCCAACCTCCGTGCCAGGAACACAAGCACTCTCAGAGAGAGTGGAGGAGGCAGAGACGAAGCAATGGAGGAGGCCACAGAGGCTAAGAAGGCTGACACTGCTGGGTTCAACAAGCGAAGAGCTGAGGGCAACGACAAGAATGATAGGCCGAAGAAGAACCTTCAGCGGAAAGTGCGCTCCCTTAATCCCATCAATACCCTATCTTATGTGCAGGTAATTTTGATTTAATCAGGTTTTGGATTTATGGGTTTTGTTAATTGTTGAATAAATTCGTAGCAGTATTGGTTTGAATTTGTTGACTTGATTTATGGGTTATCTTCAATTGTGTGATTGAGTAGACTGCAATTCATAGTATTGGTTATTCAGTTGAGTTCATTTCTTTGATTTTGTTGCTCTTTTGGAATAGTTGTGCTTGTTGAATAGGACTAATCGGATTTCTACCGATTTTTGTACTGAATAAAGAGTTCCTGAAAACAAAAAAGTTTGTATGTGTCTTGATTCTAGAAAGAAGTGTTTGGTCCTATAATTCTTTTATTTCCTTTTCATTTTCGAGTAAGACTTTTTCTTATTTATGGTCTAATAATTTGCCCATGCAAACTCATTGCAGATACTAGGGACTGGAATGGATACTCATGATACTTCTCCTTCAGTGTTGCTATTCTTTGACAAACAGAGATTTATATTTAATGCTGGAGAGGTAAGTGTCAGGTGATAGTTGCATTAGGAACTCAATTATATACATTTACATCTAGTTAGTTTGTAATATTAAATAAGGTGATGATTCTGTCACTATCTGTATGAAATAGTAATTACAAATCAATGATAAACCCTTTGTGGAGTAAAGTAGTGTCTCTTACTATATAACTCTCACTGCAGGGTTTGCAAAGGTTCTGCACAGAACATAAGATTAAGTTGTCAAAGGTATATGATATCTGAAATCTTTACCCATTTTCTGCTGTTGGAACTTGAAGTGCTCTTCATCTCGTTCATGAGGTTCCTTCCTATTGTTGAGATGCCTTATCGATGTTCTTGATGCTTCTTCAGATTGATCACATTTTTCTCTCTCGTGTCTGCTCAGAGACTGCAGGTGGACTTCCAGGTTTGTTGCTTGAAAGATCAACTATTATGTTGCACTTGCAATTAAAGATTGTTTATTTTGTTTTCTGTTATCACCAGTAACATGTTTAGTAAGTCTATGATGAAGCTTTTAAGCATTATTATTGTGCTTTCAGTATCTGCACTGATTATTCAAAAGAGGTTGTTCTTGCTGATCCTAAATTGCTCAATTTTTTATTTTTTTACTTGACCTCACAGGTTTGCTGTTAACTTTGGCTGGCATGGGTGAAGAAGGAATGTCTGTGAGTATCAGATTTACTTCCTATCCATTTTCTTCTTTTCTGTACTCCACCTTTAATCTTATTTCATTTAGATCCACCCTTCCAAATATGAGTTTAAATCATATTTTGAATTGTTTTGAAGGTCAATGTATGGGGTCCGTCAGATCTCAAGTATTTGGTAGATGCCATGAGGTGTTTCATCCCAAATGCTGCCATGGTTCACACTCGGAGCTTTGGGCCGACTCTCGGTTCTGTGGGGGGTTTTATGGATGATCAAACTAAGTTTAAAGAGCCGATTGTTCTTGTTGATGATGAGGTTGTCAAAATATCAGCCATTCTTCTACTCCCAAATTTCTCAAAAGGGACTCGGCTCCCAAATGAAGTAACCAGTACACAGAATCCAACAGAAAAGGTTCTTGATGATAGGATGGATCATGCTTCACAACCCTTTAAAGTAAATGGCAACGGTAGACCTAATGCAAAGCCTGGTGACATGTCTGTCGTTTACATCTGTGAATTACCTGAGATTAAAGGGAAATTTGACCCTGAAAAAGCTAAGGCTTTGGGTCTTAAACCTGGGTCAAAATATCGGGAACTGCAACTTGGAAATTCTGTGCACTCAGATTTTCAAAATATCACGGTTGGTTCCGAAAACTATGAAATAGAGATATATATAGCTCTGGGCAATGATGTACTCCATCAAAAACTTTATTGTGTATTTAAAATTAGTTTATTGACCTTATTTGTTTAGGTTCATCCAAGTGATGTAATGGAACCCTCCATTCCTGGTCCGATTGTATTACTTGTAGACTGCCCAACGGAGTCTCATTTGGAGGAGCTGGTATCCATAAAATGTCTCAGTCGCTATTATGTGGATTTCTCGGGCCCGCCTGAGAATGCTAAGGGCGTGACTTGTGTCATTCATTTGGGTCCTGCATCTCTAATTAGCAGTCCGAACTACCAGAGCTGGATGAAGAGATTTGGTTTAGCCCAACATATCATGGCTGGGAATGAAAGGTAAGTAGCTTTTCCCATGCAGAAGATTAATTAGGAGCTCCTTGTTGTTTGTTAGTGAAAAGCCCTCTTTGCTTCTCTGTCTGTTTCCAGGAAGAATGTGGAGATTCCAATCCTAAGAGCGAGTGCAAGAATTGCAGCTCGACTTAACTATCTATGTCCACAGTTCTTTCCAGCTCCAGGTTTTTGGTCTCTTCAGAACCTTGATTGTTTGGCACCAGAATCCACTGCTTCAAGTGAGGTTTGTTGTAATATCATTTCTTTTGCATAAATTAGGTTTATTAGAATGTCTGGAAGTTTTCCAGGACCATGATCGTATGTTTATACTTTTAGGCATTAATAGTTATGCTTTTAAAATTTGGGGCTGATGCTGTTGGTGATTTGGTTTTGTTTTACCAGGGTTCTGTTTCAAAGTCTTGTGAAAGCATTTCCGCTGAAAACCTCCTCAAGGTATAAATGGTTGATTTACTTGGATGCATCTAGTAAGTAGGCTTTTGTGGCTTAGATCCTATGTGCCTGCTTTCTTTCCTAATCGATACAATGTTTTTCTTCTTTAACACAAAGCTTTATTGCATAAATTTCCATTCGAAATAGAATTTTTCTTCTGTCCTTGATTCAGTGTTATTCTTTTTATTTATTATTTTTTAAAGTTTCTAATATAAATGGGAGAAGCTTATATGATTAATCTGATAAATACTATAGAAGTTTTAGAAGGATTATGACTGGCTGCTTGTACAACCAACAGTCCAGAAAGCAATTTGGTACCTGGGGATAGTGATTTGCTTCTGATAGTTTAACAGAGCTCTTGTTTTAATTGCATCATATCTCCTTTCATTTTTCTTTCCTTTTCCAAGCTGCTAATAAAGGTGTCCAGCAGTGAAGGGTTATGTTTCTACTGCATGTCTGAACGTGTGTTCTCATTAGCATGACTGCTTTTTTTTTTTTTTTTTTTTTTTTTTCTTTGGAGCATTGCAAGTTCTGCAATCACTTTACTGATGTACAAATGTTAATAATGGTGATTTTCATGTGTGTTGAACAGTTCACTTTGCGTCCATTTGCTCGTCTTGGATTAGATAAGTCCGTTATTCCAAGTCAAGTGGCTTCCTCAGACATCATTGATGAGTTAATTTCAGAGATTCCAGAGGTTGTAGACGCTGCCCATTGTGTTAGTCGGTTCTGGCACCAGTCTGCAGAAATAAACGGAGAGATAAGTTTAGCTAAAGACAATGAAGTTTTGGTTGAAGAGCCATGGTATAATGAGAATACGCTTCCTAGTTGTTTGGAAAATATAAGGAGAGATGACTTGGAGATAGTTCTTTTAGGGACTGGATCATCTCAGCCATCTAAGTATCGCAATGTCACTTCTATCCATATCAATCTATTCTCCAAAGGAGGTTTACTTTTAGATTGCGGTGAAGGAACACTGGGACAGCTGAAAAGAAGGTAACACCATTTGAAAATTTTGAAATACATTTACTAGTACTGAAATCCATTCCCCACTTTAAGATATTACGTGTTATGTTCATCAACAACAGATATGGTGTAGAAGGTGCTGATAATGCTGTGAGAGGTCTTAGCTGTATATGGATTTCTCATATTCATGCTGATCACCATACCGGGTTGGCAAGAATACTTACTCTACGACGTGATTTGTTGAAGGGGGTGCCTCATGAGCCATTACTTGTTGTTGGACCGAGAAAGCTTAAGTTCTTTTTGGATGCATACCAGAGACTCGAAGATTTAGATATGCAGTTCCTTGATTGTAAGCACACCACAGAAGCGTCTTTACTTGCTTTTGAGGGTGTTACTGAACTCAATAGGGACTACTCTTCTCCAGCAAGTCCAACCCGTTTTGAGGACATGAGCATTAAAAATACAGAGAGGCAATTAGCGGAGAGAGTTGATTCCACTCTATTTGCTAAAGGATCCCGTATGCAGAGCTATTGGAAGAGGCCGGGTAGTCCTATTGACAACAGCGTAGTTCCAATTGTAAAGAGCTTGCAAAAAGTGCTCAATGAAACTGGTTTGGAAGCCTTGATTAGTTTTCCTGTCATCCACTGTCCGCAGGCATTTGGTGTTGTCTTGCAAGCTTCAGAGAGATTGAATAGTGTTGGAAAAATGATTCCAGGTTGGAAGGTTGTATACTCAGGTGACACTAGGCCCTGTCCGGAACTTATAGACGCATCTCGTGGTGCAACAGTTCTAATTCATGAGGCAAGTTAAGACGTATTGTGTTTTTTTTTTTTTTTTTTTTGTCCGAGTAATTAATAGACTTGTGCAATTAGCAAAAAAATGTGGAACTGAAAAGGAGGAGGATTGCAGTTGATCAATTTCACTTCTGACTCTTGCAGGCAACTTTTGAGGATGGCATGGTGGACGAGGCTGTAGCAAGAAACCATAGCACAACAAAGGAAGCCATAGAAGTTGGGAACTCTGCTGGAGTTTATCGTATCATCCTCACTCACTTCAGCCAGCGATATCCTAAAATCCCAGTACTTGATGATACACACATGCATAAGACATGCATTGGATTTGACATGATGAGTATTAACATTGCTGATTTGCCTGTGGCCCCAAAGGTACTTCCATACTTGAAACTGCTTTTTAGAGATGAGATGATTGTTGATGAGGAAGATGAGTTGATAGAGGCTGCAAGTGTGGCTTCTTGATAAGAAAGTACGTCATTTTCTCTTGTAATTTCCTTATTCTTTCAATACTTAATGTGTTATGAATTCAGAAGCAAAAGTGGTTGTGCATATTTAGGATTTTCACCTCTTTAGGTAGTGGACTTAACCCTAAATCCTGCACTACAAGATTCCGGCAAAAAATGAACCAGCACCAGCAGCTACACACACACAGCTGGGCCACTGATTGATAGCATAGTCCCCATTAGGCTATAATTAGTAGTTAAAGTTAGCAGTTTATTATTATACATCCCTAACAGGTTAATTAGTAGATGAGATTAGTAGAATATTGCAGTATCATCTTTTACTTGCAGTTAAGTTTCTCTTTGTCCCCTATCTAGTGCTAAAGTATAGTGATATTTTTTTGGCGTTCAAAAAGTTCAACGGCAGTGCTATATCCGTCTAAAACTAATTAATTTTCATTTTTCTTCTCTGAAAGAAACATGGAAGAGGTTTTGGTATATCTCGTGCGGCAGTGCTCCTATTTGCACCTATTTTTTTCGCTCAACATAGTTTCTAAAATTTTCTTCGATAACTAGACGATATTGCATGGATTTTTGAAAAATTATATGGCTATTTTTTTATAAAGTTTTAGTAGTATTATGAGCAACCGAGCCTTTAATTCATGAGGTGATAGGTTTGGTTTAGAAAGTTGAACTTAGCTTTGAATTTATAGTTAGTGTTTAATCATGTGGCATGACTAATTTAATTTCAATGGTTTTCACACTAATCTTTTAACCTACCGTATTTCTAATGTAAGTTGACTTACGAAGCAAGACACCCCTCGTTATAAATGTTTTAGCCTAATATGTGTGGCCCAGCCTAGACGTTAATAATTAACGAAGAGTTGATCAAGTTTTTAATTTTGAGCATAAATCCTAATAGATTTCACCATAGAGGTTTAATCCTAATTTTTATTTTTTATTTTTTATCATAGGAGCTATCTTCCAACTATCCTATCATCACATAGACTAATAATCCCAACCCTTGTTTCCTTTTGTTATCAACAATCCAAAATAGTACTAGTGTAACTTTTACCAAGCTGATTGAATTGTTTGAACTGCATTTCTATCAATGAAGAACCAAGAAATTTACAACAGATACGGAATTCGAAAATCAAACTGCAACCAGACGAGCAACCACATTCGTAATCGAAGATAAATGCTTTTGGCTTGTGTCTGTTAGCATATGTTACAATTGTACAGGCTTTTGGCTGTAAGTTTGTACATGTACAGGGAGAGGAAAAACGCAAAAAGATGATGCAACGAACTGAAGACGTTAATATTTTACCACAAAGCAACAGATGAATCTTGCAAGTGATCCATAAATTTAATTGTCGATTGCAGATATCTGTTGTTTGTGCTCATACACGACTTGCCGGTCTCTATCAGATTCGAGCAAATTGATGATATTTCCTGACTTAGCTGCCAAACAGAGCAGACAAAAGCAATTAAGATAATATGTGGAGAAAATATTGTCCAAAAAACAAAATATGCAGACATCAAAGTTAGTTCCGTGATCAAGGACGGGGAGGTCATTTTATAAACATTGCTTAAGCAGCATCGCGTTAGCCATGCTCTCTCCCGGCATCATCATGTGCAGGATGCATTCCACAAAGATCGTCTCCAAGAAGACATGGAGCTTTTGAGCAATAGCTTTTAGCAGCTGGTTATCTTAATTAAGTTTTAGGCTATGAGCAGTAATACTCAGATCATACTCGGAGTGGAAATGACAACATCAACTCCACTCGCTAGTACCATTTCATTGCACATATATTCATACAGTTATGAGGCGTTTAATGTGCCTTGTCACCTGAATAGCTGTATTATAAAGGGGATCATATTATGGTAGAGCGTTCGATACAGTCAGTTCAGCAGATGGCAAGGAACTTACAATCAAAGATGATGCAATGCAGTTGCAAGCTTCAAGCGCCATGCTCCCGCGAGCAGCCTGAGTTTTAATCAATCACATCCTTATATCAGCATCACCAATATGGAAGGGGAAAAGGGAAGCCCACATTGAAAGTTATTGTTACCTTGGAAGGTTCTTGTTGAATGGCATCAACCAGGTTCTGAAGAACAAACTCGCAAAATGACGCAAGCTCATGTAAATATGATGAATCACCAAAGAACAATACGTCATTTCCTAGAAGCTGATGACATTTTTTCGTCCAGAAAAATAAAAACTGAATATTAGCAGGCAGAAGATGACAGGATCTCACATGAAATACAAGAACAATATAAAAAGTACCGCTGCACAAGATAGTGTATGCCGACGCACCATTCCCTTCATCCCTCCCTTCCCCCCACCCACATTTATTCAAGGCATATCTGCCCATTTCTGAATATTTTATGTATGAATTTTTAGAACTTCGACAATTGAAAACTTTTGAGAACTACAAATTTCTACAAAGAATCAAACTGTGTACCTTTCCACTATCTGCATGATAAGGGAGATTTCGTTGAGAAAGTGCTGCTAACAGAGAAATAATTGCACAAAAAACTTTCACCCTCATTCTTGGTGTCATCCTATAACAATATCTTACAACATCAAAACGAGAAGTACACAAAAATCTATGAATTACTCAAAAATAAATTGATGCAAGGTTCTCAATATTAAGGTTGTCATTGAAGACTCACCATGACTGAGAGTTAAGTAGCAACACCAAGTTCTTCGGAAAGTACGTAACTCCATCTTCAGGATTACCTTTTCTTGGAAAAGACAAGTCAAACAAAATATAGGTAATCTTTTTTTTCTTAATATAATTTGACTGGGGAGGGGATAACTCGGGAAACTCAAAAAAGCAAATGGATAATGTTCAGAAAGTGGCCAAGAAAAATAAAAACACAGATGCAATAGTTTACTGATCTACAAACTACAACAAGATGGAAAGGAACCAAAAAGAAAAAGAAAAGAGTGTAACAACCTGGAACCATAACCAAGAAGCTGAATAACTTTTGAACTGAGGAGAGTACCGCATCAGTATCAATTGGTAGTCTGGAGCCTACACAAGAAATCTTTGTTCATTTGTGTTTTGATTTGCTACGGAATAAGTTTCCTTTGCTACGTAGATGTTACATAAAACAAAATCTATAGATACTACTATGAGCAGCTTAAATTTTATAACGAAATTAGCTACAGTACATACACACAACGAGACTTTCAATTATGGAATACTGCATGCCATGTGGGCTGTCAATTGTGAGAGTCAATGCCATCAATGGCATTGGAGGGCATCGCACATCGATGTCATGCCAATAATACAACTAGTATATGTATGTATAATATAGGTACAATAGAATGATCATGCACATGATGGCTGTAGAATAGAATGATAAACTAGTATGGTTGGATGAGAGAAGGTTGGGTATGTAGGAACCAAAATGGTGCGATGCTCTGTTACCAAACTATAATTCAATTTTGGAGAAAACGGGTAAATCTAAAAGTTTGTATTGCCAATTAATAACGAAAGTTTAATAAAGTTATATATTGTTTTTTATTTTCTAGCATATCACTCTAGACCCTTGATTACGTGAAATCATGACTGAATGTGTGGTTGATGGAGGAGCTAACTGGCAGCAACCCTTTAAAAGTTTATCAAAAGCATGGTAAGAAGGTATAAGGCTGAAGCCCCAATTTAAAATACGCTGGATGATGTTGGGGCATACTTGGAGTCTTGCATAATTGGTTTGCACACATCCAATCAATACTAGCTGCTGTTATATGTGCCTTATTGCGGAGCCAAGAGTCGCTTAATGTCTAGGGTTCATGTAAGTCCCTACTAGAATTCTATATAAGGCTTGCGAACCTTTCTTTTTAATTGATGAATATTACATAAATTTTGTTCCTATATCAAGTCCCATTTAAAGAGAAAAGTAAAGAAAAGAAAAGAAAATTCCATTATTATGAAAGAAAATCAAATCAAATTTCACTCATAATATATAAAAAAAAAAAAAAAACATCTAGGATGATGGCATGATGCTAATACTTAGTCATATGATGATTTCACTCTGAGAGAGAGGCATGAACTAACCATCCATTATGTCTAAACTTGGCAAAGAGTTGATCGCGGAATCAATCAATCCATCCGAATGAGAAACTAAGCCACCCAGTAGAGCGACCTGAACTATTTATACAGGAATGAGTAAAAATATATGGTTAATTGATGTGCAACACGACCACACTAAAACAGAACATTACCTCTGCGGTCTCAAGATAAAGATTTAACTGCCTAATCTGGCTTGCAATAGAAGGTAAAGTGACTTCAGAAAATGCTATGCAGGATTTGACAAAACTGAGATGTTTCTCATCTTTCAAAGCCTTAATCGCTAAACAATTACTGGAGTGAATGAGAGTTTCCTGAAAGTGAATTTAAGTTTTAAGTATGCAAGGAATATATAGTTATAAATGGAAGTACAATATTTGCTACTATGGGAATTCTCTTCTGGAAAACAATCCACGTTGTTTTAAAGAGAGTCCAATCATTGCATCTTTTAAGCAAAAGTTATCATTAGAAAGTTCAATGCAATTGCATAGAACAAATTATCAGTATGATTAAAAGAAATTGGAGTCATCGAGATTTAACCTTAAGCCCGCGTATGCTACCAAAAGTTCCACGACATTCAACTAAGAATGCCAACTGACTCTCAATCTCTGCTCCATAATCAACCTGACAATGCAGAGCAGCAATAAAGGTCAGATAGCCAGAAGGATTGCCAGTTTGCCACCATAAACAGTCCCAACATTTTAATATGTAGATAAATATTAATTTTACCAGAGATACAAACTGAGAAATCAAACGTCCTGGTTGGTTATCATCTTTTAGATTCACAAAATTTTCGTCGTGATGCAGAGCCTGAGAAATTTCAAGAAGAAACTGTATAGTTCTTGGATCACGTATACAACCCTTCCTGCCAAATGAATAAGCAAATGTTAAATTACCCAAGGAAATTGAAGGAGCGATTCACACACCATTGATATATTAGTAAGAAGAGAGGAATCACAAGACAGACACTGTAAGGAACCTAGGAAGATCTTAGCATTCATATTTTAGAATACGACGCTTTGGGTTTCTAGACCAGTATTCCGAGACATGTATCCAGCTTCCATGTTTCCAAATTCATCAAAACATTTCTACATAAATATTATGAAATAGCATGAAGGCAGCTGAAAACGTTCACCATCAGGAAGGCCGTACTCTAATTTGACTGGTTTCAAAAAGTTCTGAAATTGAGAGTATATTTGTCTTTCAAAAGGAACAATAACACCGAAGTGAGGCACTAACTTGATGAAGTAGATACTGAATATAGATTAACTAAAATGGCACCTTATCCCCATATCAAGGATATGGATATTGACGATGCTTCGCGAATTTCCATACATCAGATCCAAGATCTTGAGAAAATGATTCTACAAAATAACAAACACAGGTAACTGCCCATAGTAGTGAAATAAGATGTTATGGTTTTAAACAACGCAACCGTAAAAATAAAACCTAGAGACCATTATGTTAAAACTAACACTGCAGTACAAACAGGAAAAAAAAGGGCTTGTTGCACAAGTACAAGGAGAAGCATACCATGGAAAATATGTCTTCTATGTCCTTGCAATATGAAAGAAGCTTCACCAAAATGGACTGCAAGGTTGCCAGGTCATCATCAGCAAAACCTTTAGTGCATGCTCGTTTTGAAATGCCTTCTAAAATGGAGCTTAGATGGTCATCCTGGCAAAAAATCAAAAAAGTCAGAGGAAGAAAACTGAACCGGCATGAAGATACTAATGTGTATATACACAAGTTCGCATGCATCACTGAACATGAAGTTAATAAACAGCAGGTATTATAGTTACAAGAAATATCTTATAAAATAACATTGAAGAGAAGTCCCACAAAAACAGACTGGAGACATTTCAATTTAACTCAGCTAAGGTACGCCATCTTTCCCATTAAATGGCAACAGAGTATAACTAAATGTGGGGCGACTCCTCGATACTGTTTAACCGTAAGTGTCCAAGTAGCAAGCAGCATTTGTCTTATCTAATACGCTTTAATACATACAGATGAAACAGAAACTCTTCATCACATGCTCTCCTACTTTAATCTTCATAGTCAACAAGGAGAAAGTCCGTTACTATTCAAGTGAGGTACAAACTACATTCGGCATTATTGTTTAAATTGTGCAAGGCATTGCACGGGTACTAGGACAATATGATATAACAAAGTGTTAGTTTCAGTTTTACTTCACCTGCACAAGTCCTAAAGTGATGCAAGTTAGTACATTTTAAGTTGATATACATTGTTTATCCACTTCCTTGCAATTTAAGCTTTTAGGACAATTCTCCAGCTAGGTATCGGATCTCAACTGTCCAAGGCCTTTACTCAAATCTTGATGTCTCTTCTTGTATATTCATGTTTAACATGGAAAGCTCACATGTTGGGCACGCCCACACATAGGTATGGATCTTAATAGGTTTTAAACCTAACATGTTCATAAGCTTACTTCCTAAAAGTTTAAACATTTAGGATAAGTGATTCTCCAGCACAGGAAAGTCATATCAACTTCAATGGAAACAATCAACAATCAACAAAAATAATACAGCAACAAAATCATTTACCAGGCATGTCACTTGTTTTGTCAGTTGTAATCACCAAAACAAGTGATTCACTTGTTATGAAACTTAAGGTTGAAAGAATGTTATTTATAAGAGTTGCTAATTGTTTTTATGGGGAGTTTCCATTATTTTTTGTTAGAGGTTTTGGATGAAAGTCAGTCAACTGGAATGATGTCACAAACAGGAACTTTCTTTTCATTTAATAAATATGCAAATATGCTAAGACGCACCATATGATTTTGTAGAACAATATCCACAAAAGCATCCACAACCTTCAAGTAGTCATCAAGTCCATCATATTCAATAATAACCTGATTCATAAAAACCATAAATTAGGTTTAAATGAGAAATCTCAATAGGATTCTTTAGAAATGAAGCACTTTGAAATGAAAAATAAAAGAAAAGGGAAGAAGAAGAAGAAGTAAACACCAATGAAATGTTAAAGTTAAGCAGCTAAACAGATCTCTCTAAATACCTCAATGATTTTGTCCACTACAGCATTGACAGTGTCCATTTGAGATTTTTCACACAGCCTAAATCCAAGTAACCTGTAATTCAAGCACTTTCCCAACCAAAAACCAAACCAAGAGAGAAGAGATTTAAGAGTTGTGCACTGAAGACTTTCTCATCGATAAATTTGAAACTAACATTGAGGTTAACCCACCACATCCTAAGGAGGCAGTCACATCAATGAATGAAGCTGATAACAAAATTTCATGTTCTGTACATAACAAAGCTTATGACTTGACCACTTTCTTATGAACAATACCTGATCAAGGGAATCATCCCTGCTGCACTCAATAAGCTGAAGGATCTCCACTGCCCTTGAGCTAACTACTTCAGATGGAAGTTGCTTGAGTAGATGATGAAGAACGATCGAGACACATGGGAACCTTCCAAGCAACTCCTTTTGATTCAACCCAACTCCAAGCTCAACGAGTACATCACCTACTTGTTTCTTTCAAGTTTTGAACAGATTAAAAGTATTGTTACATCATCATAGTATAAAGTCTACGAATTCATGTCACACCAGCTATTCATGATGTGATAGATTCAACTACCTATTCATCTCTATCCAGCTATTCATGTTTTGAAAGATTCAACAGCATTCTCTACGACTATTAGAAATGAAATGAAGGATTTGGAGTGTCCACAATGAATAGGTGACTCCCAACAAAATCCAACATAGTTCAAATGGAATAATATCTATGTTCTGCTTTATAATTACTATAAAATTCATAACAAAATATCAAATGCTCGTTAAATAAAACAGCAATATGCTCTATCAATACATAAGGTTGCTTCCCATATTTTCACAACTAGATATATCCAGGGCAATGGAATTTAAAATGTCGATACACAGTGCCGAAGACAATTATGATTGCTACAAGAAATTACAATATATACCTCAGACGCATCCCTAAATATGCATTTCATGATATACTCAATGGTTGGTTCCATCAGACTAACAACCAATCTTCTGTTTTCAGCTCCATGAGAGGTTTCCTGTGCTGACATGACCCTCATCGACACAATTTTCAAGTCATTCACACAGGTGAGCAGACATCCTGTAACATAGTCATCAAACATGAGACTGTAAAATATTTATATATAAGGCTATTACTAGCACTCTTAATCACTATTGCTACAAGCTCAATCCAATAAGGATAAATGATTTGAGAAACAGCCAACACCTAAATATATCTTTGTTTTAAAAGGAACTATGTCGAACTCAATATTGACACAGTTTACATTCCACCATAATCTCTGCACTTTACTATACATTAGATTTTCACTTCAAGACATGTCATCCTACTTGCAATTTCATTATAGTGATGATTGGAATAAATGAGAATAAGCATATAAGAGGCCACATGTCTTGTGAGATGAGCATGTATTCTGGCAATTACTTATCATCAAATTTGAATCAAATCCATCACTTATTATTAGTACAGAAAATGTATACCTGTATCATGTGAAGGCAACTTCCTCATGCAATGAGCCATATACAGACGGCAATAGGCCGAAGCCAATGGATCTCCTAACCCTCTTGTCATCATTAACAAGCGACGGAGACTGTTGAGAGGTTGATCAACTAAGAAACGCCAACAAGGCAACAATGCCAGCTCCAAATAACTGAAATTCAATATCGAATTAACAGCCAGAGAATATGCCATATTTGAAGAAAGGGGATGGGAAAGAGGGAAGAAGCAATAGAAAATTATTGCATGTAGAAAGCACATGCATGAAGAACTTATAATGCACTGTTTGAACGTCATTTCTTGTTTTTATTTTCAAGGTCTAATGCTTTAAGCTGTAAATATCGGTCAAAACTTTTCTTTCTCATCTTGTGTCTTCTCCAGAAGAAAGTCTAGTCCTCCTTTTACTTTCC
Organism: Pyrus x bretschneideri; assembly: GCF_019419815.1. Lineage (NCBI taxonomy): Eukaryota > Viridiplantae > Streptophyta > Magnoliopsida > Rosales > Rosaceae > Pyrus > Pyrus x bretschneideri. Next base: position 1,242,546 of record NW_025999805.1, on the reverse strand, counting down.
TCTATTTCTTTAATACATCATCAATTATTTTATTAAAACAATGAAAGATTACATCATCATTAGACAAAAAGTAAGGCTACTTAGTGCTACATCAACTTTTTAGGAGAAAGTGACATGGAGGAAGAAGGAGAAGAAGAAGATGATGATGATGAAGAATGAACAAAGGATCATAAACATAATGAGCAAGAACTTACATGCGTGGAAGAAGTTCTCGGACCGCACCAATTTTGCAGAACCAGTTGTTGCAAGTTTCTTTGGCATCAAAGCAGATGTCACTTGCTGAAAAGTTCTCTGCCATAAATCCATTCAAATTTCATAAAAAATAAAAAATAAAAAAACTGATACATTAAAAATGACACAACCATTCCAAACTTATTGAAGTTCATTAAATTAAAAACACTACGTAATGAAGAATTGCAGATATATTTGCAAGTTCCCAACGGCATTAGTAATAAATTGTTTCCTTCTCAGGCTTTCCTAAAGTTACAAGTATCTAACAACTGACAACCAGATAGCTCTGCTTTTTGCAAAATGACCAAGGAAGTTAAGTTTCACTTTCAACCATGTCAAAATGCATAAACTGATCTTTACAGACCATATATCAAGTATGTGATACATAGACATATTCTACGAATAACTTAAAGAGTATTGCTTAGTAAAAAAAACAAATGATGCCGAGGGAGAAATGTCAGTGATACCTGGTAAGGAGAAGATTCTGGTACCATCTTCGGTAAATTCAGCTTTCAACTTGATTCGCTCCCATACCATATCCCCAAGAATATCCAAAATATCCGTAGCAATAGCAAAGAGTGTAGGATAACATTGTAAAACAGATGTATCCATCAAAAGCCTAGCAACCTGTAAAAAGAAATTGCTTTTAAAATTTAATCGCATCCACACAGACCAGCATTACATACACTCCCAAACCTATTTCTCCCACTGATATGAAGTTGCAGCAACTCGTAATATGATCTAAGGGCCAATCAAACTAATTTTGTATTTTTAGGGAGAGAAAAGACAACCCAGATTCTTAAAAAAAGTGGAAAAGAAAAAACTAGTTATATTGTGTATATGAATGGAAATCTTCAAGCTAAGTTATAAGCATGCATAGCTCATTTAACCTCTGAATGGCTTAATTCTCAGAGAAAATAATAATTAACACGAACTGGTAATCCAATGACCTTTCAAAACTATAAAACAAAAATGATTTCTTACATATGAGGGCACAACAAAAACCTAGTGTTGTATGCCAAATAAATGGAAATCTTCAGGCTATTTAATCTTAACTACTTAATCTTTTCTTCTACCACAAATTCTTCAGGCTATCAGCACATACGATATCAGGCTACCAAAAATAAATGGAAGTGTTCTGGCTATCAACACACATAGCTAACTATTTAAAAGCTCAGCTGCTTAATGTTTTCTTCTATGACAAATTCTCTCAAGGTAAGATTAATTGGGTAAACTGAATTATCAATTAAAATTTACTTTTATTGATAATTTCAGGGATGTAACACGATCATCGGCATGCCATGCATGAGTTAATTCAGCTTTAAGCTCATGCAACCGAGAAACATATTCCTGGCCCGTGATGACCTTGCCCCCCTCTTCTGCAAATTTTTCTGGATCTTCCAATTCCTCCAAATGCATACTTGTCAAAGATTTCTCATGTGCTGTAAATTCATATCAGTAAAACAAATCAAAGTGATTATCATAGCTGCTCTAGTTGAGCAACAAAAATACTTGCGAAAAGAATACTTGTTCCAAAAAATTATAGGAACAAAGGAGGCTGACATACTTTTCCTGCCTTTCCCTATCATGTCGGACATCTGTAAGTAAAAAGAAAAAGGAAAATAAAAAGTTAGAAGATAGGTTACAGCTTTCAGTGAGAAACTTAAGGAAGTAAATAGCTGAATGAGAATAGAAGGTAGGGAAAACCAAAATTTCCCCTTGAAAACCTAAGAAAGGAAAACGGTTATAGAAACCGATATATGATAAGAACATTCTGAATACCCATATCATACTTAATGGTTTCGAAACTAGCCAACAATAATTGGAGTAACATTCATCCAGGAAATGCAAAATTCAAACTCTATTTCAATATAGAAAATATACAGAATGTGAAAGTGAGGTTAGAACACAAGCCCCACCAGCTAAGATGCTTAATGGTTGTGTTTTTGAAAAATAGCTAGCAACAATTGAAAAAGAATTCTTCTAGGAACCCAGACATCGAACTCTATGCCATTACAAAATACACAGAAACGAAACTGATGTCACAAATGGGCTCCACCATCTAAGATACGACCGAACATGCTCGCTAGCTTGACAATTACTTAAGACGAAATGAAGCCGCGGAAGATTGCATACTTTTGAATATAAAACAGCATGGGGAACTAATAAAATCAAGAAGCGTGAAATGCTTACTGAATAAGTCAAAACTGTTTTGGAGACTGGAAACCTCTGCATCAGGGATCTCTTAAAAAAGGACCATTCTTTAGACGGATTTTGAATAGAAGCTTCACCAGAGAGTCCTGCAGTAGAACTGGTTTCAATTTCCACCAAATCCTCTCTAGAAGCTTCGGCATTGTTATCTGACCTTCTGAGGGGGTCAAAGTACTCCTCATTCCCTTCATCCACGACCTCAACCTATATTAAGATGCTGAACTTTGTAAATTCCAAAATTTTCATGATCAAAACACCAAACAGCCAATACATACACCATTAGCATTCGAGTTTCTTAATCTGATGCTATTTGTTTCCTCTTTAATCCCACATGTTTTCGTTACAAGGTACCAAACGAACAAGCGAACTACAACGAAGCAAAGAGATCCACTCCTTTCCTAGCCACCAAATGTTTGTCCTTCCATTTGGCATTCGTCAAATATTCCAACACAATTACTGTATTTAACTTAAAATTTTGCTCCATTTATTGTAATTATAGGCTTCTAACCATATTAGTACTCTGATTAACTATAATTCGACATGGAATTATAGCATACGATAGCTCAAATTTAGCACACCGGATTAGTATCCTGATCAAGAAATATTGGTGATTTGAATGTCCTACTCTATCCTTGCAACCAAACAGATGCGCAGAGTCAAGGGCAATTAAATTACAAAAAATCGAGAGTGAGATGGGTGTGATTTGGACCTGGAGCTGAGATGGAGAAGATGGAGCGGAGAAAGGGTGGCTGTCGGCGAGTACGCGAGGAAGCGCGTGGGCTCCTTTTTCGGCGATGTAGTTGCGAGGTCTGAACTCCATGCTCAAGCATCGACAGCACAGTAGGCCGCTTCCTTGTCTTTGGAGGAAGATGGTATCTTGCGACGGCCGTTTGGCCGTTTTTTCCCAGAAGTCGTTTTCTCAGGAAAATGGCCGTAACAAGAGAAGAACGTCATGTCGTTTAGTTCCTCCATCATACGACTTGGTCCAGTGAAATAGTAGGATTTTTTTTATTAAAAAAATGTTATGAAAAGGGCCTCATAACTTTTCCTAGTATAAAATATTTAACAATTTTTTTTAAACATAAACACAAAAAGAGAGGGGTGACATTTTTATAAATCAGTTGAAGTCTAGTGACACTAAAAATGATTAAATTAGTTGAACTCTAGTGACACTAACAACTGTTTCTTAAGAAATGTTTGTGCACTTGTAAGTGCGAGGTTTTAGTTTTGATTCTTACCAAAAACGAATTTAAATCATATTATTGTTGCTAGCGCATTATGAGGCTAAATCCACCCTCCTCTCTTAGTGTATATAATTAGACGAGGTAGTAGTTGGACTAGGCCCTGTAGTTATTCTTCAGACTAAAATTATAGTTAATAGAAAGATATTGTTGACCTTCTTCCTTATTATGACAAAAGTAAAATGATAAATACACATTATTATTTTTAACTTCTTACTCACCCCTACTTAATCTTGTCATTCTTTTTCGTTTGATTGATTCTATCTAATGACTAAAAATAAAGAGGATTGTTTGAGAAACTAAAAATGGTGTGTAAAAACCACATCCCTTACAAAAGGTAAACACGATTAGATTAGTATATTGTGTAAAAATCGTTTTATATATTTGTTGATATCGTATTTAGAAAAAGGTATATAATACTGTTTTCTTGATCTTTTTTAATGTGATGCAGCATCACATAGGTACATAGAATTCGAATGTGTAATTCATGCTGAATAATGCAATAAATACGTGTGTGCGTGATTCGTATGGTTTTGGATTTTGCTTCCACAACAGTTTAATTAATTTGTTGAAATTCAAGAAACATATTTTCCTAAAGCAGATTCATAAACTGATTGATTAACCAACAATGTAGCACAAGTAGATGGGATTTGTTCCTCTCACAGTCACAGATGATGATGATAATATATATATATATATATATATATATATTTGTGAATTATGAGGCGATTAATCAAGATTTTAGGTGTATTATATCATCCCTGTCTAAAAGGAGATGGATCTTGACCTTCAAATCGTTGGAATTAACTTAACAAGATTAAGTGGTGCAATGTGCAAAACGAATTGACTCTGAATATTCCTCTTCTACAGAACTGAGATGCACATATATATAGATAATTATTTTATGCTATATATATATATATATATATATATGTGTGTGTGTGTGTGTGTGTATGTATGCATATGTTGATCGAAAAAGACAATGCAAGTAACCATGACCATAAGATGGCTATAGTTCAACCGAAATTTGTGTGAGAAATACAATACGTTAATATAATTTTTGAAATATTATATTATTGATGTTATTCTATTATTGATATTAGTAGAAAACTCGAACACGGCCTAATTTCCACTCTAAGTTAATAGATAACCACATATATGCATACATGTTATATAGAGATATATACAGATCATCTGCAACATTTATGAAGTCTTTTTCTTTTTGTTTATGTTTTTGCCAGCAAGAAGCTGGGGTTAGAGGGTGAAAAAGATAGGGTTGGGTGTTGTAATTGTAAGGGAAGATAGCGAGAAATATAAAGAGATGAGAGTAAAAGTAAGAAAATAAAAAGAAAAGTACGAAGTTCAAATTTCTCCTTTGATCAGAAAAAGAATCGAGGAAGTATGACAATATGCAATGCTCAGGTCACTTGGTTAATCAAAGAAACTCAGGTCACTTGGTTAATCAAAGAAAGCTTTTTAATTGTTAATTAGTATTATGATATAGTGATATTCTTCTTTATTTGTCAGTGAAAGGTTTTAGGTTCAAATTTCGTAAATGATGAGTTTGATACCAATTTATTTCTCACACCCTTAATGTAAATATATCATTGTATATAAAAAGAAAGCTTTTTAGTTTTGTTGTTTGGACTAAACTTCTTATTGAAACTAATAATTTAAAAACATAAATATTGTCAATATTGAGGGGAGTGCTAAGAACCTTCTTATTTGGATCTTTTTGTTCCACCTTCTCGACTCTACTTCTTATACTGCATACAATGATCTGAACTGTCTATTTTCTTAAGCCACCCATTTGAATAGTTGGTTTTCTATGAATATATGTATAACTGCTCAAGACAAAACATATTTTATTTTTTGTGGCAAGACAAAAACATATTTTAACATGACAAAAACCTACAATTACAGAGATGGGAAAATTAAAAGACATCGAACACATAACAATTTTGAGACTTGAAGATATTAAAGAATTTGATTGCACTAAACAAGTAGCTCCCTAGGTTAGTTTTGTAGTGTTAGAAAATGGTATTAGTTGGAGCTTGTCTATTCCTCGAAAATGACTTACATATGCATGCAACAAATTTATTGTCATTATGACATCTCAGTCCAATAACAAAATATCATATATAAGTCTCTATCATATGACATTACAGTATTGAATCATGATGATACATAACGGTGAACATATTCCATTCAAGTTACTCTCCTCTTTCTCAGCCGATCGCTTTGCCAGCAAGCCATCCAGCTACTAGCTAGAAATATTACACAATTCTTCCTTGTAAACCAGAATAGATTCATGAATAACTCAAACAACCACGATGAACTCGTTGACAACAATTACAACACAAGATTTTAAAACAGGCAAACAATACAGTATATGAAAAAAATTATGGCAAACCATAAGACGTATTTGGTGGTCATTGATTTGGTACGCCTCTGCATTATAATGACGTATTACACAATAAACGCGGGTAGAAATATTAAGCCTTGAGAGCTAATTAACTTGAATAATTGCATTTGCATTAACACATGTTTAATTTTTTGATTAATAATTAATAATAATAAGCTGTACATGTACGCAGACGTTCTTAGAGCTAAAGTTATAGTTCGAAAGGACACGTCACAGCATAACACTTAGACGACCTCTATTGCTTCGTTGTGTTATAACATTTCATTAATGGCCTATCTCCTTTGCTTCCCCTCACAGCATGCCTAAATTTCTTCATGTCGGCTCACTTGTGGCCGCACATTAGTGAATTTTCATAGCCGCCCTTTGACTTTCATGGGGGTGTGGCATTCGCAGTGTGATCACAACTAGAGATATAAGTGAAAAAGAAATGCTAGAGCATAGACCGACATCATCTGCGGGAGCAAGTTGAATTGACGAAATTTACACACATGAAAAGCAGCAAACTAAGACTAGTTTCTGATGGCTAAGTTAAAAAGAGTGTAAGAAGTAATGAGTTGTGCGATTCTTGATTACTGAAATAAAATGGTTGATCTTGGTTATGTATAGAGGATTAAGGAGTTAATTCTAGCATCCAGGTTTGTTAAACTTGTTAGCAGAGTGTTACCTAGTTTGCATATCGATGAAGGAATATTCTTATGAGATTCCTAAAATATGCTTCGGAGAATCTTACCATGTTAAGAGACTGATAGGCAAACTCATTATATATCAAGGTAAGAGCAGGTCGTGTGACGATCGACTTAGACCGTTTGCGATGAATTGGGCCGGGGACTAGCCAGGGTTTGACTAACTTTCTGGATATTTCATCAAGGGCTAAGTACATATCTGATAAGTTGTATGCGTGGCGTGTTTCCATGATCAAAATATTTTATGGTCCCATAATAACCTTGAACCGCACTAACTTGAACGAAAAACTTTTGTTATGCGGCATATATATAGATTCACTGGTTACAGTTCAATTCTGAATAAAACACTGATCATCTATCACATTAATATTAAGTACGATCAAATACAAAATACGTAAGTACATTGCCTAATGCATGCATTTAATTTTGCATGCAACGTGGTCCTTCAAGATGAAGAGTGCGGTTGGAATGTGGATGGTTTGAGTGCCCAAATCATTTAAGTTTTTAAGAAGTAATACTAATATACTATGCCCTAGAGCCTAGAATTCGACCACACTCTTTGGATGGCATAACCACAAGCTTTTTCCACCTTTCCCGCGTCAACCCCTCCCTGGCTAGGTACTATAAGCCCTAAGTCTTCCAACCCACCATCAAATCAAACACAACTCAGAAACTACAATTCCACCCCCCCCCCCCCAACCCAAAAAACACACAAACAAAAAGAAAGAGACAAAGCCATGGAGGTCATCAAGATAATATTGGTCATAGCAACAACCATGGCTTTGTCTATCACTCTCATGACCGTGAAAAGGGTCGGTTATGGAGAAGAAGAGCAAGAAGGAAAAACCCCTTTCACCGACTCGTGGAAACAGCAACCGGAGGTCGATGAAAACACCTTGCTACTACCTTCCAAGAGGGTGAGTCGTTTCCTAGCTGAAAATGATCTGGTTGACAGAAACCCTAGAGCAGCTGACCATTGCCACAAAGACAATGAGGTATGTGCCTACACGCCGCCGGGATATAAGAACTCGACGTGTTGCAACAACAAGTGCCTGGACTTGTCCGAGGACAAGAACAACTGTGGTGCATGCAAGAAGAAGTGCAAGTACACTGAATCGTGCTGTAGAGGAGAGTGCGTGAACACGAATTATGACAAGAGGCATTGTGGCCAGTGCAACAGTCCCTGCAAGTTTGGGCAGTACTGTGTATATGGTCTTTGCAATTATGCGTGATTAAGGTGATTCGTTAATACTCCTGAGGTTCGTAATTTGATTTGATTATGCAATAAAAACCACAATAAAAATAAATAAATAAATAAAAACCAAATTGGTGGTTCTCAATTAATTATATACACGTATATATATAGTTTTCTTTTCTTATCAATTATACTGTCCTCGAGTGCTTTTTCTGAATGTAATAATCGATGTCATAACTTTATTTAAGAACTTATTTTACGAGCTCAGACTTTAAATCAATAATTTTTATATTATATATTTACATATTTTTTGTTTTTAGAGATGTATTGCTAATTACAGTCCACATATGGAGACAACTGTAAAGTTTGCTACTTGAATATCATATGGATTGTTATAATATGGAATCCCTATGGTGTCCATGCATGTGGTTTTGTTATTTCCTTTCTATACAACATATTGTCAGCTAATATGTGATTTAATTTTAGTGTTTATGTATATAATTTCAAAAGTAATTTACCCCGCCCACATCCCTAACCAATGTCATAAAACTGAGACATCTTTCATTTTTTTTTTTTTTTAAACAAACGATAGGATATAAACTAAGGAATTGGGAGAGTTGGCTAAACCTTACAATGAGTCTGGTTCAACTTCATTTTTGGCGAGAATTAAACTTAAAACCTCTCACTTACAAGTATTAAATGACAAGGCACCTTTCATTTAAATCTCCCTAGTTTTCTATTAGTTTTTGAGGTTCTATGCTTATTTCTTATTGTCATAACCTAGCTTATATTTGACTAAAAAAAAAAAAAAATTCAACTAATAAGAAGGGAGAGAAAATCTTTTCAATCCTATCAATCCCAAAATACTTATACTTCCTCAATCGCAAAATTTAAGTTTTTATCAAAATTACATCCAATTTTCATAACTGCCAACTTACTTAACCAAACTTTGGAGTAGTAAAGACTCTATTATCTTTGAAATAATAATTTGTTTTATAGATATTTATGGAAAAACATCAGCATAAGCAGCATATACAAAGATGCATTAATTCAGATCAGAAGCAATAAAAAGTGGCGCCCAGTCAAAAGTCTCCCTCTATTCATGCGCTAATCTTTATCAGGCCATTGTTTGTCAAGTGATAACTTGATAAGCAAACAAAACAAGCAAGATACAGCTTTAATATCACTTGGTATTCACATAAAATACGTATGTACCCTCATTGAAGCAAACGACCATAACATTTTCCCAGAAAAGTCGCTTATAAGGCACGTGGTTTCCGATCTCTTCCTCCCAGAATGGTGCTTCGATTGGGTTGTTAATGGGTAATTTGGTTTCACTTCACACCATCATCATTACTATCAATCTCACCTTTATAATATGATGATATCAAATTAAAATAGTCTTAAGGGGTGCCTATGAATAACCCAATGGGTTGATTTGACAACTTTGCTAAATTTCTAAGATTTGAAATTTTAGAAAACTGAAAGAGATATATGTGAGAATTCTGAAATTTAGGACTGAAATTCATTTTTGAGTTTCCAAACTTTAGAGAAATTTATCCGACAAAACTTCAAAATCACGAGCAAGGTGGTGTAATTATATCTTTTTCTCCTACAAGAAAAGTTGTTTTATTTTTTGTATTACACCGGGATATACACCTAGCCAATTGAGGGTTGTTTAATATCCTAGCATTATGTTGAAAACTAATTCAGCAAAAGACACACACAATAACTGAATAACATGACACATACAAACACGAAAAATCTTTGGAGGATTCTAGTGTTAGGCCATTGCTGTTGCCGTTAAGAACATGTATCCAACACAACTAAAATTTCCAATGAAAAATAGTAATTCAAAATTAATCTCCTGTGCTTTGCGCTTGAAATTGCATACAATTTTATGAATTTGAATTAAACATGCAAGAAAAAAACGAAATCAAATATAATAAATATTGACTATACATAGTTGCATTGGCCAAACACAGAAAACACTAGTACAAAAACACATTTGAGCAATGAAAACTTGTGCGATGGAGCAAATTACGTTCCGCAAGGACATTTTACGCAACATTGACAATTAAGCGTCACACCAGGACATTTTGTGTGACGACGCATTCCGTCATGCAAAACCTTTTTGCACCACGAGACTTTGAGCAATGAAGCATTCCGTCGCACAAAATGGTTTAGTTCAACGAAGTTGTACACAATGTTGGGAAAAAAGTGGTAAAACCCTTGGTTTGGTGCTAGAAAATTGTGCGACAGACCAACCACGTCGTGCAAATAGCCTTTGCGCGATGTTTTCGTTCACCATTGTGCAAAGACTATTTGTGTGACGCAGGTGGTCCATCGTGAAATTTTCTTGCACCAAACCAAGGGTTTTACCGCTTTTTTTCCAACATTGCGCAACGAAGGTGCACCTTCATTGTGCTAAACAGTTATGCACGATACAATAGAGTCAACTTCAATTGACCTTGGTGATCTGCCGTGATACAATGCACCAGAAGAGGCAAACAAAGATGAGGATGGATGGGAATCCGAAAATGATAGTAGTGAGGATAGCGATAGTTATTATTGTAGTTCGGATTAGGATTAATATAAACTTGTAAAATTGAATGGTATATATATTTATTAAGTAGCTTTTAATTTATTTATTTTGTACATATAACACTTAAGAGATTGAATGGTATATATATTTATTAAGTAGCCTTAAACTTATAATTGTAGTTCGGATCGGGTTTTTGTTAGAAATATATTATTGTGACAGAAAATTGCGGTAAATTTTAATTTGGCACCAGAAAATTGCGCGACGGACCGAATGTGTCTCAAAAATGGTTTTTGCATGATGTACCGACCAATGCGTCACGCAAAGGGTGTTTGTACGATAAAGTAACCGCTTTGCGCAAAGGGTTTTTGCGCAATAGACAAGTGTGACGCGCAACCACCGTTTGCGTGATGTTATAAATCTCCGTTGCGCAAAGAGCCTTTGCGATACGTGGTTGTTTCGTCGTGCAATTTTCTGGAAGCAGTAATGTTTCGCACTAAACAATATATGCAATACTGTCAAAACAATAAATTCAAAAAACACTTGGAGTTTATTTATACTTTCATTATGTATAACATAAGATTTTGTTGTATCCACTAGTGTAAATATTTTAAATTAAAGATAGAGTTCATTCATTGTATTCATATAGGGTCAAGGAGTGTAGCTGTAAAAAATCATCAAAATCAGAGCTAAAACAACCGTTAAATTGTGATTTTTCATTTATAACCGTCGAAAGTTTTGTCCCTTTACTTGATCTCTTAATGTTTATTTTTTTACGATTTTTGGCGTATTTGATCTCGAAGTATATATAAATAAGTTTGAAGGTTGGATCGTTGAAACTAGTTTTGTAGAATGCGTATCACATCCAAACAATAGATTCAACAAACACTTAAGAGTTTATTTATACTTTCATTAAGTATAACATAAGATTTTGTGGTATCCACTAGTGTAAATATTTTAAATTGAAGATTGAGTTTATTCATTGTATTCATATAGAGTCAAGGAGTGTAGCTGTAAACAATCATCAAAATTCAAGTTAAAATAACTGTTAAATCGTGATTTTTCATTTATAACTGTTGAAAAGTTTTGTCTCATTACTTAATCTCTGAATGCTTTTTTTTGTTTTGCGATTTTTGGCGTATGTGATCTCGAAGTATATACAAACGAATTTGATTGTTGGATTGTTGAAAATAGTTTCATAGAATGCATATCTCATCAAAACAATAGATTCAACAAACACTTAAGAGTTTATTTATACTTTCATTAAGTATAACATAAGATTTTGTGGTATCCACTAGTGTAAATATGTTAAATTGAAGATCGAGTTCATTCATTGTATTCATAAAGGGTCAAAGAGTGTAGCTGTAAAAAAATCATCAAAATCGGAGTTAAAATAACAATTAAATCGTGATTTTTCGTTTATAACCGTCGAAATTTTTTGTCCCGTTACTTGATCTCTGAATGTTTATTTTTTGCGAATGCGATCTCGAAGTATATACAAACAAGTTTGACAGTTGGATCGTTGAAACTAGTTCTGTAGAAAGCTTATCCCATCAAGTTGAATAATATATATATATATATATTAAGTAGCTTTAAATTTATTTATTCTGTACGTATAACACTTAAAAAATTGAATGGTATATATATATTTATTAAGTAGCTTTAAATTTATTATTATAGTTTGAATCGAGTTTTTGTTAGAAAAATATATTATTGTGAGTTTTATGTTAAAAAAAAAAAAGAATTTGAAGGGAGTACACATTTTTAATAAATTTTATAATAATTTTTTTTAAATATAACTTGTGCGATGCCACAATGGATCGTTGCGCAAAAACCAATAACGCGACGTCATAATGTATGCATGCGTTGCGCAATTGTTAAAATTTTTACGGTGCAATTAAAAAAAATAGGCCATGTTTTTTAGTTTTCCCAAATTACTCTTTTTAATTGGACAAATATGGGTGCAATTGGAAAAGAGTCCAAACACTACCCACCTATCTGCCACTCGGTCTCTCTTTTGTCTCTTCCCTTTCACACATCTCACCCCCTCTATCACTCCGTCTCGCTTTTCTCTCCCACTCCGTTAGATGAAGACAAAGACGAAGGTAGACAGCAGCCACTACCCACCCATCTGCTCCTTGCCGTTTCCTCAATTCCGAAGGTCCCTTCACATCTCTCTCTCTCTCTCAATGTTTTGCTTTTTGCTTTAATTGTTCAACATATGATAATTAAGGTTTTATTTGGTGAGTGTTGCAAGAATTTGTTGTTAATTTAAGTGCAATTTAAGTTTCTGTGCAAATATTAGGTCTAAATATAATCAATAAGCTAAAATCATTCGATTCTTTGTACTTGTATGCTGTCGAACATTGCAGCTTAGTGGCAATCATGCCTTGGGTCGATGCTTTTCAAATTCTGATGTACCTCGTGTAATTAGATTTCAATTAGAAAAACACTTGGGCATGGTTTTGGTAATCTAAGTGAGTTGGGATTTGGTAAAGTTGGCTAGGATTTGGTAATCTGAGTGAGTTGGGGTGGTTTTGGGGGGGCTTCTGGGATGGTCTGGATTTCAATTTTAGTTTGTGTAATTAGATTTCAATTAGAAAAACACTTGGTACATCAAAATCGGAATTCAGATTTCAATTAGATTGCTCAGTTAGTGATTCGTTTCCCAAAAGCGAAAATGGACATGGTTATGGAGTTAAACCCCAATTCTTTTGAATGAGCTATATGAGCACTCAGAACCTAAGTTTCTAACTAGGTTTCACAGCTTTAGTTAATGCTCCCAATAAACCAAACTATCCAGCAGATGTGTTGTTAGGTGATTGTCCCATAGTTATGCTCCATGAATAGTTGTATAAAATCACTTGATTAGGCATTTGATAAGATGAACAGACACATAATTGTATACAATCGGTAACACGAAATGTCGTATGTTTTACTAGTTATGGTTAAGCCCTGATTAAAGACTAAATATAGTAAAGCATGGAGCCCTAGCATGGACACTAGTTGTCTCATGTTTTGGACCATTGTTGCACATGTAGTCAAGCTTCAAATTAATGATTTTGTTGCTCCTAAAATTTAGGGTTCTTGCACTGTACCTGAAATGTCATGGTGACATTATCTTCTCTGCAGATATTATGAATTTAGGGTTCAAATCATGTTTGGACCTTTGTTGATATTATGAATTTTTGGAAATAGGTTGATGTAAAATTTATGGGATTAGTTTTGGTTGCTAATTGATTAGTTTCAAATGCAAGAAAGGATATGATATTACTTTGGCTGCTAATTGATTAGTTTCAAATGCAAGAAAGGATTAGTTTTGAAACTGAGCTATGCATGCACCTAGTGAAATAGCTTTCATTTTTAGTTTCACCCTCTGTGATTTGAGCACGCAGAAGATGAAATATGGTCCTCCTCTTTTGGTCCTAGTAAATGATATGGTCCTAGCCAAGGATTAAAATATCGGCCGTGCAGATAATATCGAGCCTCTAATTTACTGATATTTCAGCAGATATATCATTATTGTTTTAGGTATCGGAAAAAATCAACAAAAATGATAGATATAGGCATTGAAACACATAATTTTGGTCTAAAACTTTCATAGATGTTATATACATTATCAATGAATGTATTGAACAAATAAAACTCAAAATTTACTAATAATAAGATATACATATGATGAAATATAAGTGGTATGTAATGTGCGTTAATGAAAAGTTTTCTAATAAAATGTTTATTAGAATGAATAAACCATGCATAAATCCATAGTTTGTTTAAACATTAGATTACAATCTAGATAAGTGTCCAACTATATAAATGAAGAGCTCCTATGAGGTTCAAACAATGAGGAATAACCATCTAGATTCATACAATAGTCATACCAAGTCATGTAACCCAAGCAGTTTGTAAGCCATGTTTGAACATGGTGCACATATGTCTCTCTTGAGCTCCCTACTGTCCTTCCATACATGGGATAGTTAGGATTAACCCAACTAGTAGGTCCATAGTCTGTTTCATCATCTTGAGCTCCATAACTAGTTCTACTATAATCAAACATGACACACCTATAACCATCATAAGATTCATTTGAGTTAGTACTAGGTCTAGTTCCGATGCTCATAGATCCAAAACTGATCGCCATGTCATCTTCAGATGGATTGATTGGTTGGCTTATTTTCCCTGAGTATAGCTTCCCAATTGCGCCAATGCCTGGTCCAGCTTCTCTGCATCCATGATCCTCATCTTGGGTGGCATAAGTAAAATCAGCTTCAATAGTAAATGGGCTATATTGTCTTCCTTCTTCATTACCTCCTGATCCAGCATTACTTCCTCCATCATTATCTGACGAATTGGATGAACTTTCCTTTCTACTAGTACTGGCATCATCTCTCAAGGGACATCTTTGACCTTGCCGAGTGCTAAGCATATCCCTTTCCAATGATGAAGTATCTCCACTCTTAACATCTTCGGATATGACTCTATCAATATCAACTCCTTCTTGTGTAGCATGTTGTGCTATAACGGCATCAGGGTTGCCTTATTCATCATCCAAGTGAGCTATCATAATCCATTGTTGCACTGGATTATTATCATCATCAGATGGTTGCTCTGCAATGTCAAGAAGGTTTATGTAGTCATTTTCTGCAACCTTGTTCATTTCGGCCTTTTCATCACGTAGCTTAAGTTTCATATTATAATAGCAAAAGACAATCTTTTCCAGCCTAGTATATGCGAGACGGTTCCTTTGTTTTGTGTAAATGTACTCCAATTTCACTCACATGCCGATGATGATGCTGTCTGTGACAATATATGCATAGCTATTTTTTGCAAGTTCGAGGCAGAATTACCATGAAGATTCCACCATTCTGCGGGGGGGGATCGATTTTCTTGATTTGATAGCCATCTCAATGCGAAATGTCTTTCTTCAGTCTCTAAAATTTATCATCTGGATTTACAATGTTTTGTGTTCAGTATGCATAAAACTAAACTTAATGAGGAAGACATTGTTTTGTGTTCACTTACCTCAGCCCCAAATGCTTGCAAACCTCTATCCCCAGTTGGATTTAACCTTTCAAATACGCGTTAGAGTCCTGAAAGGCTCTTTATTGTGGCCAACCCCTGTTTCATATTGATATCTAGGGTTCAAGTAGTGGGCTACAAATATGAAGATTAGTTAATGCCCGTTGTATAAATTTAAAAATTCATGCGCATTTTTACTAAGAGATTAAAACATACTAGCTTGATGTAATGGGCAAGATAATGTGATATCCCATCTGTGATTGATGATTTTGAGAATCCATTTTTTTCCATTAAACTTAGAAATCTTCTCTTTCATTATGTGAAACATATCATATAAGATAGGCATTGTAGGAACTACCTCTGTTTCAACAATTTGCAGGATGCTATACAAAGGCTCATAGATGGATTGCACTCGGCATCCCAGAATCCATGATCAAGGACTCGACTTTCAATTCTCTTCCCTTTTTCTGATTCATTGAATCAACTATTATACCATTCCTCACTTGTAAAAAGTTGCCTCAGCCCAGCTTTCTTATTTAAGATGTTATTGATGGTGTAGTTTGTCGTAAACCGAGTTGCACCGGGTCAGACAAAATCTCCTTGATAGAAGATCCTCATCTGAGCCAATAGCCAACCATGATTGTAAATGTAGTTGGTTAATTTCCTAGCTTTAGTTATAACATTAGCCACTGACTCTTGCTTCCCAATATCTTCAAATATTAGATCAATGCAATGTGCAACACAAGGAGTCCAATAAATTGGATACTGCTCCATCATTATCTCTCCAGCCTTAACAAAGGCTGAACCATTATCGGTGACAATATGGCCCAACCTCTTTTATGACATCCTTCAACAATTTGGCGATGTACTTTGCATCCTTGGTTTTATTTGAAGCAACCATTGATTTTAAAAAAAATTGTTTTCCCATTTGAGTAAACCATGAAATTTATTATGAACAACCTCGTCAGGCCAGTCCATCCATCACTCATGATGGTGCATCCATACAGGCCCTAATCTTCCTTTACCTTTTCCACATAGGCTTGCATGTCTGCATGTTCCATATTTAAGTACTTATGCTTTATTTCATACGGCGATGGTGTGGCTACACCTTGACCTAATATAATCGAACTCATACTAGCAATTTGTGTGTTTAGAATATTTAAGTTCAAGAAAGGAAAGTCATAAGGAATAAAGCAAAACCTGCTTGTTGGGCTGTAACAATCATGTTCTTGAAATGAAGGGAACTTGCTTTTTGAGGAGCCACATTCTCAAGTATGAAGAATTTGCTACAGTATCTTCCAAGTACCTCTGCTGAGTTTCTAATCATGCCTTTGATTGTTCTCTGTTTTGCTCTAGTGTTCTTATGTGGCATTGGTACCGGAAGTGATTGGAGTGGGTCTTGAAGGCTTTGAGTGCGATGGTATTGTGGTTGACTACTTCCACTTGCTCCCCTTGCAAATTGTTTGCTTCCCATTCCGTAAACTCCTCCTTGTCTAAACCGTTCTTCCTTCGACGCTCTAATGACAGCAAGGTAATCTTCTTTCTCCGTAGGGTGCATGTTTGGAGGATATGCATATCCTTCCTCATCATCATCATTAACAGGATTGCTACTTTTATTGCCCATGTATCCCCTTCTTGTTGTAGATCTTATATTTTCTTCAACATATTTCTTATGTTCTTTGCTAGACTCTTTATCCTTTATCCATGCAATTACCTCCTTCTTAATATTCGGTGGTACTTCTTTGTACTGCTTTACACTCTTATGTGGATCAAATCCGGCCAAATGATACTTTAACCATGTAATTTCACCACTTTGAAATGTGGATTCACAAAATTTGCATATTGTGCCATGCTTATTGCTTTCTATTGGACGAGCATATTTCCATGCCACATCAAGACCACCAGACACACTAGCTCTACTCGATCTACTACTACTTGCCATTTTTAATCTATCACACTTAAATATATTAAATTAACTTACAATATCAAATCTATAACAAAAATAATACAGACCATGAAAGAGAGCCACATACCTGAAACAGTAGTCAAAGAGAACTTGCAAACAAGGAAAGAAGCTCACTGACTAAATAAAAATTGAAAAGCTCGCAGAGAAAGAAGAGGGGTGAAGATTTGGTGCCCCAAAAAAAGTAAAACAACCTCTGATTTAAAGAGGGCTTCTCTCATGATAACAATGGGAAGTTTTGGGGGTTAGGGGACAATGATATATGGGCTTTGTAGACTTTATTTTATGGATTCCATTTGGATGATTCTGTGGCTTTGATGGAAATAAAGGTAGTCAGATTTTTTTTGGAGGTATGGGTAGTGCATTGCATATTGCCAATTGCCTGACTTCAAAAAGTGAAAAAGAAACAACCAAAAAACAAAACAAATAGTAAATGATAAAGAGTTCCACAAGAAGCTCAGACATATGTGCATCATTTTCTTGCGAGTATTAAAGATATATTTGACCAAAAATTTAATATTTGGATTTGTGTATTTCTTTCTCTTCAGATAAGACACGTATGTCCTCTTAATTCATTGTGCATAGATTCTTTATAGTAATAATTAATGGATGCTCCAAAAAATCTTTTGAATTGGATATTGCCAAAAGCCTTCACACATATCTAATCACTGCCCACATATCTCCAAAAAATCTTTTGGGCTTCAATTTGCTTCAAAACTCTTGAATTTTTTTGGGTTTTGTTATAGGTATCAGGAAATATCGAGAATATCGGCAAAATATCGGAGATATCGCACTTATCGGGGATATATTGTCGATTTAGGGGAAGATATGGCCTTACCCCCCAGTATCGGTATCGACAGTTGAAAATATCGATATATCCGCTGATATATCGGTGTATCGGCCGATATTTCAATCCTTGGTCCTAGCTAAAACTAGTACTTTAATTGGTCTTTTCCTTCTGAACGGTGGAAAGTGATTTCAGCATACTTCTTACTTGCTATTAGGATGGTTAATGGGTACTCATTTAGTTAAATAGAGGACCATTTAAGTATAGATATGTGTTATCAATGGCGGTGAGTGGTGGTGTTTGTGTTTGTGACGATGATGATAGGATATGGAGTATCCATGGGCACCCATTAACCGTCCCTACTTTCTATATATGTACTTTGTTTATTTGTCCATCTATTGATAATTAAAAGAGAATTAGAAGACAAAAGATATCACGTATGTGCAAAAAAAAATTGTGCGAAAAGCATTTCTTTACATGATCTCTCATGATCTCTGTTGAATAATGTTTTTGGTAATTTTTTATGTTGCAGAACTTACAAAAGGAAAGAGTAAACTTTAACTAGGCAATTGAATTAACTACAAACATGATATTCTTTGGATGAAAAAGTGCTCAGCACCCTTATAGAGTTATAAAAATAAAAATTGTTATGCGCATGTTAAATTGTAATTTATCTACAAAAATAATGACTCATGATTAGCACTAATAACATTTCTTTGATTTTTTATTTGATATGCATTTGCCCAAATTGCTCTTAATTTTTCGTTTATTTTGTTTTGTTTTAGCGTTTATTTGTTTAAGCCTAGGGGAGACTTTTGTAGTTGCTTTGGGATTAGATAACATTCGATTGAGTCACAGATTCACTTCATAATTCTAATATTGGTAATTCTACAGACACCCAAAAGTTCTCTCCAAACGCCAACTATTGACTATAGAAGTTGATAGTTCTGTTGATATGTATGAGCAAGGCACTTAATTAATTGGCTCGATTATTGGTCCTTGCTCATTATTGAAACACGTGAATGCTACTGCATGTGTGCTTTGAGCCATCTGCTCCGTATATTTTGAACAATGAGTACATCACATATATAAATCAAATCTGGATCCTCTCCGGATCCTCTTTGTGAGCCATCTGCTCTAAAACTACTTTTGAATTAGTATTATTTCTACCTTTGCAATACTGCTTTATATATATGTGAACAAATGCAAGAAATGATATGATATTACTTTGGCTACTAATTGATTAGTTTCAAATGCAAGAAATGATTAGTTTCTAATGTTATATTTTTATGGTTCAAAAATTGTATAAATGTCACAGTTGATCACTTGTCGTCGGGGTGCGACCACTGCACCTCTTGCATTTTTAGCATTTACTGCTTCAGTCGTGAGTGCTCAATTGATTGGGGAGCCTACACCCCTTACTAAGGCTACTCTTAGGGCGTCCCAAGTGCCCGCATCATCGGCGTCATCAGTGTCAGTTTAGCCACTCAATGCATGGCGGCCTCACTAGCACCGCTGCCATCCGGAGCCTTCTGATCACACTTCCTGGGCATCCACAGTCGAGGGTAGGGGCTCCCAGCTAGGTACCTCACTACATTGTATTTTTTTCATTTTAAAACTATTAGATTTATGATTGTGAAAATTTGATGCATTGTGAAAATGTGTTGTGGGTGTGAATTACTGTTATTTTACTGTTTTCAGGTTTTGGGAAATGATATACTATTAGAGGAGGTTTTGTCAAATTTTCTGTAGAAATTTAAGATTAGGGTTTTCACCAATTAAGTTATTTTGGGCAGCTAAAAAAAACACTAGAGGGCCTAATCGAATGCTGAAGCCGGCACACAACGTACATCTGTCCAACGAATTGATTAAGATTGCATATGACTTGTGACATCGTGGAGCGCCAAGCTCACAGCAACATAGTGGCATCGCTACTAGCTGTGGTTTTGTTATTCGGTGGCATTGTCCTATGCAGTGGGAGTCTTGGGCAGAAATTCTCGAGAGGACGAAGAAACTGGTGCGAGATGTGTTGTTAGTTAGTATATTAACTTTAGCCTTTATAATTTTTTAATTTTGTTTACAAATTTTATAAACCAAAGAATATTGTCTTAATATTATTAAATTTCTTACTATTTTACTATTTTCATATTTGTAGGTCATTTATAATCTTGAGAACATATCCCCTGAGGTCGCCGCCTACTTAGAGGAGAACTTAGCAACCCGGTACAAACATTGGAAGTGCGAACTCCACATGCATTTTAAGAAATGGGATGATATGAAGATTGCTCACCTAGATGGTTGCCCAATCGAGTTGTTGGAGCAGCTGGAGGATTGGAAGTGGCTCTGCAAACATTTTACAGACACAAAATTTGTGGTATGTACATAATATTTTAATCATAATTTATTACTGTTTCAGTTTTTTTTTAAGCTTTTTTAATAGTTTCTTTCAAATAGTCGCACTAACATGTATATTGTGTGTTTAGCAGAATAAATCTGTTGCTGGCAAGAAAGCTCGGGAGTCAAAGACACTTATCCACCATTCCGGTTTGATGCCCTTCTTATATAAGGTTGAGGCGCAACATCAGGTAAAAGTCTATTAATTTTTAAATTTTATACAATTTATATTTTATTATTGATTAATAAATTTTCTCAATGTTTTTTTTTTCTTTAGGAGGGTTCTAAGTTCCCAGAGGTAGACATGTTCAAGGACGTTTATGTTCGACCCGGCGATGAGACCACTAAGCAGCTGCATGTAAGTATATGTAATCGTTATTTTTCTTATATTTATGAATCGTTCAAATATTAATTACATATTTTAATTAAATATTAAATCTTTTTTATTTATTGTTACAGGCTACTATAGTGAAGAAGGTCACTGCTGTTCTCCAAGAAGCAGCATTGCAGCTTCCCTTGGAGACCCTGATCGAGAGCGTCACTGTACCCAAGGATTCAGGTCTTTAGATCCTCATTGAGATCCTGGATCAGAAGCTCGGTCGTTGTCATGGCAAGGTTGTTCAGGGCATGGAGAAAGCATGGGTTCGTGAGACGAGTGCCTCCTCTTCCAGATTGATCACAGGATAGGTCATCGCCCTGACGAAGGATGTGGAAACCCTAAAAGGTAAGATTGTAGTCTAAGAAGTACCTCGGGATGCTTGGGAAGCCCAGATTGGAGCCTAATTTTAGGCCTAGGATGAGAAGATGAGCATGATCTTACGGGCCTTACAGATGTCCAGCCTCCAAATCCCAATACCAGCACCTGATCTTGCTCCACCTTCGAAGTGGCTGGGAGGTCGAATATGGAGTAAGATTAGGTGCTGGCATCAGGATTTGGAGGCCGGACATCTTTAAGGCCCGTAAGATCATACTCATTTTCTCGTCCTTGGCCGAAAACTGGGCTGTAATCTGGGCTTCCCGAGATCTCGGGCCGCTTCCTGGGCCGCAATCTTACTTTTTTGGGTTTCCGCTTCCTCTGTCAAGGCGATGACCTGTCCTGTGGTCGGTTGGGAAGAGGAGACACCTATCTCACGAACCCACGCTTTCCCTATACCCCGAACAACCTTGCCATGACGACGACCAAGCTTCTGATGTTACAATTGCAGGTATTGTCGTCGCAAAGCCTGCCCTCATGACCTTTGCGCACGACGAAGTTTTCATTGGGCTAATTTTCAGGCAATGCTTTTTGACTTTGTGCGACGAACTATGCTTCGTCGTGCAAACTGTTATTTGTACTAGTGAAACCCTCCATCTTTGCACCTACTGTTGCAACCACCACAAAGCCTTCTATGGAAAGATGGGTTCACACATTTCCCTTTGCAGCATATCTCATTAATTGTACTTGCACTTCTTCCCACAGTTAGCTCGGTCAGTGAACACAATAACACACTTCTTGCAACCATGAGTCTCTGGGCTTCCCTTAGCACGACGTATCTTGGGGAACTTGTTACAAGTCAATCTCACCCGACGTTTTTGCAAGAGAAAGCGGTTGCTTCCACATAACATATTTGAAGGTTGTGATTCAGTTAACACAATAACACACTTCTTCTTGCAACAATGAGTCCCTGGGCTTCCCCTTAGCAGGACATATCCTGGGGAACTTGTTTCAAGTCAATTTCACCCGGCATTTTTGCAAGAGAAAGCGGTCGCTTCCCCGTAACATATTTGAAGGTTGTGATTCAGTGAACACAATAACACACTTCTTCTTGCAACAATGAGTCCCTGGGCTTCCCTTAGCATGACATATCCTGGGGACCTTGTTACAAGTCAATCTCACCCGGCGTTTTGGCAAGAGAAAACGGTCGCTTCCCCCGTAACATATTTGAAGGTTGTGATTTAGTTTCGTTTAACTGAGAATTCGAAAACTCATCAATGGTTGCATCTTCGTAGTATTGTTGGGATTGTACGTCATTGGATTCAATGCTTAGAATAGGAGACAAGAGGAGGATAGATATGAGAAAACAATATATAATCAACTTCATGGTGAAAGAAATAATGTGAAGAGCTAGGCTTGCTAGAGAGAGGTTTAATGTTGGAAACTAGAGACCGAATAGAGGCTTAGATGGGAGGGAATGTTTGATTAAGGATGACAATGGAGGTTGGTTTTTATAGTAAAGCTTACATGCAGATTTTTTTCTCCCGTGTATCTTGATCTCAGTGGAGTGGTCTATACAGCAATAAATAACTAAATTTGGAGCTATAGTTAGGTTGTTATTCATCCGACTGTTAAACAATTGGAAGGAAAAACGCGGAGGAGAGAAGCTGACTTTCACGGATGGAAAAAATCAACTAAAATTATATAGAACAAGCATATTCATTTTTGTATTAGAGACTCTGATTTCGAATCTCACATCTGTCACTAGTTCTTTGTGTCAAAAAATTAATAGGAGCTCAAACATTACCCCTTTAATTGTTAGAAATAAAGCGAATTCAAACATAAATCTTACGTGTATACATATGAATAAATAAAACACTATCACATTTAGATTCAAAATATGCCCTAAAAGTTTTCTTTTAGTATTGGGATTCATATGAACTGTGAAACTCCTTATTAAGTTGAGATAAGACTTTTTCGTACAAACGAATTCTGGTCATAATTCTGAAAATATATAATAGCCACTACATACTCTACTTCTACAATTGTGGACAATGTGCATTTTCCGTGCTCACACTTTGCATATCTTTTCTGTATGTTCATGAAGATTTGTTTTATATTTGAGTAGCCTAACCGGAAGCCCTTCTGCCTAATCCCCACCAACCCATCCACATATATGTGGGCCACTCTTAGGTTAGCAAAAGTAGATTTAGTTTCATGGGAATAATGCCACATACTAGTTTACAAAAAAATAAAAAATAAATAAAAAAATAAATAATGCCACATACTACTTCCTTAACACAAACATACAATGAGTCAAGACCCGTAAATTTGCACAAGCTAACTGATGCATCAAATTCTCTCAAATTACAATATATATTTGCTTATTAAATCTTGAGTTTACGATCTAGAATTTAGTACTTTTGGTACACTAATGATAATACACGTGCTATGATTTGCGAAGAAACTACTATATCAATATGCAATGCAGTATATGTCTCAAATAAACACAACAGTTGTCAAAGAGGGTTGATAGAGTTGAAAAAATCGTTTTATTTGCTAGACCAAGGGCTTATGTTCGAGTTGCACTGCGCCTGCAGCAATCCTCCTTAATAGGAGATCTATAAAATCAAAAAAAAGTGCCAAGACTCCCTTTGTACGTACTAAAAATGACTTGTAGTATACTTTGTCCCTAGCCTTCTCTCCCCCTAAACTTTTTTCAACCAAAAAAAAAAAAAAAAAAAAAACCACAATAGTTATTTGATACAACATAAAACACTTAATTAAAGAAACAAATAATTAGAAACTTAATCAAAGAACAAAGGATGTCAACAAAAATATTTTTAAAATTCTGGGAAGATCCTCGAGTGTTATTGTAAAGCCAGGGCGAAGATAATTTCTTTTCGTCCGTCTTGGTTAAAGAATATATGGGGCAAAACATGAAACACGAGCTTTCTGTTTCTTTTTTTTTGGTCGGAAAATAAGAGCTCTTTTATTTGTATATTGTTATGCATATGCATAACATTAACAACATATATGTTTGCATGGCAAAAGTGCGGACAGCCCCTTAGGCCATCTCCAACTGAGATCGAAGGGCTAACTATAGCACTGTTCAGAATTATAGTCATGCAAAAAATTATTTTAAATAAACAATGTCACGTCATACTCATAAATCGTCATCAACCGAAAGGGCTAAATATAACCTCCTCAATTAGTTTTTAGTTTGTACTTTAAATTATTGACTAATTCAATTAATTACCATTGAACATTTTCAAATCTAGCTGTTAAATTTGAATAAATTATTGCAATTGAGGAGTTGGCCCCAAAAAATGAGTTAAGAAGAAAGGGGGGCTACGTTTAGCCAGCCTGATGCCCCTTTGGCCAAATAATAGCCTGCTGAGCTCTATAGAATTATAGCACAATCATCGATTGAAGATGAATTTTCAGACAAATCAGATCATTTTTTGTCGCTTGGCCTTTTAGTTCTCTCCATTAGAGATGACCTTACTTCCTGTGGTTCATACGGTACACCTGGCGCTCCTTCTTGTAGTGGTTGGCCACTAGGGGATCTATTGTACTTTGCACAACATCTTCATTAACTTCTCCTTTTTTGGATCTTTAATTTGCCTTCAACTAATGGGCAGCGATAAAGTACGATGCCATAATGGTTTCTAGCTTTAATTTCGGGATTTTCCATAGTACCCTAGCTCATAAATTCAAAACTTTTTTACGTCCATTGTGAACTTAATTTTGGAGTATGATTTTTCTCCTCTTATTCACATCTCTTTTCCTCTCTTCCTCTCATATTTATTTTTTATCTTAATATTTTTATAAAAATATCAATATAACGTGGTTTAATCGCAACCTTTCAAATAGAAAGGAAGGAAAAGAGATAAGGAGGGAAAGAATCCTCCTCCTATATTTTACCCGTTGGATGGCACAGTATCTTGAGTCTTGACCGGTCTTTCTCTTAATTTGACAAGTCATCTTCAACAATTAGCATCACTTTTCTTTTTGGTAAATTTATGTTGTTAATCATCATGAATTTGACTGAAAGTGATGAAAAAGTTAATAATTTGGTGTTATTTTATTTTAGGGTATTTTTTTCTTATGTGTTAG
This sequence comes from Pyrus x bretschneideri, assembly GCF_019419815.1. NCBI lineage: Eukaryota > Viridiplantae > Streptophyta > Magnoliopsida > Rosales > Rosaceae > Pyrus > Pyrus x bretschneideri. The sequence goes on along the minus strand of NW_025999805.1, from coordinate 1,217,042 downwards.
AATTTGTTAGTAGCATAAGAATTATGATTACTTGCTTTTTATGTTTTTGGGTTATTGTTTTCTTGTTTGTTTAGAATTAGGTGTTTATAAATACACCTTGTAACTAATAACCAAATATAACTAAGTCACGGTGCCATTTGTATATTGGTTATCTTTAGATGAGAGTGCCATGTTGTAATAAGGTGGCGGATTGGATAGGATTAACACAGAAGCAGGGTAGTTACTACTGTATAAATATATGTACTGTTGTAATTGTCTGTTTACACCATTAATTCAAGAACTCTTCTTCTTCTGATGCTTACTCCATCTTCTCTTCTTATTCTCAAGCTTCATTTCTGCAACATTTAGTTTTTCAATTCAGTCAATGTTAAGCAGTAATAACTTGATAGGAATGAGGTTTGTTAGATATGTAGTTCTTTCCGTTTATAGAATAATAACAATCAATATTTTTTTTTTAATTTATTTATGACCTTGACGGTATGAGAAAGAATTCTAATAAATTAGATAAAAAGAAGTTAATTACACTAGTCAATAAATTTTTTAATTTATTTGTGGTTAGAGAGAGGCTGAAATGCCTATTTCCAATTTTTGGTAAAAATAGGGACTAGTTGTGGCCCTGTGGGACCTCCTCTACACTGAACTTCAATCATCTAAACCGTTTATTTTTCAAGTTGCAATTTATAGATCATCTTTGCAAAATATTAGTCAAATTGGAAATGCTTTAGACATCTAACTGAGTTCAATGATCTATAAATAAAGACTTAAAAAATAAACAAGTTGGATCATTGAAATTTGATGTATAACGGGCTCCACGACTAGTCCCTATTTTCCCCCGTAAGCACAACTATACTTAAGACTTATCATGGCCTTTATACGTACCCAGCTAGCTGGTTGAACAAGAACAAGATCAACAAACAAATTTAAATTGTTAAGTTTAAAATGAACAAAATTAACTTCGCCCTCAAGAACTCGACCGTAGATGAGAACATTTGTCGAAGCATTAGACAAGCAACAAAGTACATATTTTTATTTTTTGTCGATGAAAACATATATTACACAACTTTCTGACAGCTAAAATAGAAAAGTGGCTGGGTTGCTCATGAAGAAAGCAATTTCTCACATCGACAGCACCTGTGATATGACCCTAACAAGCTGTAAAAAGAGCATAAAATTAAAAACTATTCTTGACTTCTTCTTTAATCTCACCCAAATTTACAAATGAATTAAAAAAGAAGAGTGAAAAGCTTTCTCCTCATAAGTACATATCATATATCCTGAAACGTTAACCTTAGGAAACTAGTCAAACATGTTGGGCACTACCAACTCTGTAGTTCTGATCATATTAACGGTTTCCTCCTCACTTCTTTTCCCAATTTCTGAGCAATATTCCAACTGTAGCCCCATCAATCCCATGAACATTACAAACTGCAAGAAACTAGTCACTCTAGGAGCAGAATTCGGGTGGAACATTCACAGCAACACCGAAATCAACATCTTGTTCACCATTAGACCGCCTGCAAAATGGATAGCATGGGGTGTGAACCCAGGTCCCCAAAGGCCAGAGATGGTCGGGACCAGGGCTGTTATAGGCATTTCACAGCCTAATGGAACGTTGGCAGTCAGAAAATACAACATCACCAGTGACACCAAGCTAGGTTGTAGGCTTAAGCCTTCACAAAATTTTGATGATGTTATTGTCAAGAACATGAAAGGTGAAGTGAAGCCTAGGAGGTACAAGTCGATATTCGCAACGCTAATTTTGCCACCGGATCCAGCTGCGTACAATATTTTGAAGTTGAACCATGTATGGCAAGTAGGGTTTGAGGCTGATGATGCTCTTATGGAGCCTAAGATGCATTCCACTTCTCTCCAGAATGTGGATAGCACGGAGACTATAAACATGACCACAGGACGCGGTCTTAGCATTGGACATCGCCAGCATCACCTCAGAACGGTACGTAATTAAGATGCCAAACAATAACATGAAATTCACCTAAGATGAAATTCAAATATGCAAGTGAGTCTCACCTCTGTGAGAAATTATACTAAATGTGGTATATATTTGTACCCAAGTTACAATCTATTGGTTATGATTGACTATGGAATATATGATTATACATCGTCATTTGAATTTTTAAAAACATACAAACCCTCATGAATAGTATTTTTAAGGGAGTTCAAAATAAACCAAAATCATTTCCCTTGGTGATTGATAAAAATTGAAGAGTTTTATTGTGTAAAACATGCAAGGTTTCATCAACATTGAAATGCAACTCCTTTCATTTTGCATATCCTTGAACATTTGGCATTTTGTAATAATGTACTAATTTTTTTTTATTAGACTCTTATTTTGGGGTATGTAGTGCTTACAAATGTTATTTTTATGTTTTGAAGTAATATTTATGTGACAATGTGATATACATATACAAATTTAGTATTATGTCTTCAATTTTTGAGGTCAAATTATGTTTTTCATTTTCATAATTTATTGATTTAAAATCTAATTTTCTTAACGGGTAATGGGTTGGGTCATATTACCTGATAATATTAACAAGTCGATTTTGGATCGGGTCATATTACTCGTTTACTTTAATGGGTGTTAAACGACACGACCGTTAAGATCTGGGGTATGTCACAAAAACGACGCAAATGCCAGGCCTGACTGGAATAAAAGTCTGGACTTAAAACCTTTGAAAACCCTAGTTTCTCGTGAGCTCTGATTTGGGTACTGGTCATGCAATCGTGATAGTAAAGTTTTTAGAAGTTTTTAAGCTTCAAGGGAGCTTTAGAACATCTTCATAAAGCTCGAAGAAGAAAAAGGAAGTGTTTTGGATGTCAGGAAGTCCTAGTTCAAAGAGTTGTAAAGGTGGCCAGAGTTTCGAAGTTTTTCCAGCGAGTTTTAGCGAGATTTAGATCCTGAAAGTGGCAAGGTTTTGTTCCTTTCATCCTAAGCTTCATTTTGGTTTAAATTTCGTGAAGTTTGGTTGAAAAATAAAGAAGATATGAAGTTTTGAAGTTTTTCCAGTTTCCGGCGACGCAGACAGCGATCGGCAGCTGCTCCGGCGAGCATCATCATAGAAGACGAAGAATATTCCATCAACTTTGACGAAATATACTAATGGCGTTACTAACAGTGTCACGCATATTTAACGATATATTCCATTTTTGGACGGAATATTCCTAACGCCGTTAGGGTTTCCGTGAGTGTGTCAGGCACGTGCCTGCGTATGGCCAGCGAGTGAGTGGTCGAAAATTTTTTCTAAAAATATAGGGATGTTCGTGGTGTTGAGTAGATCACGTTGGTATATTCAAACACCCCATTGAAGCAATGTTTGAGAAGTTATTAGCTAGTTTTGTTTATGTACTTTAAATTAACGTTTTTATAGTTGTTTTGCATATAGGTGAGACCTATCCTCAGGACGAGCGCATTCATTCGAGGCTTGGGGGCTACGACCCTTCCACATACCAGTGAGTGGGCTTTTGATTTTCCATATATACCTATATAATTAAGATTTTTCCCAAAAAATCGATTTAAATGAATTTATGTTTAGAAATGCCATGCATATTGATTTATATATAGATCATTGATTTAATATAGTATGCATAAATGTGATTTGACGTTGTGGACACTCAGGCAAATACCCGGTGAGTTGTAAATTATTTATGTTAATTACTGTTTATGTGAGATATGTTAAGAGCTCATAAACCTGCACATTGGTGTTAGTGCTCCCGCCTAGAGTTAGGGCACAGTCCTTCACGTGATGTTCACCTCCCGTACCATACGCTCACCTTGGATCCAAGTTAGGTGCACAGTCCTGTTATACAGACCACTTTAGGTGGTTCCGACTCATAGGTGACCCGCGATTATTCACATAGTCTTCACGTGATTGTAGCACTTGAGCGTATTTATTTACACCCAGTCCTGTTGTATAGACCGCTATAGGTGGTTCCGACTCGTGTGCAGGCATGATGTATGAGCTAGTAGTTCAATCGTACATACCACTTTAGGTGGATCTGGCTGATATGTTATTCTGCATTGGTTTATTTTACCTGAGTTACTTATTCTGTCATATTGAGATATTTGGCATGACATATTTATGATTAAAGCATGTTGAGCATGGTTTTGAGATACGAATATATTATATTTTCTGGGAAATTATATAGGTTTTACGGTGAGGGGTTAGAACTTTTGAGAAATGAAATGATTTTGAAAAGTTTTGTTTTGCCTACTCACATTTTCTGTTTTGCACCCCTCCAGGTTCTAGGTAGAAGTTATCATTGGTGGCTTACGAGGTTTCCAGTGGTGGTTCTGACAGAATTCACAAATGTAGGATCACCTTTGGGTGTTGTTTAATTAGAACTTTTCCAGTCGCACTGCACTTAGGCTATTTATGCTCTGATTGTGTATTTCACACTTAATCTCGCACTAGTACCTTTTCTTAGCTAGTATCGTTGGTAACTTGTTTTTATTTATTCGCATTTCTATTATTATTATTGCTTCCGCACTGTGCACATGGTTACATCACTCTCACGTGACAGCCAACACACTTTGATTTCGGTCGAGGTGTGTCATGTTAGCATTCCCTTTTTTCTTCCTATTTTTATGCATCTCTTATTATGATGATTTAAGATTTTTTATTTTTTATTAAAATATTTATTTTAGTAAATTAAATAGAATGTAACAAAACTCGTTGTTAGGTACGTATGGTTATATCAGTACGTTTGATTATAATGGTATATTTAGTTATTTGGTACATTTGAATTTTTGGTCCATTTGGCCTCTTGGTACATTTGAATTTTTGGTATATTTAGTTTTTGGTACATTTGAATTTTTGGTACGTTTGTTTTCAAAACATAAGTTTTATTACTTTTTGTCCTAATAATAAGGAATTACTTTAATTAATTATTATTTTTCCTTATAGAAAGAGTCGTTAACAATGTAAAAGTTTAAATTACTTTAATTAATTTTTTTTTATTGAAAGAGTCATTAATAAATGGACAATTGCCTTTTTGTTAATTCAAAATTATATGATTTAGTCTTATTATTTAGCATTATGTACAATAATAAGGATTTATCTCTGATCAACTAAAAGTTATTCCAGAGACTTATCTACCAAAAAACAAGACTATTTAGAGCATTGTGTATGAATCAAACATATTTTTAAACATTCCAAAAAGATGAATATTCATTTTCATATAGTTTATAATTGGATACATTTTAATTCGGGATTAGTACGTTTTCGTTTGACGTTGATATGCTTTCATTTAATGTTGGTATGTTTCCATTTGGTATGGGTGTATATTTAGATTTGAAAAGTTTAAATTTTTAGAGTTAAATATAGTTGAATTTATTTAAAATACATATTTAAATATAAATTAATTTTAATTAATCTAAAATAGTTCAAGTCTGAGTATCTTAATCAAATGTTTCAAAAATTTAATCAAAAACTCAAAAAACATAAATGTTTAGTCTACAAAAGTCTAAAATAAGGCATCTAATTCTAATTTTCTCATTAGAATATATAGGATACATATGTGTTTATATATCTCTTTGACAAAAAAAATGATAACAATCCGTTAACCATCCCAATTCCAAAACCATCGAAGCAACATACCTCCGAACCCCATCTGCACCATGATCCCCAATACAGCAGCCGCACCAACACCCAGCCAGGCTCCACCTCATCCAACCTTCGCAGCACCACCATAGCCTCAAAAATGCCCACCTCCATGGGCTTACCCCTCTTCCTTCTCTGTACACAATCTCTTTCACTGTCGGAATTGGATCGAGATCGTACATTGTCATGAGAGAAAAGGAAAAGGGAGGAGTTGAAGAAAAGGTAGCCGTCATCGATGCCGCCGTGAGGGAGGCGTGTGGTTGTGCACTAGTCGTGGTTATAATAGTGAGAACGGGGTGGTGGTTTTCTGAATTTTTTTTTCCTTTTTTCTTTTTCTGCTATTTTAGTTTTTAATGAAAAAAATCTAATGATTACGTGACAAAATACAATTGGTTATTGTTTAGGTCCTTATTGTCATTCTCTAAAAGGACATAATTGTCAATGGAATTTTCGCATTTAATTGGGGTGGGGAAATAAGAAAATGGGGTGGGTTTAACACTCCTCATTTCATGAGTGAATGAAACAATTTAATTCTTATTAATTCTTAGGGTTATTAAGTCACTTTCAGGCTGGGCCTTGAAAATTTGCAAGCCTTTGAAGTGAGGTGAGGCTCAAATATTTTTGACCTTCCGATCCTTTGCAAATTGATATATATATATATATATATATATATATATATATATATATATATATATATATATAAAAGAATTCACTAAATACATGAAGAAGAAAAAAAAATTCTATTTTTACATTAAATATCATAAAAAATTAACGTCAAAAGAAGAAATATATACAAATATTATTTAAATATTACATGTCTCACGTTTTTTGGCATAAATGTACTAATTAAGTTTACATAATCTAATTTTTCAACTAATTCTTTATCAATTGATAAAATAGTTTATCCTTCATAAAAAAAATAAAAAAAGATAACATTGTTAATCCATTCAATCTTTCTTGAGAAACTTCTTTCTGCAAAAGCAACTATAACTGGTATGGTTAACAAAATTCTATAAGCAATGTATGCAATTGAGAAACAACCATCTATTTGTCTCAAATATTTCAACACTTCTGCAATCCGATTTATTTCCTTCGGTAAAGCTTCTTTCAAGATTCTTGGGTCTAGAAATAAGTCTTTCCCAATCAATATCAGAATACTCACCATATGAAGACCGAGAGAGAAGGGCAATAGTTTTTATGAAAATAAAGAGAGAAAGCGATTGGGGTTCTGTCGAGAAAAAAGACTGACATTTTGATTTTTAAATTTTAATTAGATTTGGAAGAGTAAAACTATAGTTACATGTGGGTGAAGGAAAAGAAGAAAATAGTAAAATTCTTTTGTAAAAAATTATATTATTGCCTATGATATTATTTTGACTTTTTAGCCAAAATGGTCCCTGAGATTTGCATAACTCATCACTTTGGTTTCTTAGATTTGAAATCAATAAAAGTAGGAGACCCTTTGGAGTGAAGCTGCTCCCACTTCTATTGATATTTTTATTCAATTCAAATTGTAAAAAAAAATGGGAGCCCCTTAGGAGTGAAGGTGCGAGTGCCTACTTCGGCTATCCTTAAGGCTATCCCTGGTCATTTTATACTAAAAAAAAGCAAAGTTCTATAAATTTTAAAAACAAGAGCAAATGTCTTTTTGGTTCCTAGGGAATAGGCATTTAACAATTTTTGGTTGGCTGAAAGTTTCTCCAATGTAAATATGTAAAATTTACATTTTGACCAGAAAATGTAAATAAAAATACATATTCGCATTGGGAAATTAAATTTGGACCATGAGTAGAATTTTAGTCAATTATTTTTCTTGTGATAACTCTAACCAAATTTTGACATAAAAGTACTTAAGCACCACCTTGTTGACTGAAACTTTCGCAACTTATGTTCTCTAGTCCTAATCGTCTTTCCCCGGTGAGATCCACTCCCACTTTGTCTTAACAAGTTCTTGATCAATCATAGTAGAACAAAAAAATTACCCCAAAAGCATGAAATTTCTGTAAAACTCTCACTCAAGAAACCTAGCTTTCCATCAAATCGCATTACGCAAGGTATTGGCTGACAATCCAATACCCCTCACCACCAACCATATCTTCATTTACCAAATTATATGATTGCAACTTTAATAACTTAGCCACTTTATGCCTTGTTTATATGCAAAACGAAAGGCTGCGTGAGTGGATTATAGGTTCATCGTTGGGGTGTTCGTGGTAGCTGGTAGTGGCGAAGCTAGGATTTGCCGAGGGGAGGGGTGAAATTCAAAAGAGTGCAAGGTTCAATCGAAGCGGTTGTTTTCACATTAGGGAGTGCAAAGTTTTGAGTCAATATTCATAGCAAAAAATAGTCTCTCTACCAAAACGGTTGTAAGCAATAATATCAAAGCCAATGTAAGAAGCTTAAATTGGTTAGGATTAGATCCTAAAAAATGTTAGGCACTAGTCAAACAGCGGACTGAGACCTAACAAGCCTAGGCGAAATCTAAACGAGAGCCTAGATGGATTTAAATTATCGTAAAATAAGCCATAAACAATATTTACATTGTTTTTAAAAAGTAATACAATATTTATAGATATTATGAGAGTTTAAGATAAATATTGTAGGACTCTTAAAAAAGAAGATAAAAATACATACAAGAATTAAAAAAAAATTAAAAAAAAAGGAGAAAAAATGAGTTAATTAACAAACCACAAAAAAGAGGTGGGACCAGGAGAGAAAAGAAAGGGATAATACTTGGGTACTATCTAGTGAGTACCCATTATACTGAACTTATGAAGTGGCCCAATAAAAGTAGTCCACTTGTCATAGCTGAAATCTCCCAAAACACTTACTACCTTTGTTACCAAACACTCATCATCTTCCTCTTCCCGACTTCTATTTTTCAATTGATTCCAACCTTCTTCCCGGCGACCGCAACACCAATCGTCTCCGGCGAAACCATCTTCTCCCTCCCCTCTACTATGGTTTTTCTTCACCACACCCTAAATAAAACAAAGAACCAATATCCTTTGTTTGCCATGAATTCTCACTAACCAAACACCTCCCTCAAACCTTTCACTCACCAAATACCGGTGGGAGCACGACAGAGCCATGGGAAATCTAGGTCGGACGAGGAGACAGAAGTAGTGCTGACGAAGGAGAGGTTGGAGAAGGAGACGGGGACCCAATTTTTTTTTCAAATATGGACAAACAACCAAATTTCATTGCGACCCGCCACCAATCCTTATCTCCTCCGGCGACCCACCTCCACTCACTCTTTTCTACGGGAAGACTGACTCGTCGTCCTTCTCTTGAACGACGGCTATTGCTGAAGACGGTCTCCCACGCAACAACAGAAACCAGATCACCGGAGTGGGAATTCTCATTTCCGACGAGAGCGGAGGGTCTGAAAGAGCACTCCTAGGCATGTTTTCCGGCTAGGGGAGGGGCGGCCACCACTCCTCGCCCTCACGTAGCTTTGCCACTGGTAGCTGGGTAGGCGTTGTACTTAATAGAAAAAATTGAAAAGAGTTCTCAGAGAAGAGGGCTAACATAAATTATCGGGAGAGAAAGACTGCACAAAGCAGAAGATATAATTTTGTAATTATATTAGTTAAGAAAGGATGTTATAGTAGTTTAATGTATTGTTTTGGTTATAACTCTGAAAAGTTAGAATGGTTGATTAAAATTCTATTGATGATGCAAATTTTGGCTAGTTTTTTAAATTGTCTTACCGTTTTACATCTTTTGGAGGTGAATCCCGTCAAATGAAGAGAGTGAAACATGTCTACCAAAAGGGTATTTTTGTCAAATTTCTCGGTGCATAGAGACCACAATTGAGGTGCGGCAAGAACAAAACCCAAATGTTCTGGTTTATCATTTTCATATTTCACCAACACCACCGCACATCTTGACACTTCTTCTGTTCACAGCTTAACGGTCCAGATTCCGAAACACCCTCGGCATGGCTGCTTCCGCTGTCGAAAACGCCGGCGTCTCGGCGCTCCGGTCAGTCATGCTCCGGGTCCGGCAGGCCGCGGAGCGGTCGGGTCGGGATCCGGCTCTGGTGAGGGTGGTTGCGGTGTCGAAGACCAAGCCCGTTTCTCTCATCCGCCAAGTGTACAACTTCGGCCACCGCTGTTTTGGCGAGAATTACGTCCAGGAAATCCTCGAAAAAGCTCCTCAGGTGAGTTTTTCTCTCTCTGTAGATCTGACACTCCCTGCAACTATCCGAAGTTCAAACGGCGGCGGCGTTTAACTGTTATGAACGTGTGTGTGTCTGCAGCTTCCTGATGACATAGAGTGGCATTTCGTTGGGCATTTGCAGACCAACAAGGCTAAATTGCTTCTGGGTATGATTTTGTTTTTGCTTTCCATTTTTTGGTAATTTGCAAAGAACCCAACTTTTGATAATTCGAAAAAAGCTACGATGTTCTGCTTTTCTTAAAGCATTTTCTTGCAATGTTTTTCAAAATCTTCAGCTGTTACGAATGAACCCTAATTCCTTTGTTTACCTTTGCTGGTATTTCGAATTTCGTATATCTTCAAACTTTGAGAGTTGGCTGTCGGACTTACTTTGAATATTGTGATTGAATTTTTTTGGTTCCTTTTGGATAGAGAGATTTTAAATTAAAATATTAAAGCTTAAACTTTCAAATGACTCGTTGAGTTATACCAGCGAAAATAAGAAATGCACGGTTTTGGTCACTCATTGGATCATGTCATTACAAATTCAGATATTGCATTTTAATTTCAAATCCGTTTTGTGTATTGTTTTGAGGAATGTTTGTGACTAATCTAGCTGTTTGAGAATGTGATTGTATTTACATTAACTGCATGCAGCTGGAGTCCCGAATTTGGCCTTGGTTGAAGGTGTAGACAATGAGAAGGTAAAGACAAGTCCAGTGTATGTTTTATTTTCTGAAGGTAATTGATCCGAGCTGCAGGTTTTTTTTTTTTAAAGGAAATTCATATACTTGTGTTAACTAATAACCAAATTGCTAAAAATGTCACAAAACCTTACTATCTTTCGGTTGATTAGTCATTCCAGAGATGCTATGCTTGTGTTACAACTCACAATGATAATGTGTCTTTATAATCTGCAGCTTGCAAATCATCTTGATCGAGCGGTGTCAAACCTTGGAAGAAATCCTTTAAAGGTTTTGGTCCAAGTAAATACCAGTGGAGAAGAATGTGAGTGATTCAAAATCATCATTCATTCCTGCACTAATCTGTCATGTTGTTTGGTTGAGCATTAATATAAATCAGAGGCATTGAAAGTTGCTTGAATCTCAGTCCCTGCTCCCCCTTTTAGCTGCATAAAAGCCTACAACTCTCTCTGATTTTTTGGTTCCTAGTCTAAGATAAATGCGACACATGATATTTCATTGCAAGAGACGACTACATAAGTTTACCAATTATATCATCTCATGTCTCGATTTCTTAACATGTCCTATACCAATCGGAACCTGGAAGACACTTAGCCTGGTTTTCAATAATTTAATTTTTACGCAGCTGCTTGTAAGGCAGCCACCAAAACCATCTGCAGTCATGATATTTCTATAGTTGGTCACTTGCAAAAAGAAAGATCATGCTCTCTCTAGCTACTGAATTGAATTTCTATTGCCAGTAATGCTGGGTTAAATTCAAATTTTCCCCACCTCACCTACCTCGTGTTTTTTTCCAATATTTTTTGCAGCGAAATCTGGAATTCATCCTTCTGGTTGTGTTGAACTTGCGAAACACGTCAAGTTTCAGTGCCCAAATCTACAGTTTTCTGGCTTAATGACCATAGGGATGCCGGACTATACATCCACTCCAGAAAACTTCAGGGTAATCTTTGTACTTGCATAGTGGGGTGCATGGAAACTGCTTACAAAGGCATTCTTTAGCTCTTTTTTCTCAGAGCATTCAAATTGGGTTCTGTATCACAAACAAAGTTCATGTGCTTTAAATTCGTTCTTTCCTTATATTCTTAATTCCATTGATATATACTTAAAAGCTAAAACAGAATTAAATCATTTCATACCCTAAGGTTGTTTTCTCTTGGTAGAAATGGTAAAGTGTATACTAAGCAATTTAGAGGACACCTTTTCCCTCTCATATCCAAGTCCTCATTGTTGTTGGACTTGAGACCTTTGCTTGTTAAAGGAGAGAGGTACTGGTTTCACATGGTCAATGGTATCACCTTGGCTACAAGGACCAATAAAATATCCATTTAATGTTAGAAAGTTCCATTACTGATTAGTTTCATTTATCTACTTTTTATTTTTGATATTTCTTGTGTTCTCGTGTTTTTTGTTGTCGATTAATTTGTTATCTTGTAATTCTGTAGATGCTATCAAAGTGTAGAACTGAGGTCTGCAAGGCACTTGCTATGGCAGAGGAGCACTGTGAGCTGTCAATGGGCATGTCTGGTGACTTTGAGCAAGCGGTATGAAATGCCCTGTACTGTTAAACTTCAAAGAAACAGCAACTCGTATTTTCCAAACGGTGGTCCAAAACATCTAAGACATGCATTTTCCCTTTCTCATATGTTCATTAAAGGCTCTGCTGCAATTCTTAAACCTTAAATGAGCTAGACATTATGCAGAGTTTTTGCTCATAACCGTTAGCATTCTCAATCCTTGCAGATTGAAATGGGCAGCACCAATGTCAGAATCGGATCCACCATATTTGGCCCTAGGGAGTACCCAAAGAAGCAAACAGATTAGTATCTTCCAACCCCTGCCTTGATGCGTTCATGTTTTTCTACATGTTTATGGATCCTGGTAAATACTCATTAATTGTCACTCTGCTTGTCATTTCATATGCAGCTTGTGACCATTATTACTTTCTATACCGGTAAGAATGTAATCAAATTATGTACCACAAAATCTTACTTATAGTTGTTATAAAGTCATTCTTACCGAGCGTGTGGTGCTACTTCCATATCTCCTACTTTCAGAAGTTGACGAGTTTAAAGAAGAAACAAAGCCTAATTAAGAGTTTAAGAAAACCACAAATGGTCCACGTGGTTTCCTAGTTATGTAAAGAAAAACGTTCATGTGCTATTAATTTTGTCCAGAAAGCCTTTTGGTTTACATTAGTCATTAGTTTTAGTTGAAGGGAAATGATTTCCCGCACACCCATTTTCTTTGTTTGCACACCCATTTTCTTCCTTTGATTTATCGAGTTCAAAGACTAGAAATGAAGATGGGTGTGCATGAAGAGAAAAAAGGAGTGTGCGGAAATCACTTTCTTTATTAGTTAAACTTGAAACATCCACGTCGAGGTTATACAAATGGTTATTACGTGGTTTTAACTTATAGGTTCCGTCAGTTTTGTGCAATTTCGACTATGTTACTTTGGGTTTATCACGAGTAGCTGGGTATATTAAGAACTTAGGCCTCGTTTGGTGTATAGAATTACCTTGGACTGATAACTTGCTAATTTAATGAATCTTGAATAACATATTTTGTTCAGAAGGTGGATTCCGTTTTATCTTCGGGAGAAGCCTAAAATTTCTATCGTTTAATTTCCACAAAAATGGTACCAGATGGATAAGTTTTCTGTATGACAAAGTCCATCTTGTACTTTTAACTTGGGACTTGGATCCTCTCCTGAGCCCAATGAGAGGATCCTCCTGACCAAATGACTTGGGCCGTTGGATGAAAATCTAAAGGCTACAAACAGGGGGTTCCTTTAAAGTTATAATAATTATAACCGTTAGATTTTCATCCAACGACCCAAGTCCTTTGGTCATGAGGATCCTCTCCTTGGGCTCAGGAGAGGATCCAAATCCTTTAACTTGGACAAGATATACAAGTTGACATTCCTTTTTTTCTCATTTAACATTCATCAAATCTATAGTTTAGTATCCAATCCAAATCTCTTCTAGACACCAAACGAGGCCTAGGGTTTATGGTATTTTTATTTCATTTTTTTGGTCAAAAGATATATTTTGTTAGATTAGATGTTAAATTAGTCACCGATGGGATTCAAATCTATGCCGTCATGTAATAGCTCAACACCTTTCCACCATTGTGGTAAAGGGCCACTTGCAGTTTACAGTATTGAATCGTAATCAGAATTTGAAAGTTAACATATTGGTGCAATTTCACTGGCTCATATTTCCACCAAATGGATGCAACAAAGAAGTACATAGACTTGCATACAGAAAAACTGCATTGTTCATCCTAAAGCTTTATCTTTGCCTGTGCAAGCGGGGGGATTTTGCCGGCCAGAAATTCTGACATCTGCGTTTGAACATCTTGATTGAGCCGGTCCCTCACGACCGCTGTAAGTTAGGTTGATATCATTCAACCCAATCTTCTGACAGGGTGTAGCTTTGCTACATTTAAGATTAACTACATTTTGGGTGATTGAAGTACCCCAAATGTTACTGAACCGAACTTCTTCGATTTGAACTCGGGAGTAGACCTGCACACATCGAAAGCGATACGTATAATCATGGTATAGGGCTACATTTATACACGAATCACATTATACAGTATCGCTAAAGCAGTAACAAATGGATAAGTTAATACAGCGGCAAATTACTCATTTGTGCCCACCTTACAATAGCATCATATTAACTTTGTATTCAGTGGTACATAAGTACTTATTAGCGATTACGTACCTCTGGATCGCAAATACGAGAAGGGCAATATTGTTGATCGATGATGACGGGGTTTTTGACCTGATCGACTTGAATTTGCTCGAAGGTAATATGTGACACAAGGCCTGGTTCAGAGGGAGCCCATGTTTTGATCCTCACTCCATTTTGAGTACCAAAGAAGGTGCAGTTTCTTATGTCCACAAAAGAAACATTGTCACCAACTATCTTGCCAAGGCTTCCGATGCTTATTCCGTGGCCTGGACCGCAGTGAACGCCGCTGATGTTGACGTTGTTTGTTCCAGTGCCGAAGCTTATACAGTCATCGCCGGTGGCGATCGCTGCGTCCAAGATTTGGATGTTTTGTGACAAACCGAGGTGGATTCCGTCGGTGTTGGGGCTGTTAGCGGGGGCTGATATGTTGATGCTGCTAATTGTTATGTCGTGGCTTGCGAAAAGGCCGATGTGGAGGTTCTTGCTGTTGATCGATGTTATGTGATCTATCCTTGCATTTGTGACGTAATCCAATCTCAAACTCTGGAAAAAAAGGGGAACCACAAGCATTAACAATCAGCATTAGGAGTAATGGTAAGAAGCTCAAATTTTCTAACAACGTTTATGAACCCTTAATGATGAGGAATGTAGGTCATTAGAGTTTGGTTATTATACGCAAGTATAATATATCCATATGTTATGACATAAATAAATATTTATTCATAATCTGAGACTATATCCTAAAACGCGTAAACTAATTAATGATTATGAAAGGTTATGGCATTTTAGTACCGCATAATAATTTTCACATAATATTTGGTGAACTGATTAATGATCACACGACGTTATCGTATTTTAGTATACTAATACATACCTCCATCAATCTTGTATTAGAAAACCATAAAATGATCAACTAAGTCTGCATGGGAAGTGAATGAGGTTCACATTGCCCATGCACACTAGTGGAGCCACACTGGGGTCATTGAACTCACTTGACCCCAATAACCCAATGTTTTCCCTCTTGTTTTTTTGTCTTGACCCCTACCGGTTTGGGAAAGAAATGGTTTGTAGGTTAGCTTTTTGTTTCTCAATGAGCTCCTCTCTGCTGCTGCTGCTTCAATTTTCTTCTTTCTTTCCTCTATCTTCTTCTTTTGTGTTGCATCTTCTTCTTAATTCAGATTTCCTCTGTCCCTTACAATGTGCTTAACTCAAATTCTTATTAATTGACCAAAAACAATTCGTGTTCTAATTTCCACTTCTGTCCTTGACTACATATTTCCTGGATGTATTGACTTCTTGATTCGTGGCTTATTGCCATGTGTGGTGCTTGATGTTTCTTTTACTTTTTCTTAGCGCTTTACATATAAACAAAAAATACGATATTACTATGTGGACAAACTATAAACAAAAATATACTTAATTTTACACCTACTTATCATGACCCTATTGTTATATAATGGCTCCACCACTGCCCATGCAAGCCCATAATATATACGAACAAACTAAGCAAGTAATTGATGCAAGAACTTACACAGGGAAGTCGTTTGCAATGTGGATTTTTCTTGCAGTCGTTATAGGGCCAAGCAGAAGGTCCTTGCCCATTCAACGAACCACCACCGTTGATTACGAAGTTGTCAACATATTTGAAGGTGATCCAATGGTCAATATCAACCGAATATTCCTTCTCCACCCGCGCCAGTAGAGTCCCCTCTATCTGAACTCCGATTGGTCCTTTGCATTTACCGTTCAAAACCAACGGGCTCAGCAAGTATACTCCGGGTGGGAATAAGACCACACCACCCCCATTATTTTGGCAAGCTACAGTCCATGCATCGGTGAAAGCCTAGAGATAAACAAAAAGGGGTAAGAATGTAGCTAATTATATAGAATCTAAGTTCATCTTACTTACAAATAAAGAAGAATATTATTAGATTTTAGTGTTTAGTAAATATAATAATAATCTAGCTAATTATATAGAATTTTACAGGAGTCGAATCTTAGACATCTTCCTTACAAATGAAAACAAATATTATTAAATCAAGATGTTAAATGAAAACTTATAATTATCTTAAATTAAGATAAAAATTACCTTGACATTATCAGTTATTCCATCACCAATGCCACCGTATTTTGTCACATCGAAAATTTTTTGCTGAGCTAGAACTCTGGAAAGTGCCACTAGCAAAAACACTAAGCAAACAAATAGAACAACCAAGCTGGAGCCCATTTTATCGTTTTTTGAAAAAAAAAAAAAAAATTTGCTACTGATCTTCTTCAATCATATGTCTGCCTTATTGCAGTTGTTTTTATAGGCTGTTTTGGTAGAAAAAATTGAATATAGCACCCTAAAACGTAGCTTTTTATTTTGATGGAAAAAAATCTAGTCTTCTATCTTGTTTTAATTATATTTCTTTTAAGGGGAATGAGAGAATTTTCTTACCCCAATTGATTTTGCTTTTGGAAGACTTTGAATGCCGTTCCTATCCACTAATATCATTGTTTGAAACTGCAATATTATTAGTATTAATAGATTTCTATGTCACATTCTTTGTTCTTAAATTAAAAAATGTATTCTTATCAAGGTAATTAATTTCTTCCTCAGTTATCATAATTAATTGCCAGAATTCAATGTAATCATAGAAATACAAAATTCTTATCTTCATCTAAATTCATGATAATTCTATTATTGCTTTTTTTTAGAAAGTACCAAATCTTTTATAATGTACCCATATAAATAAGAGTAGTTAAGGAAATGGACCCATAAGGAAAACAATATTGTACCCTTTACCTACAAAATCTGCACATTTGAATACTCATCAATCATGATTAAATGTACCCATTGGTTTCATGTGACA